>NW_028250627.1:0-412901 GCF_964263255.1 Lissotriton vulgaris | reverse complement strand
TTCTATCTTTCTTTCAATCTTTCTTTCTCTCTTTCTCTCTTTCTTTCTCTCTTTCTTTCTTTCTTTCTTTCTTTCTTTCTCTCTTTCTCTCTTTCTTTCTCTCTTTCTATCTTTCTTTCTCTCTTTCTTTCTTTCTTTCTATCTTTCTATCTTTCTTTCAATCTTTCTTTCTTTCTTTCTTTCTTTCTTTCTTTCTTTCTTTCTTTCTCTCTTTCTCTCTTTCTCTCTTTCTCTCTTTCTTTCTCTCTTTCTTTCTTTCTTTCTTTCTTTCTTTCTTTCTCTCTTTCTCTCTTTCTTTCTCTCTTTCTCTCTTTCTTTCTTTCTTTCTATCTTTCTTTCTCTCTTTCTTTCTTTCTTTCTATCTTTCTATCTTTCTTTCAATCTTTCTTTCTCTCTTTCTCTCTTTCTTTCTTTCTTTCTTTCTTTCTTTCTCTCTTTCTCTCTTTCTTTCTCTCTTTCTTTCTTTCTTTCTTTCTTTCTTTCTTTCTTTCTTTCTCTCTTTCTATTTTTCTTTCAATCTTTCTTTCTCTCTTTTCTTTCTTTCTTTCTTTCTTTCTTTCTTTCTTTCTTTCTTTCTTTCTTTCTCTCTTTCTCTCTTTCTTTCAATCTTTCTTTCTTTCTTGCCTTTCTTTCTTTCTTTCTTTCTTTCTTTCTTTCTTTCTTTCTCTCTTTCTCTCTTTCTTTCTCTCTTTCTCTCTCTCTTTCTTTCTTTCTTCCCTCCCACCCCCCTGCTCATGCTTAAGACGGAATTGCCTCCTCTGTTACTCCGAGCCCAACCGCGTCCTGCTGCTCCAGGCCTCGCATCGGCCTCCCTTTGGTGCAGAGAGGGGCACCGCGCCCTTGAAGTTGCCTCCAAGTTTGGTCTCCTCCCTGCTCCGCGAGGGAGTTTGTTTGGACACAAACACCTGAGTTCGCCCGAAGGACGATGAATCAGGGTTTCTAGGCGCTGCGCTAATCACACGCTGCAGACTGGTCCTGTTTGCATTGACGGAGCATTCATCGGCGATTGTTCTCCAAATGCTGAATGCGCGGATCACTTAGCAATCTAAATGCAAATTATTTGAAGACAAACCGCGGGAGATAGAGGGGTGGGGGTGGGGGGTCGGGGGGTGTTACACCCTCGAGTGTGGAGGGTCACGCGCGGAAGGCAGGAGTGAGATATGTGTCACAGCAAGTGGTAGGACACGGGCGCGCACACACACACACGCGCACACACACACCGAGCATCCCGCCACCTGCTGTAACACACCCCGCAATGGCCCAGTGTGCTACGAGAGGCAATCAGAATCACCCAGCGCTGCGAAGTCCGCGCATTTACATTCCAAGCACTAGAGGGGCATGTGTTCACAGCCACCAGCAGGGGGTGTTTGGCCAGCAGTGGCCTGAGTCAGGACCCTGGATGCATCAGAAATGAGGAGGAGGACACCTTAGGTGTATTGAGTATAGATGCCCCCCTTACAACTGGTGGATCAGGTCGCTCATCCTACCCCTCCAGAGGAGCGCAAATCACTAACCACTTGGCAGAACGTTGACCCCATCTCTGAAGATGTCCTCCTCAAGTGCATCCTCAAAACTAAGCCCTCCAACCACTCGCTCGACCCCATCCCTAGTGCCATTGCCATTGACTTCTATACCCATTCTCTTCCCTATTGGACCACTCTGGTCAACCTCTCCCTCTGTCAAGGCTCCCTTCCTGTCCCCTTCAAAACTGGGCAGGTCACCCCTCTGCTTAAAAAACCCACTGCTGATGCGAATGACCTCAACAACTTCCGCCCCATTACTAACCTACCCTTTCTTGCGAAGATCACAGAAAGATGTGTAGCGAAACAACTCTCTCGTCATATCAAGGACAATGATCTTCTTGACAATTTTCAGTCCAGCTTCATCCAAAACTGCAGCACTGAAACAGCCCTACTGCAAGTGATTGATGACGCGCTGAGGATCCTCGACTCAGGGGGGTCCTGTCTTCTAATTCTCCTTGACCTTTCTGCAGCCTTTGACACTGTCAATCACAACACCCTCCTCAACACTCTTCAACAGAGAATGGGCATGGAGGGCCCTGTACTTAAATGGTTTGCTTCCTTCCTCTCTGATAGATCACAAATGATCAAAATAGCGGACAGTCTTTCATCTTCTTTGGCGGTGGGTCAAGGTGTTCCTTGAGGCTCTATACTTGCACCCACATTGTTCAATCTCTATTTGGAACCACTGGGAAAACTCCTAAGTAATTCCGGGGTTCACTATCATCTCTATGCTGATGACACTCAAATCTACCTCAAGGTTGCCTCCACTCACGATCTCTCCGTCCTAAGCTCTACTCTGGACTCCATTCAAAACTGGATGTCAACACATCAACTGATTCTGAATCCCTCCAAAACTGAATTCCTCCTCCTCTCCTCCTCACTTTCTCCTCCCCCGGTTCAATCCTGGATGGACCAGATGAATCTACTGAACAATAAACCCATCATTGTCAACAGCGCAAAATCCCTTGGTGTCATACTCGACACTAAACTCAATCTACTCTCCCACATTAATTCCAATGCAAAGTCTGCTCGATACCAACTGCGCTTTCTTTGGGGGATCCGTCGCTTCTTCGCGGAGCATGACCTTAAAACCCTGGTCCAATCGCTGGTCCTCTCCAGACTGGACTACTGCAATTCTCTACTTACTGGCCTCCCCAAATCCTACTTGTCCCCCCTTAAGTCTGGTCTCCATTCAGCAGCTCGCTTCATTTATGTGGCCAAAAGAACCGACAACATCACAATCATGTTATCCACCCTCCGCTGGCTTCCCATCGAGGCAAGATCCATCTACAAGACTGCCTGCATCACCCACAAAGCCCTGCACTCCTCCTCTCCTCGCTACCTGGCGAATAAACTGAAACTCTCTGGAGGCTCTAGACCATCTCGAAATGCAGAAAAGCTACTGCTTGAACCTCCCACTTTCAAGAAGGAAAGATCAATGGCCCAATCCTTTTCAGGCAACGCAGTGAGAATCTGGAACTCACTTCCGCCTCAGCTCCGGACCACCGCCTCCTCCCAGGCCTTCAAAAATGACCTCAAAGTTCTCCTCCTTCAAAGACACTTCCAAAGTTAATTCATGCCCTCTATTATCTGAAGGAAGACCTTTTTAGTTTAGAAAATTTCTATTCTCCAAGACTATGCTAGTGCTTTCCCAGTGTGTTCTTGTGGTTTGATAGACTGCTATTTATTGCAGTACCACCCTTTACCTGTGTTTGGTATTCTTTTGTGACATGCACACGTCACTTTTCTCTTGCAACACACTGTTTGCTACCTCTTGCTTTTTGTTTGCTTTCGATACTTGCACAAGTGCCACCATTGCCTACGTAACGTTTGTTCTTGTGTTTGAGTGTCTGCCATTTATTGCAGTATTTTACCTCTATGTTTATTTTGTACGCTCTTGTAACCTGCACACATGTCACTTTTCTCCTCATGTAATGCACCGTTTGCTACCTCTTGTACTTTGTTCACTCACGATTGTCACTTTTGCCTCATGTAATGTAACTTTTGCTTTTGTAATTTGTTCACTTGTAATGTTCTCATGTATCAGTTCTGTTCCTATTGTGAAGCGCTCTGACACCTTTGGGTAAAGTCTGCGCTATACAAAAACGCATAAATAAATAAATCCAGCAGCGGCTGCTCCAGTTCCTGCAGAGAGAAGCTGCCACGAGCAGCGTCTCCCACCCCTGCCCGCCTCCCTTCAGAATTAAGGTCACAAAATGTATGTTTCTCCCAAAAATAGCAAATTGGCTGAGAAGCCCTGCAGCCCTCTGGGAAGGCACAGGGAGGCGGGTGGTGCACCGAACCAGGGCAGCGGTGTATGTTACTGGGGCGGGGGAGGGGGGTACCCCGGGGGCGGTGTGTGGAGAGGTATCTGCCCTGTGGCTGGAGAGAAGGGGG
Organism: Lissotriton vulgaris; assembly: GCF_964263255.1. NCBI lineage: Eukaryota > Metazoa > Chordata > Amphibia > Caudata > Salamandridae > Lissotriton > Lissotriton vulgaris. The sequence continues at coordinate 408,981 of NW_028250627.1, read as the reverse complement.
TCTGTGCCCGGGCCCTCCCACTCTGTAGGTAGTGGTGAGTATAACTCATATGGAGAGCCCCGCCCACCGGCTGATGGAGCCCTGCCCACCAGCTGCCTCCTTCATCACATATATACATACATATATATACATATATATAATCATACGCGTGTCCTGTGCCCCTTTACGGGCGAGCCAGGCCATCGTGGGAGATGCCGGCTGTCAGCCTCCACTCATGTTGTCCGGCGGCGTGTCACGGGAAGGAGGTTTGTGTGTTAGTAGAAGTGGTAAAAACAGCGTGAACGACCAGAACCTAAGCATCTGTTTGCGACTCTTGTGTTTTTTGGGTATTCTTGTTTACCTCCAAATGCGACCTCATTTCCAAGACTGAAGCAAGGGTTCATTTCATGCTAAAATACAGCCACAAAATGCCAATTTTCCTATTGCGTAATTTTGCATCATTGTACAAAATTGTGTGTACGTACGCAGACCCCACTACTCATATGCGGCTTCCCACTCTCTGCGACTGATTCCGCCCATTCCATCTCATCTACAGGCCCCCCCCTCACCTCCTTCCCCCTGGCGAAATAAGGACTTCTTTGGCAACATTTCAGATCTCCTCACTACCTCCTCTTGAAATCCATCCACTGCACCCTCTTGGGTCAGGCCATCACACAGGCCCGGCCCTTGAGTCCGGAGAGGGCCCCTCTGAGTACCTGGCATGGGGCTCCTCTAGGGGGCATATTAGCAAGAAAGGCGTTAAAATGATCGTCGCTTTAGCGGCAGGAAACTGCCGCTAAAGAGGCGATAATGGGCTTGATAATACGCCCTTGTGAATTCCCATTGGTAATTTTAATTATTTGATTAATTGATAAATATGCTCTGTAGCGGGTTATGGGTTTATAGGGGAATAGGGTGGGAAGTAATTTAAATGTAATTAAGTAATAATTTATTTTAATATATTGTTTAGTAAATTATATTATTGTTAATTAATTATTAATTAGGAATTTATTATTATTAATTGGTATTTATTATTAATTCATTTTTACTTAATTATGTATTGCTAATCAGTTTTTTAATAATTATGCATTGGTATTTGTAAATAGTTTATATTTATTTAATAATTATTTTTTGTATTATTTTAAATTATTAATTTATTTATAAGTATGCTATTTTTACCTTCTACGCTATCCAATACTTTCCCTACTGTTGCACTCTCTGGAGTTGGAATAGTAATTTTTACCCCTACGCTATCCAACAGTTTCCCTACTGTTGAACTCTCTGGAGTGGGAATACTAATTTTTACTCCTACGCTATCCAACACTTTCCCTACTGTTGCACTCTCTGGAGTGGGAATAGTCATTTTTACCCCTACGCTATCCAACACTTTCCCTACTGTTGCACTCTCTGGAGTGGGAATAGTAATTTTTACCTCTACGCTATCCAACACTTTCCCTACTGTTGCACTCTCTGGAGTGGAAATAGTAATTTTTACCCCTACGCTATCCAACACTTTCCCTACTGTTGCAGTCTCTGGAGTTGGAATAGTAATTTTTACCCCTACGCTATCCAACACTTTCCCTACTGTTGCACTCACTGGAGTGGGAATAGTAATTTTTACCCCTACGCTATCCAACACTTTCCCTACTGTTGCACTCTCTGGAGTTGGAATAGTAATTTTTACCCCTACGCTATCCAACACTTTCCCTACTGTTGCACTCTCTGGAGTTGGAATAGTAATTTTTACCCCTACGCTATCCAACACTTTCCCTACTGTTGCACTCTCTGGAGTTGGAATAGTAATTTTTACCCCTACGCTATCCAACACTTTCCCTACTGTTGCACTCTCTGGAGTTGGAATAGTAATTTTTACCCCTACGCTATCCACCACTTTCCCTACTGTTGCACTTTCTGGAGTTGGAATAGTAATTTTAATAAATATTGCAACTGATTATTAAGTACATATCTCATATATTATATTTATATGTTTATTTATTTTTTATTACATTATGTATATTACTTATTAATTTTAAATAATATAATATATTTTGTACTATGTTTATTAGATTTTTAGGTATTTTTAAATTAATTTTACATATTTTTTTATTTAAAAAACAATATTTAAAAAAAAAACAATATTTTTGACATCAATATTTTTTTTTCGAAATTTTTCTACTTACCTTTTTGTAGATAGAATGTCGATATTGTTGACATCGATATTATTGCTCCGATATTTTTGTAGGTCGATATTTTGTCTTTCTATATGTTGTCATAGATCCCTATCTATCACCCTCTCTCACTCTATCTATCTATCTATCGCCCTCCCTCTATATCGATAGCCCTCCTATCTATCTATCCCCCTCCCTCCCTCTATCTATCGCCCTCCCTCTATCTATCGCCCTCCTTCTATCTATCTATCGCCCTCCCTCTAAATATCGCTCTCCTTCTATCTATCGCCCTCCTTCTATCTATCGCCCTCACTCTATCTCCCTCCCTTCCACTAACTATCTTCTCCCTCTCTTCCACCCACCTCCTTCTCTAACTCCCTGGTCTCTTCTCCTGTGCTGATCTGCTGCTCTCATCCACCCCACCTCCTTCTTTAACTCCCTGTTCTCTTCTCCGGTGCTGATCTGCTGCTCTCTTGCACCCCGCCACCTTCTTTACCTCCCTGTTCTTTTCTCCCATGCTGATCTGCTGCTCTCTTCCACCCGCCTCCTTCTTTAACTCCCTGTTCTTTTCTCCCGTGCTGATCTGCTGTTCTCTTCCACCCGCCTCCTTCTTTAACTCCCTGTTCTCTTTTCCTGTGCTGATCTGCTGCTCTTGTCCACCCCAACTCCTTCTTTAACTCCCTGTTTGCTTCTCTTCTCCTGTGCTGATCTGCTGCTCTCTTCCACCCCACCTCCTTTATATCCATGTTCTCTTCACCTGCGCTGATCTGCTGCTCTCTTCTGCCCTGCCTCCTTCTCTAACTCCCTGTTCTCTTCTCTTCTCCTGTGCTGATCTGCTGCTCTCTTCAACCCACCTCCTTCTTTAACTCCCTGTTCTCTTTTGCTGATCTGCTGCTCTCTTCCACCGCCTCCTTCTTTAACTCCCTGTTCTCTTTTGTTGATCTGCTGCTCTCTTCCACCCCGCCTCCTTCTTTAACTCCCTGTTTTCTTCTCCTGTGCTAATCTGCTGTTATCTTTCACTTGCCTCTTTCTCTAACTACCTGTTCTCTTCTCCTGTGCTTATCTGCTGTTCTCTTCCACCGCCTCCTTTTTAACTCCTTGTTCTCTTCTCCTGTGCTCACCTGCTGCTCTCTTCCACCCGCCTCCTTCTTTTACTCCCTGTTCTCTTCTGCTGTGCTGTTATGCTGCTCTCTTTCACCCACCTCCTTCTCTAACTCCCTGTTCACTTCTCTTCTCCAGAGCTGATCTGCTGCTCTCTTCAACCCGCCTCCTTCTCTACCTCCCTGTTCTCTTCTGCTGTGCTGTTATGCTGCTCTCTTTCACCCGCCTCCTTCTTTAACTCCCTGTTCACTTCTCTTCTCCAGAGCTGATCTGCTGCTCTCTTCAACCCGCCTCCTTCTCTACCTCCCTGTTCTCTTCTCCCGTGCTGTTCTGGCGCTCTTTTCAACCCACCTCCTTCTTTAACTCCCTGTTCTCTTCTGCTGTGCTGATCTGCTGCTCCCTTCCACCAACCTCTTTCTCTAACTCCTTGTTCCCTTCTTGTCTCCCTCTGCTGATCTGCTGCTCTCTTCCACCCGCCTCCTTCTTTAACTCCCTGTTCTCTTTTGCTGATCTGCTGCTCTCTTCCACCGCCTCCTTCTTTAACTCCCTGTTCTCTTTTGCTGATCTGCTGCTCTCTTCCACCGCCTCCTTCTTTAACTCCCTGTTCTCTTTTGTTGATCTGCTGCTCTCTTCCACCCCGCCTCCTTCTTTAACTCCCTGTTTTCTTCTCCTGTGCTAATCTGCTGTTATCTTTCACTTGCCTCTTTCTCTAACTACCTGTTCTCTTCTCCTGTGCTTATCTGCTGTTCTCTTCCACCGCCTCCTTTTTAACTCCTTGTTCTCTTCTCCTGTGCTCACCTGCTGCTCTCTTCCACCCGCCTCCTTCTTTTACTCCCTGTTCTCTTCTGCTGTGCTGTTATGCTGCTCTCTTTCACCCACCTCCTTCTCTAACTCCCTGTTCACTTCTCTTCTCCAGAGCTGATCTGCTGCTCTCTTCAACCCGCCTCCTTCTCTACCTCCCTGTTCTCTTCTCCCGTGCTGTTCTGACGCTCTTTTCAACCCACCTCCTTCTTTAACTCCCTGTTCTCTTCTGCTGTGCTGATCTGCTGCTCCCTTCCACCAACCTCTTTCTCTAACTCCTTGTTCCCTTCTTGTCTCCCTCTGCTGATCTGCTGCTCTCTTCCACCCGCCTCCTTCTCTAACTCCCTGTTCTCTTCTGCTGTGCTGATCTGCTTCTCTCTTCCACCCCGTCTCCTTCTCTATCTCCCTGTTCTTTTCTCTTCTCTTGTGCTGATCTGCTGCTCTCTTCCACTCTGCCTCCTTCTCTAACTCCCTGTTCTGTTCTCTTCTCCTGTGCTGATCTGCTGCTCTCTTCCACCCGCCTCTTTCTCTAACTCCCTGTTATCTTCTACTGTGCTAATCTGCTGTTCTCTTCCACCCGCCTCTTTCTCTAACTCCCTGTTATCTTCTACTGTGATGATCTGCTGTTCTCTTCCACCGCCTCCTTTTTAACTCCTTGTTCTCTTCTCCTGTGCTGACCTGCTGCTCTCTTCCACCCCACCTCCTTCTTTAACTCCCTGTTCTCTTCTGCTGTGCTGTTATGTTGCTCTCTTCCACCCACCTCCTTCTCCAACTCCCTGTTCTCTTCTCTTCTCCCAAGCTGATCTGCTGCTCTCTCCCACCCGCCTTCTTCTATAACTCCCTGTTCTCTTCTCTTCTCCTGTGCTGATCTGCTGCTCTCTTCTACCGCCTCCCTCTCTAGCTCCCTGTTCTCTTCTCTTCTCCTGTGCCGATCTGCTGTTCTCTTCCACCCGCCTCCTTCTTTAACTCCCTGTTCTCTTCTCCTGGCCTAATCTGCTGTTCTCTTCCACCCGCCTCTTTCTCTAACTCCCTGTTCTCTTCTCCTGTGCTGATCTGCTGCTCTCTTCCACCCCACCTCCTACTTTAACTCCCTGTTCTCTTCTCCTGTCCTAATCTGCTGTTCTCTTCCACCCGCCTCTTTCTCAAACTCCCTGTTCTCTTTTCCTGTGTCGATCTGCTGTTCTCGTCCACCCCACCTCCTTCTTTAACTCCATGGTCTTTTCTCCCATGCTGATCTGCTGCTCTCTTCCACACGCTTCCTTCTTTACCTCCCTGTTCTCTTCTCCTGTGCTGATCTGCTGCTCTCTTCCACCCCACCACCTTCTTTAACTCCCTGTTCTCTTCTTCTGTGCTGATCTGCTGCTCTCTTCCACCCCCACCTCCTACTTTAACTCCCTGTTCTCTTCTCCTGTCCTAATCTGCTGTTCTCTTCCACCCGCCTCTTTCTCAAACTCCCTGTTCTCTTTTCCTGTGTCGATCTGCTGTTCTCTTCCACCCCACCTCCTTCTTTAACTCCATGGTCTTTTCTCCCGTGCTGATCTGCTGCTCTCTTCCACCCGCCTCCTTCTTTAACTCCCTGTTCTGTTCTCCCATGCTGATCTGCTGCTCTCTTCCACCCCGCCCCTTCTCCAACTCCCTGTTCTCTTCTCCCGTGCTGATCTGCGGTGCCCGTCCACCGCCTGCTTCTCTAACTCCCTGTTCTCTTCTGCTGTGCTGATCTGCTGCTCTCTTCCACATACATCCTTCTGTAACCGCACACACATATACAACCACGCACACATACAACCACACAAACACACACAACCACACACACAACCACACACACACGCAACATCACCCCACACAAACTTCACCCCACACACAAACACACATCACCCCACACATCACCCCACACATGCACAACCACACGCTCAACCACACGCACACAACCACACGCTCAACCACACGCACACAACCACACACACACACACAAGCACACCCAAACACACACAACCAACACCACACACACACACAACCACACCAAACCACACACACAACCACACACACACAACCACACACATCTATCTATCGGCCTCACTCTATCTATCTATCACCCTCACATGTGTTAAATGTGTGCGTTTTGTATTTATATAGCGCCTTCTACCCAGAGGTCTCGTAGCGTTGCATTCATACCACTGTGGAACCCTTCCTGGCTTTCCTGTGAGATGTCCACACCCGGGCACCCCCAAGGTGAGGCCAGGCATCCAAGCGCTGCTCGGGCCATTGTGAAGATTAAGCAAGCTATTGCCCAGAGTCACAGAGTGGGACCCATGATTAGACTAGGCACCGAGGCGAGAATTATCAGGTCCGGGGAGATTGAGTCCAAGAGCCGCTGAGGTGGGAATTGAACCCTGGTCCGGGCCAGACCTCCTCATCAGGGTCTGCCGCTCTAACCATTGAGTCATGCTTCTCCACAATCTATCGCCCTCACTCTATCTATCGCCCTCACTCTATCTATCTATCGACCTCACTCAATCTGTCTATCGCCCTCACTCTATCTATCTATCGCCCTCACTCTATCTGTCGCCCTCAATCTATCGATCGCCTTCACTCTATCTATTGCCCTCACTCTATCTATTGCCCTCACTCTATCTATCGCCCTCACTCTATCTATCACCCTCACTCTATCTATCGCCCTCACTCTATCTATCGCCCTCACTCTCTCTATCGCCCTCACTCTATCTATCGCCCTCACGCTTGTTAAAATCTAGTTTGCGACATCAACATTATCAGCGCCATCTTGTCCCTTTTCAGGCTCATATGTGCGCGTAAGTAGCAGCCATTTTGAATGCCATGGCCTCTCTGCCCACTGCCAATAACACGTCTCTGCCGATAGCGCGTCTCTCTCTCTCTCTCCCTCTGACCTCGCAAGCATCCCCGCACGCTTACAGCCCCCGCTCTCACATGCTTGGGCCTAAAACCTCCCCTTCAGCGCGACCCTGCCTCGGAGCCACATCCCGTACCCAGCTAACACCTCCCTCCATCCCTTTCATGATCACGCATCCTTTTGATAAACCCCCTTTCCTCTGTGCCCGATTGTCCGGCTCGATCCCAGGCCACCACCTGGCCCTGCGGATGCAGTTTATTGCCCCCATACAGTAGGAAGCTGCCCTCTTCAAAGGATCTACAACTGATCAAAGCCCCCACCCCATGAGATCCGATCAGCCGCACACATTCCGGGAACCGGCGGAATGTCCAGCTGCGCGACAGTCATCACCTACTGAGATAGGGGTGGGGATTTCTACTGTAAATGTGTGTGGGAACGGGCTTGAAGCAGGGATTCTGAGGATGTCTTTCCGTACATCAAAGTGTTGACAAAGACGTGTTTCATGTAATAAAGCCATAAACCTGTGTATAAGAGGCCAGGCCTCAGAGATGCGGTTAGAGCACCTTGAGAAGATACCCTGTTGTCTGATTTGATGTGTTCTGCTCCGTCGGAATAAACTTCTGTTTCCTGCCTTCCAGTCTCCAGCGCCTGCCTCTTTGTTTGATAATCTCGAGTGGTATGAGAGGCGGCTAACGCCGGGCAATACTTAAAGGTTATCGGTCGAAATCGGCCCTACCTTTTACAATTGGCATCCCAAACGTGGGGCCCATCAGCGACACGTGGATCCAGTGGGAGAGGTCCTGACGACAGAGTGAACGACTGCAACGATCGGGAGTCCACCTGCCCGATAGACCCTCGTCTGGCAGCCGATCATCCGAACTTCACCGGTTCCGAGCAGACCTCTCTCGAGTGATCTACGGTCCTGACTGGGAACCATCTGGAGTGCCGCGGCAATTACGGAGAATAGAGGACGATCGGGTGCTGGAAGCAGAAGACGAGAAACTGTCCATGTGGTCCGGGTAAGGTCGTGTAACACGACAAATTGCGAAACGATTGTTTGATTGTTTGGAAAATACTAGTATTGCTCTTCGATTGTTTTTCTTTTGAGATATTCTCTGCCTGCAAACGGGGAAGAATAAAAATATTCTCTCTTCCTTTGCAGATAGTGAAGGGTAGGTAACGCAGACTTTTGTCCCCCGTTGTAATCTGTCGTGCCTATTTTTCTCCCCACTGATTGATTGATTGTCCGAACATTGATTGTTCGACGTTGGTTCTTTGAGATATTCTCTGTTTGCAAATAACGTAAAATAGAAATATTCTGTCTAGTCTTTGCAAGTAGTGAAGGATAGGTAGTGCGGACCTTTGTCCCCCTTTGTAATCTGTCATGCCTATCTTCTCCCCACTGATTGGTAGTTGGTTCAGCCCGGACCGCTTATTAGAGATGAACCATCCAGCTCCACTTTAAGGCACCCCTAATAAGGACATGTTCACCAAGTATGGACTAGTCGCTGTAGCCTATAGCAAGCTATGGCACAAGTATACGAGAAAGGATCAGGAAAGTCAGTGGCCACTGATAGGATCCTTCGATGATGATAAAATAAACGGGCTGGAAACAGCCCTTCGTAACAATAAGACAACGCCCACTATGCTTGATAGTCTCGGCATGTGGCGCAAAGAAGCAGAACAACGGAAAAAGAGAAACGAAGTTAGATTAGAGAAAGAGCTACGAAAAGCAGCTCACCTAGCTGCCAAAAAATTAGAGGAAGAGATAAAGGAGAGAGAGGAAGCCAAGCAGAATCAGGAGGCTGAAACATCGGGCCAGTGTCCCGTTAGAACACCCTCTACGCTCTACCCTGAGTTACCCTCGAAACAATGAGCGAATGATGATTTGTTACTGGGTCCTCCAATCATCTACATGCCCCCTCCATACGCCCCTTCCCAACCCTTAGTACAGCTACCGCAGCCCCCAAGCACAGGTGAGAATAGTGCCAGGGCCTCGGTCCTCACGGCCTCTGCGCCGGCCGAACCCCTCGTACTCAATGCAGCGCAAGCAGCAACATTAGACAACCCTGAGACCCGAAAGAAAGATTCCACTAGAATGAACAGGTTGAGCAAGGATGAGCGAGCAGGGATCGATAAGATAGTAAGGACACTGGTGGAACGGAAGGAGAGTGAGGAATACGTGACGGATATGTACAATTCATATGCTGATAGCCACAGACGACACTTTGTTGTGCGATTTTGTTATCACACCCTCAATGCCTATGAGGACCGATACCAAGACAAAGGTCCTGAGAGCCTAACGACTCTGTATAGGAAAGTTGACATTGGGGATGAAGGCGAGTGTGACGTGACGGACCTCTTCACGCGTACGCTTGAGGTTTTCCGCCACCTCACTGAACAGAGGTTAGAAGCTAAAACTACGACTCCTGTAACGACTGAACCCCGAGCAGAAAAAACCGACACAATGATGCCTATAAAGGAGGCCGCTCCCTACTGGGTTCCCCCACGAGGTCAGGGAACGCATGATGACATTAACCATCAAGATGCGAGAGGGATGGTAGTTTATAACTGGGTCTACCAACCATGGGATCGACAAGATATCCTGACGTTCCGAAAATCCCTACCCGATTTACGGAAGAACCCCACTGCCTTGTACAGTGAATTAGGTACAGCCTGAGGTTCAACGATCATGACCCTAGCTGACATTGATTTGTTTTTCGGGTTATGTCTGCCAGCTGACGTGTGGAAGCAAATCCGGAAAGTCGACCACCTTGAGCTGTTTGGGCATACCTGGTCACAACTCGATGGCATAGACAGACAACGAGAGCCTGGGCAGAAACCTTTGAAATCCATTTTAGAACTTCCAGACAAGATTGTCCAGAAATTGAAAACCCTGATCCCAGAAAAGAAGGTGGACTGGTCGATAGTAACGGCCTGCCGCCAGAAACCCCAGGAAGACGTATCGGAACACTTCTCCCGGTCCGAAACAGTGTTTTCCGATTACAGTGGCCAGGACATGACATCATCTGTTTGTCCAGAATTATGTTAAAGGTCTGTCACAGGAGGTCTCTCAGAAACTACAGGCTAGCGAAAGTAGTTGGGCGGCCTCCAAGCCTGCGGCTATCCTTCAGATGGCCCAGTATTATGAGCATCAGAAGAACGAGAATGATAGGGCGACTGAGAAAAAGAAAAAGGACCTGAAAGAAAGGGTGATGATCGCACAGCTACAGGGGGAGACTATAGGAAGAGAGCAGTACAAGAGAAATTACCAGTCAAATGCTCCTAGAAATCCACCCCCTAAAGACCGTACACCCGCACCCTATGCTGGACGTGAAGACATCGACGAGAACCAGTGTGCATTCTGCAAAGGATTTGGCCATTGGAAATCCCAATGTCCGGTCCTGTTAGAAATGAACAAAAATAGGGACACAAGAGATGTAGCGGGTGGGCCTAGATATAGAGGACAGGGACGAGGGTCCACGAACGACACCAACAACAACAAGCCAGGCAGACCGAACACATTTGACTGTCCCCGACAGAACCAGTACCAACAGTCTGACTGCGACGACACCCACGACTTCGCATAGGACTGCCAAGGGCAAGGGAGGGATCCAGTCGAGCTCTATGTTGACCAGCAAGGTCCTTATGTTACCGCTAAGGTCCTGGGTGCGAAGTCTCAATTTTTGGTAGACACTGGCACAACACGTAGTGCGTTATCTAAACGACTGATTCCAAGGGCACCCTTGTCTGGCTCACATGTAACATCGATAGGTTTCGATGGAACGCCCTCCACTAATCCCTTGTCCACACCGATCTCCTTTGACTTGGAAAATAACACCACTGACACAACGTTTTTACTCTCATCCAACACCCCCGATGCCATTATGGGACTTGACTTACTGAAGCATTTCCGAGCTACTATTAGGTGTTCGCAAGATGGAGTTCGAGTCTTTTTGTACGACAACCCGACTCTGCTCAGACTTTGTCCCACCCGACGCATGTTTTCCATCACTGATGCCGACCTGTCCCTGCTTGACACTCTACCTCCATATCTGTGGGCCAAGACTGACTCGGACGTAGGACGCATGATGATTGACCCAGTGCACATAACTGTTCGACAGGACGCAATGCTCCCAAAACTTCCACAACATTGGATATCGCCCGAGGGCGAGAAGGCATTGGTAAAGATTATCCAGTCCCTGATAGATGCAGGAGTGGTAGAGGAAGTTGTTAGCAATGTTTGCAACAGCCCTATCCTACCCATTGTAAAGAAGCAGGGTGAGGGAGATGAGAAAGCGTACCGCTTCATCATCGACCTACGAGAGGTCAACAAAGTAGTTGTGCCTCAGTACCCCGTAGTTTCAGACATCACCACCATTCTGACTCTGATTCCTTCCACTGCCACCACCTTCACTGTAATGGACCTCAAGAATGCATTCTTCTCTATCCCCATCCACCCAGACAGCCGATACCTCTTCAGCTTCACCTTAAAAGCCCGCTCATATAGATTCTGTCTAGCACCCCAAGGCTACACTGAAAGTCCCAGCATCTATAGCCAGGCCCTCAAGAGACAACTGGACGCAGTCCAGTTACCCGATAGAGTGGTGTTGATACAGTACGTCAATGATATCCTTTTGGCGCTGACACCACTCCACTTGCAGTCACAGCCACCATCCAACTCCTGCACTTCCTCGCGGAAAATGGCCACAAGGTCTCCAAGAAGAAGTTGCAATTCTGCCAACCCCAGGTCACTTATCTAGGCCACCTCTTGTCCAAAGACGGGAGAAAGCTTACACCAGATCGAATTCAGACCATTCTAGAAACCCCTGTCCCCAAGACCCAGAAACAAGTCCGCTCCCTGGTAGGCCTCACCTCCTTCTGCCGACAGTGGTTGCCAAATTTCAGCCTCATTGTGAAACCGCTACTTTCCCTGCTGGCTAAAGATGTCCCCTTCCCGCTCCCTTGGACCCCTGAATGCCAATCCTCCTTCAAAGAACTATTAGATGCCCTCTGCTCAGCCCCCGTCCTAGGAACCCCCGATTACACAAAGCCCTTCTCCCTCTACACTCACGAAAGGGAGGGATGTGCTTTGTCTGTCTTGACTCAGTCCATTGGCCCCAAGCAACGCCCATGTGCCTACTTCTCTGCCACTCTTGACCCCGTAGCCAGAGCTTTGCCTGCCTGCCTTCGAGCTGTAGCTGCCGCTGCTATCTCTATCCGACAAAGTGAGGGAATCGTGCTCTCGAACCCCCTCAGAGTGTTAGTACCCCATGCGGTCGACACCCTCCTGAACCAGACTAAGACGCAACATCTGACTAGTGCACGACTGACTGGGTATGAACTGACTCTGCTCGCACCCCACATCACACTGAAAAGATGCACCACACTGAACCCAGCGACTTTGTTACCCCTACCAGAGAGCGATCCCAATGTTTCCCCTATACATGACTGTGTGACCCTCACGGACGAACAGACTAGGAGTAGGGTTGACCTCAGAGACACAGCCTTCCCAGACCCTGACGGAGAGCTGTGGGTGGACGGCTCTTGCAACAAACTCCCTGACGGCACCACCTCAGCTACTTATGCAGTTACCACAGACCGAACTGTAGTAGAGACAGCCCGCATCACACAACTATCTGCACAGGCAGCAGAACTGATTGCCCTCACACGAGCGTGTATCCCAGCAGCAGGAACCACAGCAAATATTTACACCGACAGCCAGTACGCCTTCGGGGTGGTTCATCATTTCGGGCTCTTGTGGAAGGAAAGGGGATTCCTGACCTCACACGGCACCCCCATCCTAGACGGAGATCTAGTCTCCGCCCTGACCGAAGCGGTCCTCCTTCCCAAGCAACTTGCAGTAATCAAATGCCAGGCACACAAAAAGGTGACGTACATCATTGGACAGGGGAATGCACTGGCTGACATCACTGCCCGGACAACAGCCGAGAATAGGACGACGATACACATGTACGTGACCAGGTCACAAGCTCAAAAATGGACAGACGCTAAGGAAACTATTAGAGACATCCAGATGGCCAGTTCACCACACGAATTGACTGAATGGGCACGGGTGGGCTTGGAAGACGATGAAGGCTGCTGGCGGACAAAAGACACGAACAAATGGTTGCTACCCAATTCATACCTGATCCCCATACTGACCATGGCACACTCCCCTGCACACATAGGATCTGCCCCTATGGCCGAACTTGTCTCCAAAATCTGGCACAATGACAAGATTACAGACTCAGCTAAACGTCTGGTCCAACAATGTCTGATATGCCTGCAACACAACCCTGGGAAAGGAACTGTAGTACCCCGGGGAGGGTTTGGGGTCCCCAATCATCCATTTGAAGTCCTACAGATGGACTACATCCAACTAGAAAGATGCCAAGGTCTGAAATATGTACTTGTTGTCGTGTGCGCATTTAGCAAGTGGGTGGAAGCCTATCCAACTCGCGACAACACTGCCATTGCCACTGCAAAGGTGTTACTGAAAGAATTCTTCCCTCGCTACGGCCTTTGTCGAATTTTGTGGAGCGACAATGGCCCCCACTTCGTAGCCGAGGTTATCCAACTCATCTTGAAGGGGTTGGGTGTAAAACAGAAATTCCACGCAGTCTTCCACCCCTAATCTGCTGGACTAGTTGAGCGACATAATGCCACAATGAAGCTCAAACTAGCTAAGATAGTGGCTACCACAGGACTGAAATGGCCAGACGCTCTCCCACTGACATTGCTATCAATGCGTTCTACCCCCACCAAACACCATTTGACCCCTTACGAGGTCGTTTTCGGCCAACCTATGAGCATTTGGTCCGCACCAAAACCGACATCCATTCACGACGTCCCGGACGTCCTAATGTCTGACTATTTGTACAATCTGACTAAGACACTGTCTGTTATCCATCAACAGGTGCTGCAGGCCATCCCTGATGCTTCCAGGGGTCCCGGACACGACATCCAACCCGGGGATTATATACTGATCCGGAACTTCCAGCATGCAAAGAGTCTGGAACCCCGGTGGACGGGCCCCTGGCAAGTCTTGATCACCACCCGAACAGCTCTTCGAGTGGAAGGGAAGATGAATTGGCTGCATGCACACCACTGCAAGAAGATCTCCTCAACTCTGACGACGACCGAGGATGTGGCCACCCAAGAAGAGCTCCTGAACAAAGATCGACCATCCCTGAGCTGTTACCCTGATAAAGAGACACTTGAACTGGCAGAATTCCCCGATCCCACTGTGCAATCCAGAGAAGGGTATAACCTGCGACGAAAGGAGGGAGCTTCGGCTAAGCAGACCACTGACTAAGTTACAATTCTCAGAGCGGTAACCTAACACTACTAAGGCTGCCAGGAGAGAAGCCAAACAAAGTTTGTGGTTCTGCCCGCTATCGAGCCCCTTGAAGATGATGGAAGCGCCCGATACGAAGATGATGGAAGCACCCGACACGAAGATGATGGAAGCAACCGGACATCCGAAGACCCGCTACAGAAACCCAAAGGCTGACAGAATCCACAGCTCAAAGAGCTCTTTATCACCCTTCTCTTTTGCCTCCGCCTCATGACCACCCTCTGGATTGTGGAAGAGAGCGCACCAGCTCATTAGACATTTCTGACTACTGAACAGCCTACTACCATGAAAGAACACTATCTGGTCTCTCTTCCACCTCAACTCCGAGAAAGACGTAAGGAGTTCTGGAACAACTCCTTCATGCAGTTGCTGCACCAACACAACCTTGCGGCCAATGCCACAAATTGCTGGATCTGTGGGTTGTTACCCCACGCCACTGGACATTCCATCCCCTTCATCCCTTCACCTTTCTCCGTTCATGGTTCCTGCCTTGCTTGGCTGATCCTCCTGCAAGAGAGTTACAGGGACAATGCCACTTCCAGCAGAACTATGGCACACTATTATCATGGGGTCTGGCAGAACAAAACAGGAAGAACTGCTGCCCCCTTTTGCCCTCTGACATCCAACGCCTCTATTCATATGGACATCCCTGCCAAAGAACGGATTGAAATGCAGGTGTTCAACAACCCAGCCAGACCCACTTTTTCCTACCTCCGGAAGCGAACAGCTGCCACCCTGACTGTGGCCCTATCTGTCGTCAATGTCTCGGGCCTTGTATGCATCGAAGGCCTTGGGACACAGCTGGTAGGCCACAGTGCTTGTCGCATCACCAGAACTTTGGACTCAACTGATCCATCCTACTTTGTCACCTCTCCGATTATGTACTTTGTTTGTGGTACGAAAGCCGACACCTGGCTCCCTAAAGGCTGGGGGGGTACCTGTTACATTGCCTTCATCCTTCCTCCGACCTATGTGGCTCCAGCAAACCATCACCGACAAAAGCGAGCAAAAGACATTGAGCAAGCCGACTTCACCGGAGCACAGTTCCTGGACGCATTGAAGGGACTTGTTCCACTCTGGGGTCCGATGGGGAACAGCCGTGCCATCCGACATTTGACCCAGGCAGTTGAAACGACAATGAACATTACAGCTGGCATCCTCACAAACAATACAGCCGTGCTACAGGCGGTCCGCCTGGTGGCTCTTCAGAACCTCCTTGTTCTAGATGTGGTTCTAGCGGATCGTGGAGGAGCATGCCGTATCATTGGGTCCAGCTGCTGCACCTACATATCGGACAATTCACCCTCAGTTTACAAAGCCATTGAACACCTCCACAGACTTTCCTCAGAAGTTCATCAGGAATAAGAAGAATGGTCGCTTGGGAGTTGGTTCTGGAGTGCTGTAAAGGACTGGGGGTGGAGGTTGTTTATGATCGTATTGATACTGATTGTCGTAATATGTGGATTCTGCCTGGGTGTTCAATGCTTGCCACCCCTGTGCTCACTTTGTGCTAACTGTATCTGCCCCAAGACTCTGGACTTTGAAGCTGAACGCATGAAAGCTTTGTATGAAGTTGAAATTCGAAATATAATGGGGATAGATATAGATTGACAAGCTGGCTAGATATGTTGAAAAGGGAGGACTGTTAAAATCTAGTTTGCGACATCAACATTATCGGCGCCATCTTGTCCCTTTTCAGGCTCATATGTGCGCGTAAGTAGCAGCCATTTTGAATGCCATGGCCTCTCTGCCCACTGCTGATAGCCAGCGCGTCTCTATCTCTCTCTCCCTCTGACCTCGCAAGCATCCCCCGCACGCTGACAGCCCCCGCTCTCACATGCTTGGGCCATAAACCTCCCCTTCAGCGCGACCCTGCCTCGGAGCCACATCCCGTACCCAGCTAACACCTCCCTTCATCCCTTTCATGATCACGCATCCTTTTGATAAACCCCCTTTCCTCTGTGCCCGATTGTCCGGCTCGATCCCAGGCCACCACCTGGCCCTGCGGATGCAGTTTATTGCCCCCATACAGTAGGAAGCTGCACTCTTCAAAGGATCTACGACTGATCAAAGCCCCCACCCCATGAGATCCGATCAGCCGCACACATTCCGGGAACCGGCGGAATGTCCAGCTGCGCGACAGTCATCACCTACTGAGATTGGGGTGGGGATTTCTACTGTAAATGTGTGTGGGAACGAGCTTGAAGCGGGGATTATGAGGATGTCTTTCCGTACATCAAAGTGTTGACAAAGACGTGTTTCATGTAATAAAGCCATAAACCTGTGTATAAGAGGCCAGGCCTCAGAGATGCGGTTAGAGCACCTCGAGAAGATACCCTGTTGTCTGATTTGATGTGTTCTGCTCCGTCAGAATAAACTTCTGTTTCCTGCCTTCCAGTCTCCAGCGCCTGCCTCTTTGTTTGATAATCTCGAGTGGTATGAGAGGCGGCTAACGCCGGGCAATACTTCAAGGTTATCGGTCGAAATCGGCCCTACCTTTTACACGCTATCTATCTATCGCCCTGACGCTATCTATCTATCGCTCTCACTCTATCTATCCCCCTCACTCTATCTATCTTTCGCCCTCACTCTATCTATCTTTCGCCCTCCCTCTAGCTATCTATCGCCCTCACTCTATCTATCGCACCACCATAGCATCACTCAGGGACACTACAGCATCACTCAGGGGCACTACAGCATCACTCAGGGGCACCACAACATCACTATGCGCTACCACAGCATCACTGAACGCCACAGCATCACTCTTCGCCACAGCATCACTGAACGCCACAGCATCACTTGTCGCCACCACAGCATCAATCTGTGCAACCACTCAACAACTGGTTCAAATATTTTCTCTCAATGTTTCAAGCTTTATTACAAATGTCACAAAAAGATGTTAATATTTCAATTCAGTTCTTGGATTTTCATCACAATAAAATACACTGAACATAATCTTCACTAAAGTTATTTACAAAAGTTTAAGCTATTGCCATTATAAATTATAATAACTTTTATTTAAGTATTAATTATTTAAAAAAATTAAAAGCCATTGTTATTTGTAATATCAATACATCTAAGTCACGTAAATAGAAACCATGTTGCATTACAAATGCTATAGGTGTCACATTTGCAAAAGATAAAAGTATTGGCATTGTAAATGACAAAGCTATTAATTTCGCTATTTTCAAAACCAACACATATATAAAAAATGTGTCATTTACAAGACCAATAGCTCAAACTTTCCTAATACGAGACCTATTGCATTGCAAATGCTTGTTTGAGAGTGTGTGATATGAAACACGCGGGAAGGTTTTAATTTTGCTTTCACAGCCGAAACACAAGGGACCGTGTGACGTTTGCATATGTTTTGAAGTTTTTGCAAGACATGCCCAGCCACCTTAGGAGAGCGGGACGCCCATTGGCAGGACAGGTCTGTGTGACAAACTGGTGAAATGGAAAGTTCCAGAAGAAAGCAAAACTTGTGATCTGGCTGGCAACAAGCCATAGAGATTTTATAATAAAATGGAGACAGAAAATGTTTTAAAAGAAGGCAAAACTCTCGAGCACGAACAGCAAGGGCTGCTGAGGACTGGGACAAACTCTGGAACCAGAAAGCTCTGAGAGTAAAATACCGCAGGATTGCGTGGAATTACGGGAGGAGCGTAACCCGCAGTTAGCTCTATTTTCTTAACGCAAAGTAATACATGCTACTGGACTTGCTCAGCACAGCCGGGAGCCCTGGCGTGGGCTGCTCTGCTCATGCAGTCGGCAGTTTTATCACAAATTACTCTGGTTTACAAGAGCTTAATTGCATATTCTTTGGTAATTTCACACCGCAAGAGTACCACATATTTACCAAATTCACTCCGATCACTCCGACGTCATTAGAAATTCACCCAAACCTAATGCTCTGGTCTCTGACAAACTTTGCAAACAGAAAGTTCCAGAAGGAAGAAGAAGTGATGAGCCAATGGCCACCGATTCTGTCCATCAACTGTGTTTTTTGCAATTTTCACCCCGAGTGTGCTGGGTATACTCAGACGTGAGTCCCAGGCTCTCCACACCACTGGAGTCAAGCTATCCAGGCTGATGAAGGCTGATAGCCAGAAACCGGTCCTTGGATGCTTGATTCCGGTCTGGGAAAGACATGGCTTGGTAGTTCGGACTGGACTGTTCCCATGAGGCACAGGGTCAGAGCTGATTTGCATAAAGCCAGTGTATAACCCAGGGTGGTGTGGAGTGCAAAAAAACGATGGATTTAGGCCCAGATCCTTGTACTGGGGTGAATGTATGACATTGTTCTACATTCTGTCCATCAACTGTGTTTTTTGCAATTTTCACCCCGAGTGTGCTGGGTATACTCAGACGTGAGTCCCAGGCTCTCCACACTACTGGAGTCAAGCTATCCAGGCTGATGAAGGCTGATAGCCAGAAACCGGTCCTTGGATGCTTGATTCCGGTCTGGGAAAGACATGGCTTGGAAGTTCGGACTGGACTGTTCCCATGAGGCACAGGGTCAGAGCTAATTTGCATATAGCCAGTGTCTAACCCCGTTGTTGTGGAGTGCAAAAAAAACGATGGATTTAGGCCCAGATCCTTGTACTGGGGTGAATGTATGACATTGTTCTACATTCTGTCCATCAACTGTGTTTTTTGCAATTTTCACCCCGAGTGTGCTGGGTATACTCAGACGTGAGTCCCAGGCTCTCCACACTACTGGAGTCAAGCTATCCAGGCTGATGAAGGCTGATAGCCAGAAACCGGTCCTTGGATGCTGGATTCCGGTCTGGGAAAGACATGGCTTGGAAGTTCGGACTGGACTGTTCCCATGAGGCACAGGGTCAGAGCTAATTTGCATATAGCCAGTGTCTAACCCCGTTGTTGTGGAGTGCAAAAAAAACGATGGATTTAGGCCCAGATCCTTGTACTGGGGTGAATGTATGACATTGTTCTACATTCTGTCCATCAACTGTGTTTTTTGCAATTTTCACCACGAGTGTGCTGGGTATACTCAGACGTGAGTCCCAGGCTCTCCACACCACTGGAGTCAAGCTATCCAGGCTGATGAAGGCTGATAGCCAGAAACCATTCCTTGGATGCTTGATTCCGGTCTGGGAAAGACATGGCTAGGTAGTTCTGACTGGACTGTTCCCATGAGGCACAGGGTCAGAGCTGATTTGCATATTGCCAGTGTCTCACCCAGGGTGGTGTGGAGTGCAAAAAAACGATGGATTTAGGCCCAGATCCTTGTACTGGGGTGAATGTATGACATTGTTCTACATTCAAACCGGTCCTTGGATGCTTGATTCCGGTCTGGGAAAGACATGGCTTGGTAGTTCGGACTGGACTGTTCCCATGAGGCACAGGGTCAGAGCTGATTTGCATATAGAAAGTGTCTAACCCAGGGTGGTTTGGAGTGCAAAAAAACGATGGATTTAGGCCCAGATCCTTGTACTGGGGTGAATGTATGACATTGTTCTACATTCTGTCCATCAACTGTGTTTTTTTCACAGTGATGAGGAGCACAAAAGTTTGAATTTAAAAGCTCAAGAGCCAAACCAATGGCCAATGTCCTGAGGGGTGGCTCTTGGGGTCTGGAACTCACTGAAGACGGGTCCAGGTGCTGTTGGGGAGCCTGTTATGTACCAGAGGCTCAGATCAGGAGGACACTGAACTATCCACTATGAGTCACTATGGGGTCCTGGGTTCTAGGTGATGTTGCAGGTGCAGTTCTTCTTCCCCAGGTAAGAGGGCAGCAGGGTCAGCACAGGAGGGCAGCAGATCCTTTAGATCAGCAGTCTAGCTAACTGGCAGTCCTTGTAGCAGCACAGCAGTTCTTCTTCCTGGCAGAGTAGCCACAGGTCCAGAAGTGCACTGAAAAGTTGGTGTCTGAGGTCCTTCTTTTATGCAATGATGCCTTGGGTATGGAAAGTGGAAGAAGCTTCAAGTCAGTGGCTTTGAGTGCAAGGAATTCCTTGTCTCCCCTGCCCTGGCTCCAAGCTGGCTCAAGTGCAGGGTTGCACAGCCCTTTGTGTGAAGGCAGAGTACAGGCTATTCAGCTGTAAGTGGGGCTGTACTAAGCTTCGCCCCCACATCCTGCCCGCAGTTGGTCCATTCAGGCACATCTAATCCCCCTATTGAGTGACTCTCTGAATCCACAAAGTCTAATTGTCAGAACATCCAGTTATGTGAACCAAGACAGGCTACTGGCACCAAATGGCCAAGGCAAGAAAATACAACTTTCTAAATGTGGCATTTTAAGGATTGCAATTTTAAATCTGAAGTTAACATGAGATAGGACTTCAAATTGTGTTTCCAGAGACACCAAACATGAACTGCTCATCTCTTCCCATTTGGAAATGGCACTTATCAAATGTAATAAGGCAACTCCGATGTTATCCTATGGGAGAGATAGACCTTGCAGTAGTGAAAAATTAATGTATGAGTTTTCACTGCCAGAACATGTAATATTTAACAGTGCATGTCCAACTTTTAAAATACACTGCACCCTGACCCTTCGGGGCTGTCAGTGGCCTACCTTGGGGATGCCTTATATCTATTGAAAAAGAAGGTTTGGACCTCACAAAAGGTTTATTTTGCTAGGTCAAAATGGCAGTTTAAAGCTGCACACACAAGCTCTGCAATGACAGACCTGAGATTAAAGGGATACTTAAGTGTGTGGCACGATCAGTTCTGCAGACCCACTAGTAGCGTGTCATTTATAGGGCCTGGGCATAGGTAGTGCCACTTTACTGTGGACCTACAATTAAAATAAATGTGGCAATTGGGTATCAGCCAATTCCACCATGTTTAGTGTAGAGAGCACAAGAACTTTAGCACTGGCTACCAGTGGTAAGGTGAACAGAGTCCTAAGGTAAAAAAAACAATTTCTCCAAAAAGTATATGGTAAAAGGCGAAACACTTGGGGTGGCCCTGCAGAGAGGGCCCGGTCCAACACTCCCTTCCTCTGTTCTTTGGTTCTTTCCCTCCACCATTGTTCTTCTTTCCATTCCTCCTGCACTCCCCTTTCCTCTCTCCTTCACCGCTCCCCACCATTTTTTTCAGTCCCTCCACAACCGCTCTTTCTCTCCCTGGCAACATCAGTCACTCCTTTTATCTTAATTCCTTTCTTTCTTTTTGCTCTTCCTTCTCCTCATATTTCTCAACCTTCTTTCCCTTCCTTTGATTCTTCCTCTCACTCGTCCCCCACCTCCTTTCCTCTGTTCCTTTTAACCCCTCTTCCTTGTTCTACTTTCACTTCCTCCTTTCCTTTTCTCCTCACGCTCTCCCACTTCCCAGTCTTCCTTCCTTCTTTCCCACCTGCCTCCTTCCCTCCCTTCATCTTCCTTTCTTCTCAACTACTTTCCCTTCCTTCTTGTCTGCCTTTTTCTCCTACCATTCCTCCGCCTCCTCATCTTCCTTCTTTCCCTCATCTCTTCCATCCCTCCTTATCTTCCATACTTCTTCCCCTTCTCTCTTATCTCCTTCTCATCTTCTTTCCTTCTTCCCCTCCTCTCTTCCCTCCCTCTTCGTCTTTCTTCCTTCTTTCCCTCTGTCATCTTTCCACCTCATCTCCCCTCTTCTCTTCCTTCTCTCCTCATCTTCTTTCCTTCTTCTCCACATCTCTTCCCTCCCTTTCTTGTCTTCCTTCCTTCTTCCTCTCCCCTTCTCTCTTCCTTCCCTCCTCGTTTTCCTTCTTCCCCTCCTCTCTTCCCTCCTCCTCATCGTCCTTCCTATTTCCCTCTCTCCTTCCTTCCCTCCTCGTCTTCCTTCTTACCCTCCCCTTCTCTCCTCCTTCCCTCCTCGTCTTCCTTCTTCCCCTCCCCTTCTCTCTTCCTTCCCTCCTCGTCTTCCTTCTTCCCCTCCCCTTCTCTCTTCCTTCCCTCCTCGTCTTCCTCCCTTCTTCCCCTCCCCTTCTCTCTTCCTTCCCTCCTCGTTTTTTTCCTCCCCTCCTTTCCTCCCTCCCTCCTAGTCTTCTTTCCTCCTTTCCCTCCTCTCTTCCCTCCTCCTCATCGTCCTTCCTATTTCCCTCTCTCCTCCTTCCCTCCTCGTCTTCCTTCTTCCCCTCCCCTTCTCTCTTCCTTCCCTCCTCGTCTTCCTCCCTTCTTCCACTTCCCTTCTCTCTTCCTTCCCTCCTCGTCTTTCTTCCTCCCCCCTTTCCTCCCTCCCTCCTCGTCTTCTTTCCT
Source organism: Lissotriton vulgaris (assembly GCF_964263255.1). Lineage (NCBI taxonomy): Eukaryota > Metazoa > Chordata > Amphibia > Caudata > Salamandridae > Lissotriton > Lissotriton vulgaris. Next base: position 386,517 of record NW_028250627.1, on the reverse strand, counting down.
TCTTCCCCTCCTCTCTTCCCTCCTCCTCATCGTCCTTCCAATTTCCCTCTCTCCTTCCTTCCCTCCTCGTCTTCCTTCTTCCCTTCCCCTTCTCTCTTCCTTCCCTCCTCGTCTTCCTTCTTCCCCTCCCCTTCTCTCTTCCTTCCCTCCTCGTCTTTCTTCCTCCCCTCCTTTCCTCCCTGCCTCCTCGTCTTCTTTCCTCCTTCCCCTCCTCTCTTCCCTCCTCCTCATCGTCCTTCCTATTTCCCTCTCTCCTTCCTTCCCTCCTCGTCTTCCTTCTTCCCCTCCCCTTCTCTCTTCCTTCCCTCCTCGTCTTCCTTCTTCCCCTTCCCTTCTCTCTTCCTTCCCTCCTCGTCTTCCTTCTTCCCCTTCCCTCCTCTCTTCCTTCCCTCCTCGTCTTTTTTCTTCCCCTCCCCTTCTCTCTTCCTTCCCTCCTCATCTTCCTTCCTATTTCTCTCTCTCCTTCCTTCCCTCCTCGTCTTCCTTCTTCCCCTCCCCTCCTCCCCTCCTCTCTTCCTTCCCTCCTCGTCTTCCTTCTTCCCCTCCCCTTCTCTCTTCCTTCCCTCCTCATCTTCCTTCCTATTTCTCTCTCTCCTTCCTTCCCTCCTCGTCTTCCTTCTTCCCCTCCCCTCCTCTCTTCCTTCCCTCCTCGTCTTCCTTCTTCCCCTCCCCTTCTCTCTTCCTTCCCTCCTCGTCTTACTTCTTCCCCGCGTCCCTTCCCTCCCTCCTCGTCTTCCTTCTTCCCCTCCCCTTCTCTCTTCCTTCCCTCCTCGTCTTTCTTCTTCCCCTCCTCTCCTCTCCTCTCGTCCCTCCCTGCTCGTCTTCTTTCCTCCTCCCCCTCCCCTCTTTGCCGCCCAGCGCTCCCCCTCTTCCCACCGCCCCTCTCCCCGGGCTGCGGATGCTCAGATCTGTAAATGTTCTGCTTCTGTTCTTCATGCTCAGTTTGATCCCCGGCTCGCGGAGTCGCTCAACGCCCCCCCCCCCCCCCCCCCTCTCTTTATTTCCACTCGAGAGGGGCCTTTTATTCCTCAGTCTCAGGAGCGGCGGATGTGCGCGGCGCCAGCAGAGCGGATGCTGAGGTGCGGCCTAATGGGGCGCTTCCGAGAGGCTTTGGGGGTGATGGCGCTGAGGGGGTCACGAAGGGACTCAGCCTGGGCAGTGGTGGGCCTCGCCACTGCAGTGAGTGAGGCGCTAAGCGTTGTAACATGGTGCGTGGGTGTATGACTTCTAGGCGCTTGACCTCACTATACAACCCACACTGCCCACCACTGAAAGTTCCTCACTCTGCCCAGCATGCCTCCACCTCAGGCCACCTCCTCACTCTGCCCAGCAGGCCTCCACCTCACTCTGCCCAGCATGCCTCCACCTCAGGCCACCTCCTCTCTCTGCCCAGCAGGCCTCCTCCTCACTCTGCCCAGCATGCCTCCACCTCAGGCCACTTCCTCGCCCTGCCCATCCAACCACCTCCTCAACACTGCCCACGGGGCAGCCTCAGGTGCATATATTGTTATTTATAAATCTTTCAATAGGGACGGATTCCTTTCTCTGTCCCAATGAGAGCACCAGAGGCCACGTGCCATGCACCGGAGGCCACAAGTTATGCACCAGAGGCCACGAGTCATGCACCAGAGGCCACGAGTCATGCACCAGAGGTCATGTATCATGCACCAGAGGCCACGAGTCATGCATCAGAGACCATTTGATGTGCACCAGAGGCCACAAGTCATGCACCAGAGACCATTTGATGTGCGCCAGAGTACACAAGTCATGCACCAGAGGCAATGTGACATGAAGCAGAGGCCACGAGTCATGCACCAGAGGCCACGAGTCATGCACCAGAGGCCACGTGTCATGCACCAGAGGCCACGTGTCATGCACCAGAGGCCGCAAATCATGCACCAGAGGCCACGAGTCATGCACCAGAGGCCACGTGTCATGCACCAGAGGCCACGAGTCATGCACCAGAGGCCACGAGTCATGCACCAGAGGCCGCGAGTCATGCACCAGAGGCCGCAAATCATGCACCAGAGGCCACGAGTCATGCACCAGAGGCCACGTGTCATGCACCAGAGGCCACGAGTCATGCACCAGAGGCCACGAGTCATGCACCAGAGACCATTTGATGTGCGCCAGAGTACACAAGTCATGCACCAGAGGCAATGTGACATGAAGCAGAGGCCACGAGTCATGCACCAGAGGCCACGAGTCATGCACCAGAGGCCACGTGTCATGCACCAGAGGCCGCAAATCATGCACCAGAGGCCACGAGTCATGCACCAGAGGCCACGTGTCATGCACCAGAGGCCACGAGTCATGCACCAGAGGCCACGAGTCATGCACCAGAGGCCGCGAGTCATGCACCAGAGGCCGCGAGTCATGCACCAGAGGCCACGTGTCATGCACCAGAGGCCGCGAGTCATGCACCAGAGGCCGCGAGTCATGCACCAGAGGCCACGAGTCATGCAGCAGAGCCCACGAGTTATGCACCAGAGGCCGCGAGTCATGCACCAGAGGCCACGTGTGATGCACCAGAGGCCACGAGTCATGCACCAGAGGCCACGTGTGATGCACCAGAGGCCACGTGTCATGCACCAGAGGCCACGAGTCATGCACCAGAGGCCACGAGTCATGCACCAGAGGCCGCGAGTCAAGCACCAGAGGCCACGTGTCATGCACCAGAGGCCACGAGTCATGCACCAGAGGCCGCGAGTCATGCACCAGAGGCCGTGAGTCATGCACCAGAGGCCGCGAGTCATGCACCAGAGGCCGCGAGTCATGCACCAGAGGCCGCGAGTCATGCACCAGAGGCCACGAGTCATGCACCAGAGGCCACGAGTCATGCACCAGAGGCCATGTACCATGCACCAGAGGCCACGAGTCATGCACCAGAGGCCACGAGTCATGCACCAGAGGCCATGTACCATGCACCAGAGGCCACGAGTCATGCACCAGAGGCCACGTGTCATGCACCAGAGGCCACGAGTCATGCACCAGAGGCCGTGAGTCATGCACCAGAGGCCACGAGTCATGCACCAGAGGCCACGAGTCATGCACCAGAGGCCATGTACCATGCACCAGAGGCCACGAGTCATGCACCAGAGGCCACGTGTCATGCACCAGAGGCCACGAGTCATGCACCAGAGGCCGTGAGTCATGCACCAGAGGCCACGAGTCATGCACCAGAGGCCACGAGTCATGCACCAGAGGCCATGTACCATGCACCAGAGGCCACGAGTCATGCACCAGAGGCCACGTGTCATGCACCAGAGGCCACGAGTCATGCACCAGAGGCCGTGAGTCATGCACCAGAGGCCACGAGTCATGCACCAGAGGCCACGAGTCATGCACCAGAGGCCACGAGTCATGCTCAGCGGAAGGATGGACACCATTTTATAAGAAGAATAAAACCAGAAAGTTGCAGGAATTAAGCAGCACACCAGGGTCTCATGGTCTTAATGTTTTGATAGGAATAATAAACGATAGAAAATTTGCTTATGCTTTTCTGTTTAATGTATTGAAATTATATTGAAATTATTTTTAGAAAGTCGGAAGCAGATGAATTTCTTTATACAGCAAAAACCTAGGCCCAAATTTACAAAGGGCTCGCGCCACCGTTGTGTCAGGTGAGACGACGCAGGCAACGCGTGCCCTTGATTCAGGCTTACTAATCTGCACAGAGCTCAGTGTTGCTTAGTAACTCCTACTGCAGGGCAGGAGTGGGGTGCCTCCCTGGAGCCCTGAGGGGTCCCATTGCTGGGTTCAGGCTGAAGGGCAGGGTTGGGGACCGGTGCCTCCCGGAGCCCTGTGGGTCCCAAAGCTGGGCGCACGCCTGGGATCCACGCCCACAGCCGCGAGTCCTGGAGCGCCCCCCCCCCCCCCCCCCCCCCCCCCGGGGCTCCGCCCCACCGGGACAAGGGCAGGTTTTCCTGTCTAATAATGTTTGAACATGCGCCTAATGTGTGGATAAATAGCCCCGCGAGGACGCTCTCACTAATTAAGCGCTAGATTGACGCTCCTTGGAGGAGCTGCGCCGTGAAGGGCGGTCCCCGGGGCCCGCTTAATGCCACCGGGTATCACTATGGTGATAAAGTGGTGCCGGCACTTAGCGCCTGGTGGAGGGAGGGGAGCGCCGCGAGGGGCGGAGGGTGCACGCGCCAGGGGGGGGCGGGGAGCACATGGGGCGAGACGGGGTGGAGGGGTCCGCGCCGGGGAGGGGAGGGCCTGGATGGAGCACATGGGGGAGAGGGGACGGGCGGAGAAATATTATGGGCGAGTTATGGTGGTTGAAGAAGGAAAGGACACTCTGCAAACAGGGGTGGACGGGCGGGGGAGGGTGGACAGAGGGCGGGGGTGGGGAGGGTGGGTGTGTGAGGACACTCTGCAAACAGGGGTGAAGGAGGGAGGAGACAGGGCGAAGAGGGGAGGGCGGGGGGCCTGTGCGAGGGAGGGGGTGCGTGGTTGAGGACACTGGACCGAGAGGGATGGGCAGGGGGTGTAGGTGAGGCTCAGGCTGGAGTGGACAGAGGGCGGGGGGAGAGCATGGAAGGGGGAGCACATCTTATGAGCTGGTTGACGCATTTGATGCCCCCTCGTGAAGGGGTCATTAAGGATCCAGGCTCGAGCCCCCCCCCAAATGAGACTCCCCCATCACCAGACCCGGAAACAGTCACCATCGAAGGAGAGTGGGCCAAGAGACACCCTACTCCTGAGACGTCAATCGAGAATGTCGAAAGTGACCCCCCCCACACCCCCTCCGACAGGCTCCATAGACACCTCATCAAGAGACCTGCGTGGAGTCACATATACCACGGGGACTGCAACAAGAGACATCCGCAGACAACGAACCCGAGACATCCTTTTGAGACAGAGGCACCGAGGGGCCCCTTCCGTATCTAGAGACAGCCACAGAATAGAAACCAGAGTGACCCTTCTCTACCAGAGACATCCGCAGAGACTACACCAAGAGACCTTCACAGGAGCCCAAAGCAACCAGTGAGACGTCTTCTGAGCCAGTGCAGAAAGAGTGCTCCATCTGAGCAAGAGACATACACCAAGAGGCCTCCGTAGTGCCAGAAAGAGACAGCACCAAGAAACCTCAGTAGAGCAAGACGGAGACAGCACCAAGAGACATCAGCTGAGCCAGACGGAGACCACACCAAGAGACCTAAGCGGAGCCAGACAGAGACAGCACCAAGAGATCTCAGCGGAGAGACAGCACCAAGAGACCTCAGCGGAGCCAGAGAGAGACCACACCAAGAGACCTAAGCGGAGCCGGACAGAGACAGCACCAAGAGACCTCAGAGGAGCCAGACAGAGACAGCACCAAGAGACCTCAGAGGAGCCAGACAGAGACAGCACCAAGAGACCTCAGTGTAGCCAGACGGAGACAGCACCAAGAGACCTCAGCGGAGCCAGACAGAGACAGCACCAAGAGACCTCAGCAGAGCCAGACAGAGACAGCACCAAGAGACCTCAGTGGAGCCAGACAGAGACAGCACCAAGAGACCTCAGTAGAGCCAGACAGAGACAGCACCAAGAGACCTCAGTGGAGCCAGACGGAGACAGCACCAAGAGACCTCAGTGGAGCCGGACGGAGACAGCACCAAGAGACCTCAGAGGAGCCAGGCGGACACAGCACCAAGAGACCTCAGCAGAGTCAGACAGAGACAGCACCAAGAGACATCAGCGGAGCCAGACAGAGACAGCACCAAGAGACCTCAGAGGAGCCAGACGTAGACAGTACCAAGAGACCTCAGCAGAGCCAGACGGAGACAGCACCAAGAGACATCAGCGGAGCCAGACACAGACAGCACCAAGAGACCTCAGTGGAGCCAGTCGGAGACAGCACCAAGAGACCTCAGCGGAGCCAGACAGAGACAGCACCAAGAGACCTCAGTTGAGCCAGCACCAAGAGACCTCAGCGGAGCCAGACGGAGACAGCACCAAGAGACCTCAGCGGAGCCAGACAGAGACAGCACCAAGAGATCTCAGCGGAGCTAGACGGAGACAGCACCAAGAGACCTCAGCTGAGCCAGACGGAGACAGCACCAAGAGAACTCAGCAGGAGCAATACAGAGACAGCACCAAGAGACCTCAGTGGAGCCAGAGAGAGACAGCACCAAGAGACCTCAGTGGAGCCAGACGGAGACAGCACCAAGAGTCCTCAGTGGAGCCAGAGAGAGACAGCACCAAGAGACCTCAGCGGAGCCAGAGACAGCACCAAGAGACCTCAGCAGAGCCAGACAGAGACCACACCAAGAGACTTCAGCGGAGCCAGACAGAGACAGCAGTGTGGCTCACTGGTTAGAGCAGGCAAACCCTGAAGCAGAGGTCAGACCCGGGACCAGGGTTCAATTCCCGACGCGGCAGGGTCTTGAGCTCAAATGTCCACGGACTCGATAATTCTCGCTTCGGTGCCTGACCTAATCATGGGTTCACACTCTGCAACTCTGGGCATTAAGCTTGCTTAATCTCCACAACGGCCCCCGCGGCGGGATGCCTGGTTTTCACCTTGGGGATGCCCTGTAGGGGCTATCTCACAGGGAAAAGCCAGGACGGGTTCCCAAGGCAAGCGCTTAGAGACCCCTGGGTGATAAGCGCTATATAAATACAATACAATACAATACAGCACCAAGAGACCTCAGCAGAGACAGCACCAAGAGACCTCAGCAGAGACAGCACCAAGAGACCTCAGCAGAGCCAGACAGAGACAGCACCAATAGACCTCAGTGGAGCCAGAGAGAGACAGCACCAAGAGACCTCAGTTGAGCCAAAAAGAGACAGTACCAAGAGACCTCAGTTGAGCCAGAAGGAGACAGCATCAAGAGACCTCGCCCTGAACCCAGAGACATCCATACAGGTCACACCAAGAGACCTCAGGGGAGCCAGAGCGAGACAGCACCATGAGACCTCAGTAGAGTCAGACAGAGACCACACCAAGAGACCTCAGCGGAGCCAGACAGAGACAGCACCAAGAGACGTCAGCAGAGCCAAAAAGAGACAGCACCAAGAGACCTCAGCGGAGACAGCACCAAGAGACCTCAGCGGAGCCAGACAGAGACAGCACCAAGAGACCTCAGAGGAGCCAGACGTAGACAGTACCAAGAGACCTCAGCAGAGCCAGACGGAGACAGCACCAAGAGACCTCAGTGGAGACAGCACCATGAGACCTCAGTGGAGCCAGACGGAGACAGCACCATGAGACCTCAGTGGAGCTAGACAGAGACAGCACCATGAGACCTCAGTGGAGCTAGACAGAGACAGCACCATGAGACCTCAGCGGAGCCAGAAGGAGGCAGCACCATGAGACCTCAGCGGAGTCAGACGGAGACAGCACCATGAGACCTCAGTTGAGCCAGAAAGAGACAGTACCAAGAGACCTCAGTTGAGCCAGAAGGAGACAGCACCAAGAGACCCTGCCCTGAACCCAGAGACATCCATACAGGTCACACCAAGAGACCTCAGTGCAGACAGTCAAACCCATAGAGACTACACCAAGAGAGGTCTCATAGGATGGAACGGATGCATCAGGGCCTTGGCTTAGACCCAGCTAGGTGGAGGTGGATGCCGCCAGCCCCACGCTCTGGAGACAGTTCATCACCAGCGAGGCCGCTGAAGGTCCAATTTGAGAATCAGTCCGAGAGCCGCAGGGCAGCGCCAGTTAATAGACACTAAAGCGGGTTGGTGGCATCAAGTGGCATCAGGCCAGCGAGTCGTCCGCTCAATCACATCTGTACAGCCACCACCAGGCCAGCGAGCCATCCGCTCAATCACATCTGTACAGCCACAGCCAGGCCGGGCGAGTCTCCCTCTCCAGAGAGGGGTTTGCAACTCTCGGAGCATCTGCCTGTGAAGGGTCGAAGCCCCGGAGAGGCGCTGGGGGCTGCATCCTTTGCATACTCTCCTCTTATTACCCAAGAGTATATAAGTACCCCCACCCAGGGCTTTAAGTGGACCGGGCCTCACCGGTGCTGAGCATCAACAGTTTTTAGGTCTCGCGCCTAGTGTTGCAGTGCATAGCACTTCACGTGCCGCGCAAGACCTCTTGAAGGGGCTTTAGAAAGCTAACCACATGCTTGTGCGTGTGGTTTTGCTTTCTCTGGCTGTTATTGGCTTGCGCATGCTTTTTTTAAAAAAAAGGCACGCGATTGGGAAAAGGTGGGACAATGTCCCGCCTTTGCACCGCCCATTCCCATCTGTGGCTAGCACATGCATCAGCGCACGGCACATACGTCAGGCTCCCTCGTCCCCTGCTCGGTTTAGATTCCAGCGTCGGCTCCTTTGTGGTGCGCGCGCACCCATCACATGGTATATATTACGCGCAGAAAAAAGCAGATGAAAAAGACACAGCAGGACATATTGTACCCATCTGATCAAGAGGGTGGAGTGCTTATGTGCTGAATCAGCACGTATTAACGTATGTAACCAGTGTGACTCTAGGCATTGAGCTAAGTCTCCAACGTAATCAATAAGTTATGTTTAATCTATGTCTCTGGGCTCTCAGTATTCCCCAGAAACAGGAGCTGGGATTAAAGTCCCGCTATTTCTTTTTTTATTTATAAAGTTTAATATAGCGAAAACAAAAAAAACTCAATGATAGTTGGGGTAGTTAATTGCCAGATGTGACGGACATTGCCTGGACTGTCCACTATTAAAGATAGCCGAAAGAAAGAAACCAAACCGAAAAAAGGCACGTTAGAATAAAGCTAACGTCAAGATAGCCAATCCATTTGCCAAGCATTGGTACTCAAACACAAGAATTTGCGGTGCCTGAGGAATGGCTGTGACACACCGCAAACCTTAGTAAGGTGAAACAGAAACCCTAACCCTGCCTTGCAAGTTTGTTACCTGAGGGTCGAACGGCACATAAAGATAGCTAAGAGGAGTAGTGAGGCTGTGCAGATCTGTGGCACAATGGTGGTGAAAAAGGTCCGACTGCTTCCAGTGGTGCATGGGACAAAACAGAAGAAAGGGAGCTGGTAGTTATAGTGCCCCCAAACATGACTGGAACATGCCGAGCCATTCATTTAGGTTGGTGGGCACTTCCTAGGAGGGACAGAAGAAACAAGTCAAACTATTTTCAGGAGTGCATTACGACCCGTAAAATGCACCCCGGAGGCAGTACAGGATATCGACTGATTGTAAAAGACGTGCATGGAAGACTACCCTTGTATGTCTCAAAATGGTAGATCATAGCGATGTGTTTCTGGACTACAGGCTGACAATGATTGAACTGTCGACAGCAAAGTCAAGTGGAGCAAGAGGGATGCAGCAGTGCACTGAGAAATGCTGCAGCACGCTGCAAGAAACTAATCGGCAGAAGTGGAAAAAGAGGAATGGCTCCTGAACTGTCCCAAAGTTAACATTTCTGTCCTGTTCAAGTTGGTCCCCGTTGGGCGCTGCCAGGGGACAGGAATGCCCTCAGTCAAGGGAGCCTGCAAGCCATTAGTAGAGCAGGTTAACCCGTATCCTGACTGCTTCCTGGTTAACCCTTTCGATGCTGATGACGAGCTCAGCTCGTCATCACCCACGGGTGTCGTGTGCTGATGACGAGCTGAGCTCGTCATGGAAACAGCAAAATGGTAATTCCCAGCACAGGAGGGGGAAAACGCCTAGCAGCCAAGAGGTTAAAGCGCAAGAACTGGTGGGAACAGTAGTCTACCGGTCCTGGGCGGTCGGAAAGTAAAGATGCCTTCCATATAGCGTATCGGGATATCCTGTGTAAGATCAACAAGCATTTGCAATGCAATAGGTCTCGCATTATTTAAGTTTGAGCTATTGGCATAATGATAAATGATAATTACGCACTTATATAGCGCATGACTACCCGGAGGCATCTCGGCGTTTGTACGAATACCGCCGAGGTACCCTTCCTGGCCTTTCCCTGTGAGGAGCCCACTCCTGGGCACCCCCAAGGTGAAGTCAGGCATCGTCAGGGCCGTTGTAGAGATTAAGCAAGCTATTGCCTAGAGGTGCAGAGTGGGGCTCATGATCAGAATAGGCACCGAGGCGAGAATTATCAGGTCCGAGGAAATTGTGCCCAAGACCCGCCGAGGCGGGAATTGAAAACTGGTCCCGGCCAGACTACTGCATCAGGGTCTGCCGCTCTAACCATTGAGCCACACTTCTCTACTTCTCTACTTCCTCTCTCACTGTACCGGTCTACTTAGCATTGCTAAATAATGCAACACCAATAGCTCAAACGTTAATAATGCTAGAGCTATTGCATTGCAAATGCTTGTTTAAAGGAGGCATCGAAACGGGTCTCTATCGGGCTCTGTTTTGGGTCTGTTTTGTGCCCTGGCACAGCCGGTCTTTTCCCTGATTGCTGTGACAGCACCCACATCCATGTGCGCTGCTCACACGGCTCACTTCTCACTAGTGGAGGTTGCGGCGTGACGTCATGCCAGGTGAGCGCTGTAGGGGAAGGGAAATCCTTTCAAGAGAGTCATTTTCTCTCTGGGTTTCCCTTCTCTCTTTGAAACTCAGGAGCAGCAACATTGTGGTGGTGTCACCGGGGCTTTAAGTGGAGGCTTTTTCAATATTATATACAACGAGCCATAGTTGCTGCTTATTTATCTTGTGCAACTAACAACCATTGACAACGCCAATAGTCCTGACTTCTTGTTGGTATGATGTTACCTGCTGTATCATATATCTGGGTGAAATGACAGAAACAGCAAAATACAAGTCGGGCGGCACACCATGCTGAGCACAGATTTTTAGCTTATGTGTTTTAAGCCACGCCCCTAATTACATTGGCCACGCCCCTTTGAGAAACCCCCAAGTTTGTTCATCCCACTTAAAGACCTGCCCCCACCCCCATTCTCGACAGGTTACAGCTTTCTCCTGAGACTGCCCATGTGAGGGTGTTTGTGGGAATGAAGGAGCTACATTGAATGAAAGGCACACGCTCGTGCGGAGACCTCCCAGCGCAGCATAAGAGCGCGCCACGTGCTGCCTCGCGTGACAACGAGAGTGACGTGCTATGGGGGGTGGGGAGGGGGTGGAAGAGCCCCCCATTGTTATCCGTGCTATCTCTTATGCCTTCCTTTCTTTCAGGCCCCCCGAGGGGGTGTAATTTAGTGCTCCCACTTGATGCACAGGAAGCATAGACCGTCAGAAGCTTGGTTAATAGGGGTGGGGGGGTCTGTTCTCGCAGAAGGGCTGCTGTGCAGGCGGACATGTTTGTATAAGTGGTGGGGGCCTTAATGGAATACGTGAGCGGCTGTCACATCACCACATCATGGTAAAGATTCATCAACAACCAGGCTGTGGTGTTCACGTATTTGTGGCTCACGGTGTAGAGTGTTCGCCTTAGGGGGACAGGGTGGTAGGGTGTTTCATAGGGGTACCATCATTTTACAAAAATATATAAGCAAAAACCCCTTGTAGGGCATTTTAGGGGCGTTCCTTCAAGGAGCAGTAAATACCGGTTCTGAAATAGGTGCCCTGGTGCCCACCCAGGGCACCCACAGATCAATTTCCATTGAGGGCCATGGAGGGAGTCCTAGGGACCCCGCGGCCGATGCCAGCTGTCCTTGCAGGAGCCGGCCCTTTGGGGGGTTGCGGCCGGCGGGTAGACAGAGTTGGAGAGCGGGGGGCGCAGCATCATACCCCTCGCTTCTCCGGGCAAGGCTCCCTGAGCCAATCCTGACGCGGCTTTCATGCTGCTGAAAATAGCATCAGGATCGGCCTGAGGGCCTATGATGTGCATTCCAGGACAGTCTGGGAGCCTGGGGCTGCTCTCTCCAATGCAGCAACGCAGCTGGGGCTGAGAGAGCTGTAGTGCGCATGATGGTTTGGCCGGTCTGAGACGGACACCCAAACCCACATCAAAAGTGAAGGCAGTGCCCAACACCCCCCTTCCAGCCTGTCACCACCCTGGCCCCACCGCCAAGCCTCAGCTCCAAGAGAAAAAACCCCAATAATAAACAAAAGTTTAGCAGGGCACCCACAATGCTGGTCACATTGGAAGCCATGGGCAGCCCAAGCCCCCTCGCCGGCCAGTACCGTACTGACCATACTGAGTGCAGTGGGAGCGGGCACTTTTCCATTGCTTTTTCCTGAGCAGGGAAGGGGGGGAGGGAGCAAACTTGTGTCCCCTACCCAGGAGAGTGCAGACAAGGTATGCCCTTGCTCTCCTAGTCAGGGAACTACAGTGTCTCAGGGGTGGACTCACCCAGAATCTTCCCCCCAGAATATGGAACTCACTCCCTCCAAACATTAGGAGAATTCCTAACAAAGCAACATTTAAGAGGGAAGCTAAGATCTTCCTTATGAGTAAGTTCTTACTATAGACAAGACAGCTCTTCACCAGCACCGTGACGTAAATGTCACCAAACAGATCAGCCTTGTCATTAAAAGAGAAAATCACCAGCGAAATTGGAGAGAAACATTACCAGTCTCAGGGAGGGAGAGTGCTTAGAGAAATCACACTCCAGAACTATTAGGTACTGAAAATCCCAGTACTCCTTCCTCGCCAAGATGAATCCAAATACTTACCTCATATAGTTATGTATATAGACTGTTAGACTAACAGGTATGACTGTTTATGAAGCTACCTGATGTCACTGTGAAATGTGTTATACAAGATGTATCTCTAAACTACCTCATGTAATGTGAAGCGCTCTGATACCCAAGGGTCACGTTCGCGCTATACAAAACTCTTAAATAAATAAATAATAAATGTTAACCATTGGCCCTGGGGGATGGGCTCCCTGGTGCCCTAGAGTGGCTCAGGGAGGCGGGGGTTGTGGCCCTGGGGGAAAGCCACTCTAAGCCTGAGAGGTCTAACAATGTGTGTGTGTGTATATATATATATATATATATGCATGCATGCATGTATGTATGTATGTATGTATGTATGTATGTATATGTATATGGCAGGCTGTTAATCAATAAAAGTGGGCGAACACTTACCTTTGTGTTGCTGCATTCTCAATGGGATCTGCATTTGTTGGTATATGTTAGTTAAGTTAAGTTAAAAGGGGTGCTTCTATAGCGCACGGCTACTCCGAGGAGTGTCCCGGCGCTGTCGGAGCCTCACAGGTCAAGGAGAAAAGCAGAACGAAACAGGTGGTACAGGCAGCATAAAAGAGGACAAAGGTGGAAGAACTTATTGCTGAAACAGCCAGGTTTTCAAATCCTTCCTGAATGTCAAAAGATTGGAGCAGGATCTGAGCGCGAGAGGAAGATCGTTCCACAGCAGGGGCTCCAGATGTTTAAAGGCGCGTCCGCCGAGGCGAGCCCGATGTATCCTAGGGGTGACTGCCCTAGCTTGTGACGAAGAGCGAAGGGATCTCAAGGGAAGGTAGAACGTGATCCACTTTTGAAGATAGCGGGCGCCTAAACCATGCAGGGCTTTAAAGGCGATGGTCAGGGCCTTGAAAGCGATCCGCTTCTTAATGGGCAGCCAATGGAGAGTTCTGAGGAGCTCCGTCGCCCTGGCCCTTCTGTTAAGGCCAAATATGGCCCGGGCTGCCGAGTTCTGTACTATCTGAAGGCGCGATATGAGATAGTCCGGTAGGCCAAGGTACAGAACGTTAGCGTAGTCCAGGCGAGAGCCAATCAGGGCCTGCACTGTGGTCTTTCTGTGTTCGATGGATAGAAGGGGCAGGAACTTCCTCAGCATCTTCAGGATCGCAAAGCATCTGCCAGCCAGGCCCGACACCTGACCCCTAAAAGAGAGGCAGTTGTCGACCTGGTCGTGTTCCACCTCGGCTCCCGGCTCCGGCGCTGCTCGGGAGCCTGGTTTGGCGGTTCCCCAATGGCCCGGGAGCTGTCTGCGGCACCCATAGGAAATGGAAGGTACAGGACACCTGCGGGGCTGCTCTGATCGCCCCTGGCGCCGCTGTAGCCAGATCTAGGAGGAGACGCGAGGAAAGGACGGTCGCGGGCAATATGGCGGACGGAGCGCCGATGATGACCTCAACTCTCTATGGGAGGTACGCTGGCGGGCGAAATCTGAGGAACGGAGGGGCTGCTTGAGGATAGTCCCCGGTGGCCCTGTAGTGGCAAGACACCGGGGGTGGCCCGGTTAGAATCTGCCTTCCCCCGCCTGCCTGACTCTAAAATGGCGGCCCGGTGTGACTCCCAGCTAACGATCGGTGCCTTTGCTTGACCATCTGGCCTACCCCTGACTCTGAGTACCCCAACGCGCCGAGGAACCTCTCGATCTCCCTGCACCAGAGTCTGTGATGAAAGTTAATTTCCTCCCCCGATGCTGAAAGCAATCAACAACAGACAGAGGACTCCGAGTACCCCAACCTCTCGATCTCCCTGCACCAGAGTCTGTGATGAAAGTTAATTTCCTCCCCCAATTAACAACAGACAGAGGACTAATATTTCCACCTCCCTACAGGCATGAAGGAAAAGGGAAACTGCAACAAACAAAGGACTGATGTCTCTATCCTACCGACTTGGTGGACATGTTTGACTAGTCTCTCTCAGGGGCGGACTTCCTGGATTAGTCACTCTCTGCCTTACCTGAACACTCGCTAAGAATTTCCCCGCCCGATCTCGCCCACTCAACCATTCAGTACTCATATTAATTGCACATCACAGGGGCAGCTGAAACACCTCACTCAACTACACGGTCTTCCTGGACTAGTCACTCTCTGCCTTACCTGAACACTCGCTAAGAATCTCCCCGCCCGATCTCTTTCACTCAACCTGTCAGTACTGTTATTAACTGCACATCACAGGGGCATCTGAAATTCCAGGAGCCTAGTCCCGACAGCTCGACGACCTCGGAGGGCTGGATGAGGTCCCCCGCTACACGGCGGAGGAGGGCACTGGACATCGAATGCTGTCTCATACTATGTGACCTATTGTTCCATCTGTCTGTCTATGCTCCCCCAGGGGCAGCTGAAATTCCAGGAGCCTAGTCCCGACAGCTCGACGACTTCGGAGGGCTGGAAGAGGTCCCCCGCTACACGGCGGAGGAGGGCACTGGACATCGAATGCTGTCTCATACTATGTGACCCATCTGTCTGTCTATGCTCCCCCAGGCACTTCTCTTGTAAAGCGCTCTGATATCCGCAAGGATCTTGTCCGCGCTATATAAAACTTTCCAAATAAATAAATAAATAAATACCTAGATTCTTCGCCGACCCGGAGTCACTGCCAGGTGGGAACATAGCGGCCAGCCACCACTCCTTCCACCTGGGATCAGCCGGGCAGCCGAAGAAGAGTACTTCCGACTTTTCGGAATTGCACTTGAGGCAGTGCTGGCTGAACCAGTCAAACACTGCCCCAAGGCATTCCCGTATGGAAGTCCCGTCAAAGTCGTGGCCCTTGTCGCAGGTGAACAGGAGTTGTGTATCGTCAACGTACGATACGATCTGGGCCCCAAAACCCTCCGCGAGTGCCGCCAAAGGGGTCATGTAAATGTTAAAAAGCGAAGGGCTCAAGATTGAGCCCTGCAAAACTCCGACCTCCAGAGGTGGCATCGCGGCGGAAAAAGGTGGGGCCCAGATAGTTTGCTGTCGGTTAGAGAGGAAGGACCGGAACCAGTTGAACACCGTCCCCCTCAGATCCACCTCCCAGAGTCTTGCAAGGAGGAGGTTATGGGGGACGGTGTCAAAGGCCGCAGAGAGGTCGAGCATCACCAGCATGACTTTTCCTCCCTTGTCCAAGGTTGCCTTGATCACTTCGGTGACCTCGAGAAGAGCGGTTTCAGTGCTCAAGTTAGAGCGAAAGCCTGACTGGGATCTATGAAGTATGTCATTTGACTCTAGAAAGTGGGACAAAGAAGTGTGGACATGTTTTTCAACCACTTTCGCGAGGGCAGGCAAAAGGGAGATGGGTCGGTAGTTGGCATGAGAGTCCGGGTTCAGATTGGGTTTCTTTAGTAATGGCAGGATGAGTGCATGTTTCCAAGGCTGCGGGACTTCGCCTGTGCTAAGTGAGAGGTTGAGGATCGGGTTGATGAGATGATTAAGGGTGGGGGCTAGTTGGGCAAGGGTTTTGGCAGGGCAAGGGTCCTGGGGAGAACCTGATTTAAGTTTAGTTAGGAGGTCCAGTGACGTCTGAAAAGACATACCAGGGAAGTTACAAAGGGAAGGTTCTGACGCGGAAGATGAAAGATCCAGAGAGCAGGGAGTGGAAGCATGGTTCTTATTGGGAACACCAAAGGATAGCTGGATATTTTTAATTTTGTCAGCAAAGAAGACAGCCAGCTCGGAAATCCAGGACTCGGAGTGCGTGATTTTGGGATTAGTCCAGGAGGGGGAAATAAAATCCTTGACAATCCTGAAAATTTCTTTGCAGGAGTTTGTGGCCTCCTCAATGCGGCTAGCCAGATAGAACTTTTTATTGGCAATGATGTCGCGATGATAGTCTCTAATCAGAGACCTGTATGATTCCTTGCAGCTGGCGTCGTAATGTTTACGCCACTTCCTTTCGGCTTTTTTGCACTGCCGACTTTTGTCTGCCAGGGCCGAAGAGAACCAGGGGGCAGAAGATTTCACCGAAGGTGTCTTGGCGGGTATGGGGGGGGAAAGGTCTGAGAAGCGTTGGCTCAACCAGCCCTGTAGGAGGTCGAGGTCCGTATCCAAGGAGCCAGATAGCATGCAAGGATGGGTCTCAAGCTCCTTCAATAGCATTGCTGGAGAGACTCGGTGAAAATCTCTCGAAGGCAGCACTTTGTCCCTATGTCCACAATCAGAGCTCTTTGTAGAGAAAGGGATTTTGAATTCTGCCAGGAAATGGTCAGACCATAGGACCGGCGCAAGGGCAGTGACAACTACTGGAACAGTAGAAAACAATTGGTCTAATATATGACCTTTACAATGTGTAGGGGACTGGAGGTGGGGGACCAAGCCTAAGGATAAGGTGATACATATGTATATGTGTATATATATATATATCCGTTCCACACTCCTACTGATCGGCAATGAATTCCGACTCTCCAAACGTAGGTACAGACCACAAAACTGCGCTTCATTCAAATCAAAGGTTGTTTATTGTTCTTCTGTCCCCAGCATGACGCGTTTCGGCTGCAACACGGCAGCCTTGATCACATGACCATAAGAACCAATAGGTGCAGTTTATATACTATGTGTGTCCCCAATGAAAAAACGTCAGCAATACATGGACATAAAGAGAATACCTTCATCGCTGCAACAGACGACATCCGAACTCTCCTGGACAATGGAGAAACAGTCGCCCTCATCCTCCTTGACCTCTCCGCAGCCTTCGACACAGTCTGCCATAGCACCCTTCTACAGCGTCTCAGAAACATCGGAATACAAGGAAATGCACTGGAATGGATCACCTCGTTCCTCACCGGAAGAACCCAGAGAGTTCGCCTCCCACCATTCATCTCAGAAGCCACTGAAATCATCTGCGGCGTACCCCAAGGGTCCTCACTCAGCCCCACCCTTTTCAACGTATACATGAGCCCCCTCGCGGCCATCGCACGCCAACACAACCTCAACATCATCTCCTACGCGGATGACACTCAACTGATCCTATCACTCACCAATGATCCAAACACCGCCAAAACTAACCTACACGAAGGAATGAAAGAAGTAGCCGAATGGATGAAACACAGCCGTCTGAAACTGAACTCAGATAAAACAGAAGTCCTCATCTTAGGTACCTCCCCCTCTGCCTGGGACGACTCTTGGTGGCCAGAAGCCCTTGGAAAAGCACCCATCCCGACGGACCACGTACGGAACCTGGGCGTCATCCTGGATTCCTCACTCTCGATGAACAGACAAGTCAACGCTGTCTCTTCATCCTGCTTCAACATTCTTCGCATGCTCAAAAAAACATTTCGTTGGATCCCCATCGAAACTAGGAAAATGGTCACCCACGCTCTGGTCACGAGCCGACTGGACTACGGATACACCCTCTACGCCGGAACTACCGCTAAACTCCAGAAAAAACTCCAACGAATCCAGAACGCTTCAGCCAGGCTCATATTAGACATCCCGCGTAAAGAACATATCTCTGATCACCTGAAAAACCTCCACTGGCTCCCCGTCAATAAGAGGATCACTTTCCGGCTCCTAACCCACGCACACAAAGCACTCTACGAAACCGGACCCGAATGCCTCAACACACGACTGTCCTTCTACACCCCCTCCCGCCAGCTACGATCATCCAACCAAGCCCTTGCCACTGTACCTCGCATCAACAAAACCACCATGGGAGGTAGATCCTTCTCCTACCTGGCAGCTAAAACCTGGAACTCACTTCCTACTTACCTTCGCCTTACTCAGAACCACCTAGCATTCAGAAAGCTACTTAAAACGTGGACATTTGACAAGTAATTCCCCACCCCTCTGCAAGCGCCTTGAGACCCTCTGGGTATGTAGCGCGCTATATACATTTTTTGACTTGACTTGACTTGACTAGTTATCGGAGATATTGTCTAAAACCAAATATGCATATTTACATTGGCCTATTTACAAAGGGAAAGGTAAATCGATATATTTACACAATAACTAAAAAATATATCATACATTTCATTTACCAATTGATTATAGTACTATTTCCAATCAGTCCTCCTTTCTCCCTTGTCTATTGTAAATACTGGGCATATTAACCCTCTCCATGTTCTGATTAATATACAAGTCAAAATTGCTGCAAAGTTTCATATTCCAGGGAACGTGCAATATATATATATATATATATATATATATATATATATATATATATATATATATATGAGGCATACAACGTCTTCAAAGGTCGATAAGACAAGACGAGACGAACCCGCAACTGGTGCAAATATTAATTTATTTAAAGCCCATACGTCAAATCCGCCATAACGCGTTTCAGCCCGCGAAGGGCCTTGATCACATGACATCGCTGAGAAGGCAGAGTGACCTTTTAAAGTGATAACGTGCTGACAATGTTACATGAACACAGAAGATAGACTAATGTCTCCTTGTTTGCGGTAAAAACAGCATATGGGTAATTGCAATGAATATACCACAAGAATAAATGTAAAATACAATAAATAGCGGAGCAAAGTGTATATGTCCAACAGTACAATGAATAAAAACATGTAAAAAGATCTTAAATAAGTTCAGAAATAAAAATGAACTTTAGTCATCTTCCTGTATACATATTCATTCAAATTGATACTGCTAAAAGTTCCCATACAAAAAGCTCGCCAAGGACATATGCAAAAACCAGGCACAAGTTTGATAAAATGAAAAAGAACCCTATTATGTTCATTCTCCACCAACATGCCTGTTATGCCCCATCAATACATACATTTAGTTGCATTTACCTATGTAATACCGCCCAAGTGGGCTATAATCAATGTGCAAATAGCAATCATGTGCAATTAAATGTGCAAAACTCCGCAAATAAATACATATCAACACGCTATACCAATCAAAGTGTAAAATGATTACAAAAAGTGCAAAAAATTACAATACTTAAATATATGAAAAAGTAAAAAAAACAGAATATCGGTTGGAAGAGCAGATAATCACAGATATGTTCGAGTCAACAAGAATGCCTACAAACAGGTAAAAAAATCTTCACTTGAATTCATACCATTGGGAATTTTGCAATTAACTAAATTATGTGTCTTGTTTCTAATTTGCGTAGGAGTGACTCACGGTCACCCCCTCTCCTGAGTGGAGGAACAGTGTTGATTACAAAATACTTCAAACCTGCGGGGTTCTAATTGTGAGTTTCCTCAAAATGTCTCGCAACTGGGTACGCGGTGTCGCCGTTGGTAATGGCTCCGAGGTGCTGGAGTATCCTTTTATGTACCGGCAGCATCCTGCTGCCCACGTAACGTAGGCCGCACGGACACTCCAGCACATACACCGCATACTCAGTTTTGCAAGTCAATTTTGATTGGATGCGAACAGGTTGCTCACTAAAGGTTATCAAGTACTCACTTTTGTTTATTCCATCCTTGCACGCCTTGCAAACTGTGCATTTAAGAAACCCTTTACTGCCAGACTGCCAGATAGCCAATTTCCTGCTACTCTGACTTCCGGACTACTGGAAACCAAACTGTCATGCATAGACCTAGCCTTTCTATAGGTAATACTAGGAGGGTTAAGTAATTGCTTTCCTAGAACCGGGTCACTTAAAATAAGAGACCAGTTCTTTCCCATATATATATATATATATGGGAAAGAACGGGTCTATCTATATATATATATATATATATATATATATATATATATATATATATATATATATATATATATATATATATATATATATATATATATATATATATATATATATATATATATATATATATATATATATATATATATATATATATATATATATATATATATATATATATATACTTATGCATCTATTTGTAGCATGCCATATAGTAGTATTTATTTGTTACAATCTTGCATTACAGGTTGAATTTTGATGTCGGGTCTCTGCCTCAGGCCAGAAGACGTACACGAAGTATTGGGGAGTTTCTCTGAGATGGAAAGTGGGACAACATAGTTTGGAAGCAGTGGTGTGGACTCCATCATGGTTGCAGCAGCCTATGGCTTTTGTTCGTTTTGTTTCTCGGATAACCTCAGATTCTTTAGAAATGCAAATTTGTTCTCCAAAAACTCCCATTATTTGCATTTGTGTGACAGATTCAGACTGTGATTTTTGTTTGTCTTTAGAAACTCGTGGCCCTCCTGGAGAAGGGTCCCTGACCCTGGAGCAGTGAAAGGTAGAAAGATATTTTTGAAATAATGTGATTTGAACATATTACAAAGCGAACTTGCATGTACAATTTAAATGGATTCACTTGCAAAAGGGGTCCCCACTTTTTTTTTTTAAATAACAAAACACAATTGAAAGTCTTATTACTGATAGTGCCTGAGCAGTCACTGATGAGTTTAGGCGCTTAAATGATGTATCGTTCACGTGCTCAGTCACTCCTCCTTGCAGGTTTGCATCAGTTCATCCACCCACTGACTCATCCTTTCACCCACACATTCCCACACCTAAATAGAACACGAGCACAAAGACAAAAGTATTGCAAGCTAAATTAATAAAAAGCCATAAATGCAGAAAATAAGAACAAAATGTCCCCTGAATGTGACAGGCTTCTGCTTTTAATCAAAAACTGTAATAAGAAATAAAATACCGCCATGTGCCCGTCGTATAAACAGCCTAATACTCGTCCCCCATAAATACCCACCGGAGTTAACTTGTGCCTTTCACAATAAATAAGCCGGGCCTAATTCTTTTGTTGGAACTTTTCATAATAAACATTTCATCTCTATGGCATCTGAAGTAATGTTTCCCAATAAACATACCAGGCCCATAGGGCTGGCTTTGGGGCGGTGCGACCAGTGCAGCTGCACTGGGCGCTGACCTGTAGAGCGGCACTGACCGCAGGGGGGCGCTGTGTACAGCAATAACTGGCCATTTAAAAGCACCTACTGCATAGTTCCCTGTGCGATCAGCTTCCAGGCATCAATAAAAATGTCAAGATAACCCTTGTGATGAGTGTTCCTGCTTGGAGCTTTTTCTAGTGGCAGTTTTGACTCCAACGAAGCAGCTCGGAGGGTTAATATGCCTGCTGCACAGGACAAATCTGTGTTTTATGTAGATAGCAGAGTTTTAAAAGAAATGAAATGCATGTGAGAGAGGGGCTACAGAGACTTGAGGGACACCTTTGCCAGAGGGCAGTGAGAGTCTCAAAGACCAGGTCATGGTAGGGCACCAAAAAAGATTTTGGAAACCAGGCGCCACCAGGGCTAAAGCCGGCCCTAGCCTTTATCGCTGGCTCGTCACCATAAATAAATCACGTTTATTTGTTATCTTAATATGTTATGTTAATAACAATTTCTAAAGCGCACGGGCACCCAAGGGTTTCATGGCGCTGATAGTGAGGAAAATTGCCGACGGATAACCGATGCAAATGCTTGCTTGAACAGGCAGGTCTTTAAGGCTTTCCTGAACACCATAAGATTACCACAGCTTCTGATCGTCAGAGGGAGGCCATTCCAGACTTTTGGGGCAAGGCGGGCGAAGCGATAGCCACCTTGTCGCTTCCGTTTAAAGGAGGGGATGGTGAGTAAGTGAAGATGAGCTGAACGGATATTTCGGGTAGGCTTACACTTCATGATCATGCTGTTAATGAACCTGGGGCTATTCCCATGGAGGGCTTTGAAGACCAAACAGCCGGCCTTAAATGCAACCCGTTGGGCTATAGGTAGCCAGTGGAGATCAGCCAGCAGTGGTCTTGCCGATCGCCATATGGGCTGTTTGTGAATAAGTCTGGCCACTTGATTCAGAACAATTTGCAGGCGCCTTGTTAAGAATGCAGGTAAACCCAGGTAGATGGAATTCGAAAAGTCCAGCCGAGAGAGGACCAGTGCAAGCACCACCTGAATGAGAGCCGAGTGGGTCAGCAGGTGGGCAATTGTTTTGATTT
Source organism: Lissotriton vulgaris (assembly GCF_964263255.1). Taxonomy (NCBI): domain Eukaryota; kingdom Metazoa; phylum Chordata; class Amphibia; order Caudata; family Salamandridae; genus Lissotriton; species Lissotriton vulgaris. The sequence goes on along the minus strand of NW_028250627.1, from coordinate 364,127 downwards.
TGCGCAGTTGATGGAAGCTAGAGGAGATCACAGCTAAGTGAGAGATCAGCGTAAATAATAATCCCAAGACTTTTCACCTAGGAAGAGGGCGAGGGAGGTGGCCCTAGTTCTGTCGGCCAGAAGTGCGGGCCCCAGCTGGCCTCGCTTATCCCCGGAAGCACCAACTCTGTCTTACCTGGGTTGAGTTTCAGGTGGTTCTGCTCCATCCACCGCTGGATATGCAGCATGGTGGCCTGAAATTCAATGACAGAGTCCGGGGAGTCCAATGGGAATATTAATTGCAGATCGTCGGCATAGTTAAGAATTGTGACCTTTCTGTTTTTTAAAGAGTGTAGTAGGGGCTTGAGTGATAAGTTAAACAAGAGCGGGGACAGGGAAGAACCTCGAGGGACTCCGCAAGTAGGGACAAGCGTGGGCGCAGTGAAGTTCCAAAGCCTGACGGCCCGGTTACCGTCAGTCAGGAAGGATTTGACCCAACTGAGTGCAGAGCCACGCAGGCCGGCCTGTTCGACACGGTGCAATAAGATGGTGTGGTCGACCGTGTCGTACGCAGCTGACAAGTCCAGGAGCACTAGGGTCTGATGGATACCCCTATCAGCGTTGGATCTAATAGTGTCCAGGACTGCTAGGATCACAGTCTCTGTTGAATGCGCCGGATGAAAGCCGGCTTGGTTGGGTTCCAGGTAATCTGCAGATTCAGTGAAGTTGGAAAGACACCTACCCACGTGTGCTTCCAAGATTTTAGCTCCAAAAGGGAGGCGAGATATAGGCCGGTAATTGGAGAGATTGGAGGGATCAGCCGCAGGTTTTTTGATAAGGGGGACCATCGTTGCATTTTTGAAGGCGCCAGTGACTCATTGAGAAGGGGAAGTACACTATGAGGTAAGGCCGAGAAAATGTCTTTTAAGATGTGAGGGGCACAACAGTCGTTGGGTGAACCCGATTTGACCCGGGTCATAAGTTCGGCTAATATAGGGGGGTCGATGGGAGGAATAGAGTCTAATGTGGAGAGATTGCTAGGCATGTCTTCTAGGGAGTCCAGACTGGCACTTTTTAGTATGCTCTCTTTAATAATGGCTATTTTATCCAAAAATAAATCATTTAACCCTTTCAATGCTGATGACGAGCTCAGCTCGTCATCACCCTTGGGTGTCGTGTGCTGATGACGAGCTGAGCTCGTCATGCAAACAGCAAAATGGTAATTCCCAGCACAGGAGGGGGAAAACGCCTAGCAGCCAAGAGGTTAAGGAGTTACAGAGCTCTTGGGTGGATACTTGAGCAGAAGCTGTTCTGTCATCATTACACAAGTCATCCACAACCTTAAACATTTCCTTAGATTTATTATGAGCATTTAAAATTCTCTCAGAGAAATAAGCCGCTTTGGTATTCAAGAAGGCTTTTTTATATTCTCTGCGAGCAGTCATATATAGCTCCCTGCCTTCAGCGGAGTAGCCATGTCTCCATTTCCTCTCGTATTGACACAGTTCAAGTTTTTGTTTTTTAAGATCGGTAGAGAACCATCTATGAGCAGCTGATCGACGGGCGCGAGAGAATTTAATAAGTGGCACATGTTCATTACATTCTACCAGAAGCCATTCCGAGAGCTTCTCTTCCATAGAATTTACATTGTGGCTAGGGATGGGTACTGATTTGGGCAGGGTGCTTATAAAGTTCTGAGTATTTAATGATCTCCACTTCCTGGTCAATCCTCCCACTGGGATGGTGGTCTTTAACTGGCCACGCATGGTGATCGAGAACTGTATTAGGTGATGATCTGACCAAATACACTGAGTCGTCAATGGTGTAGAAGGGGAGACATTATAGGACCAGATTTGGTCCAAAATGTGTCCTTTTTCATGGGAAGGGAGTCCGAACGTGCTGAATAAGGTTCAGGTTAGAAAGGAGCTCAGAAAGTTCCATAGCCTGAGGCCCGCCTGCAAGATCATCAAACCAGTAATTCAGGTCTCCAACGAGTAAGACCTTGGCATAGTTGACGACTAGAGCGGCCAGTTGCTCACTAAGAGAAATCGGGAAGGTGGGCATTGCATGAGAGGGACGGTAGAAAGTACCAACACACATAGTCCCAACATGTGTATCAAGTTTTACAACTATGTTCTCAACCTCAGGCAGAACCAGGGAGGACAGAGTGGTAAATTTGTAGTCCTTATGAATGATGGCTGCGACACCACCCCCCGGCTTCCTGGAAGGCCGGTTAACTGACAGTATATAGTAATCAGAAGGGAGGGCTGCAAGAAAATCAGGCAGAGAATCGTGAGTAAGCCACGTTTCAGTGATGAGGAGAACGTCAGGTTTATCGGTAGTAAGAAGCAGGAAAATGTCCAGTTGATGTTTTACCAAGGAACGAGTGTTCAGGTAAAGACAACGGAGGGTAGAATCCTTAGTCACTGAGGTTTTTTCGCTAGAGGGATGGAAGGATTCAGGTATGGGAGGGGGAACAGAACCCACCTGGGGATGGAGAATGCCGTTAGCCCCTAAACGGCTGAGTGTTACAGGGTCCAGGCAGGGAGGACAGGTATGTATTAGAGATTGAAGCTTCGCAGAAGAGTAGGTAATACATTGGCCATGATGCGTGGCCCGTCCACTGCGCTCTCGCTCCATTGCCCTCTTAGATACTCCTAGTACCCGTGTCCAAGCAGCTAGGCCGCCGACCAAGATGGGGGCTAGCCGAAAAACGGGAAGTGAGGACTTCCCTCTAAGCGCCCTCCACAACAATCAGTCAGAATGGCTGCGGTGGACCGGGGCGTCTCGAGCAAGCACAGGAGATTGGCAAGAATTTTTATCCCAAGGTAGGTGGCAAAATAGTAACAAATCAGTTAGCCCAAACAAAATAAAGTGCACACAGTAGCATCAAGTAATAGTTAAAAACTCGGATTAACAATTTTAAAATACACCGATAGGCAGGCGCACCTCACAAGTATTTATTGTAGTGAGTGTAAGCTTTCCCACAAAACAACCACCAGGCATACTGTCACAAGGTCACACATAGGTACACTGATACAATTGCCAAACCATCAGTCATGTCAACAAGGGCAATCGCAGGACAAGCCCTGAACCCAGTGGCTTGCCAGAGGTGTAACCTACATCCAACCTCTTGCCTAAAATGCTAACCTGTGAGATTTTATGGAATAAAGCACTTGCCTACAGGCTTTAGCACAGTTTAATAACAACTCACCCACACAGGCCCACTGGAGTTAACATATGTGTTTCACAATAAATAAATCAGGCCTGCTGCATGTGTTGTAACACTTAATAATATACAGATCAGAAATAAACAATGGTGTGTCCCATAACCCACTCAGCTCTACTATATTGAACATAAGTTTTCTACAAAGCAGAAAGTTCTTTCAGGTACTCTTTTCTAACAGATGCCTACAACTTCTGCCCAATCACACACTCGTGGAGAGGACGACCAAAAAAGCACCCCTTTGCCGTGCCTGAACCCCATCTACAGACAAGCACCAACTGCTCCTGGTCTCATCACATCTTCTATGCCTGTACCCTCATACACACATGCCCCTACTTGTCTCTGCCACCATCACATCCTTTGCCAAACTCACATCTTCTCCCCCACTTTCATACACATCTCTTCTCTTCCTGTACCCTCATACATTCGTACACACTACTCCCTGTCTTTGCCACTTCTTTCACCGTACCCGCATGCACTTTGGTACACATCTCCTTGATGTCTGTACCCTCATACATTCGTACACACTACTCCCTGTCTTTGCCACTTCTTTCACCGTACCCGCATGCACTTTGGTACACATCTCCTTGATGTCTGTACCCTCATACACACTACTCCCTGTCTTTGCCACTTCTTTCACCGTACCCGCATGCACTTTGGTACACATCTCCTTGATTTCTGTACCCTCATACATTCCTGCATCCGCTTTTCCCTGCCAGCACCAATTCCATCCTGTTGCATCACAAATGCACTCTCTTTGTCGCACCTGCTCTCTCTCCTGCTCTTTTTTGTGCACCTAACCACTCCCTTACCTACTGTCCCTCTTTAACACCTTGGCTGCTAGAGGTTTTCCCCTCCTGCGCTGGACTTGCATGATCCCCATTGTTCATGACGAGCTCAGCTCGTCATGAGCACTCGACCAGTGTACTGCATGACGAGCTGAGCTCGTCATGAGCAGCGAAGGGGTTAAGGCACCTGCTTCTGAAAGTGGATTGTCCCTTCCCAAGAGCCTTCTGCAGTTCCATATTATTCCTCGTTGGTTCTCTCCTGTGCCTCTAATCTCCATCCTTCTGGTACTCTGAGGGATGGTCTGAGAACTGTGATTGGACTGGGCTGCCTGTACCTCTAGAGGCTCTGGTTGGAGGTCCCTGGTGCAGCTAGGGGTGAATATCCCTCAAAACAGACCAGGAGCGCTGACCCCTCTATGGTCCAGACTGGTTGTCTATAGAGCGGCCTTGATTGTCTCTCTATAAAACGACAATGACTGGCTTTGTGCCGCGAAGAAACAGCATCAGGCAAGATAGTAATGTCAAGTGAAATATTTATTCACAGCCTTTGGGACAGCAGAACACATACATCCTCTCCCACTGCCATGAGACACCTCTGGCTGTTGACCCAACCACCAAACATGTCAATGGACAAGACTTTGCCAACAGAGCGAACCATGCCACAGCGCGAGAGCACTAACATGGTCAGGCGAGCAGCTCGAGGCACGGAAGAACCACTCAGCTGCTACTCACCACAAGACAACTCCCCTTTTCACAAAACATCAATGAATAAAGTACAAATACCATACTCCAAAAGACAAAATGAACTGCAATGGTATTACAATAACCGCTTTTTGAAAGACATGTGACAAATAACAGTTTTCAGGAAACCCACAAATCTTGCAGGGATCGAAATTCATTCAGACACAAAGGTAATAAAAGCTTCCATCCACCAGGGTGAGGTTTATGCTAGTTCATTCTTTCTTATCTCTTTTTGGTGAACAGAATTCTTTGGTTTTATCAACTTGATTATTGAACTATTATTTTCCATATTTTCCAAATGATTTTTTCTTGATACATCACAACAGAAGCAACAGAGGATTTGTTCCACCACCCCACTACACAAATGTCAGATTTGGTCACAGTAGTTATTCTTTTGGTATTGCTAAACATTGCGTGCTCTTTCCTGACTAATCTGGGTATTTAAATTCTTATTATTATCACCAATCTGAGTCAGTAAATTGAACTATTTTCAAAAATTTGTTTCTTGAACATATTTACAGTTTTTTTTTATTTTACCCCAACATTGACTTTGGCTTTATATATTTCACAATTGTAAGAAATAATGTTCTCTGTATCTAATGCAGCTATAGCGATATTACGTCTCTTTAATGCCTTGAAGGGAGAAATCCCTGTTGTAGCGTGAGGTGTTGTGTGATAAGAGTTCAACATATCTTGGACTGCTACGAGGGGTGGAAATTATTCGATTTAGGTAATCTGATGGTGTTACCAATGAATCTATTAGCACGTTCCACAAGACCATTGCCCTGAGGATGATAAAGATCGGTGCGTTTTTGCCCAATGCCGGTTTCCTTGAGAAATGTTTTTACAAACCCAGCTTCTATCCACTTGGACCTATAATCAATCAGAACAAGAGCATATTGATTATTATAATATGAGAAGGACCCAAAAAGTCCAGTGCAAGCTTATCTCCAGAAAATCAAAAGTTACCTAGGGAGGTATTCTGCTAGATAAATGCTTCTCTTCTCTGTAATATATCTCACAAATCCATGCTTTCTGCTCAATATTATGATCCATCTTTGGCCACCAATAGGTTTTACATAACCTTTTTTATTCGATGTAAATCCCAAACGTCCTAAATTAACTAATTCTAATAATGCTCTCCTCAAAGAAGCAGGAAGAACAAGTTTTTCACCTCTCTAGATACTACCATTGTTGAGAGTAAATTCTGGGGAGATCGTAGCAAAAATCTTTAGCTCCCCTGTGATATTCCTTTCTTTTGGCCAACCAGCAATGATACCATTTGAAACCTCACACATCACAGGATCAGATAATAATGCAGTGCTCCAATCAGGTTTGGAAATACATGACTGATTCTTAAAATCCACTGAAGCTTTCATGCACTCCTCCAAAACATCTTCATCATCAATGTTTTCATCCAAATTGGGAAACTGAGAAAGAAAATCTTCTCTTTTGTTGGAGAATCTCAGTACATGTACTATGGAAAAAATTATATTTTAACAACTTTCTGGAGAGCCTAGTCAGTCTTGCAGTTAACTGTTCAGAATGATGCGATTATCTGTTCAAAATACATGTTATAGATTTGTGATCTGTTTTTTATTGAAAATGTATTCCCCATAACAACTTTCTGAATTTATATATTGCCCAAATGCAGGCCATCATTTCCTTCTCTATCACACCATATGATTTGACAGCAGATTTCACCCCTGGAAGCAAACACCGCAGTGTGATCAACAATCGTGAACCTTTGCGTAATCACAGCTACTAAACCCTGACACGGCCATCAGCATTTACACTTAGAGGGGGGACGGAACATCGGGTTGTATTGGTGGGGCTTTCAAAAAATAATTATTTATACCAGTAAAGGCCTCATTTTGTTCACATCCCCATTCAAAATATACTCTCTTCTTGAGATGTCTTTTAATCTGTACAGCAACCAATGTGAAATTTGGAATGAAGTTAGCGTAAAACTCACGCTATCCAATAAAGGACGTTACTTGTTCCCTGTTACCAGGTTCAGGAGCAACTTTAATGGCTTTAACTAAACCTGAACAAATGCCTGTCACACTAACTAACATTCTGGCAGATGCATCTAAGAAAATACCGGGAGCAAACAGGCAGATTCTCAGAATCTGTCCGTTTGCTCCCGGTATTTTTGCATTTGGGATGCATCATCCCAAATACAGAAATCGCAATTTAAGGAATCTCTAAATAGCGATTCCTTAAATTGCTCTTGCATTTAAGGAATCCCAAAATGAGATTCCTTAAATGCAATGCATGAAACCCAAAAAAATAGCGATTTCGCTAATAGGGGGAGCAAATTACCATGAAGTTGAACTTCGTGGTAATTAGCTAAAACTTTGAAAAATGCACTTTTGTGCATTTTTCAAAGTTACATGTTGTACACATACATGCCCTTAGGGCATGTGTGTGTGTAACATTTGAGCACAGGTCCATTTTAGGGGTGCAACAGGGTGTCCTTTGGACACCCTGGCACCCTTGAAATAGTGGAACATTAGCAATTCGGTAATAGCTATTACCGAATCGCTAATAAGGAATCTGTAGGAATCGCTCATAACATTGCGATTCCTACATGCATCCCGTTTTGCGAGTCTTTAATAGCGATTCCTTAAAATTCGCTATTAAGGACTCGCAAAACATAACTTTGATGCATCTGCCAGTATGTGTCTTAAATATTCTAATTGATTATCTGAAAAACTATATTTGCCCGGTCTAAAACATAGACCACTGACTTTGGATTTTTCAAGAACTGCACACAGTTTGTGAGTGGGTTCATCCTTAGTCACACTCGCTACTAATACTTTGTCTTGAAAAACAAATACGCCTGCCATATCACCCCCAAAATCTTTTCCATTACTTTTTGAAAAACTGAAGCAGCAGATACCAAACCCAATGTAATCCTTCTGAAATGTAAAACACCATATGGCGTGGAAAAAGCAGTGAGGTGATTGGAAGACCCAGCTAAGGCAATATGATGGTAAGCCAACTTTAAGTCTAACTTGGTGAACATTTTTGCACCATTAAGTTTTACCATCAGCTCCTCAATTCTGGCTTCTTAAATGTCTAGCATGACTTGATATACTGAAGCTAAAATATTCTTTCTTTTAAAAGTAATGTAGACTTTTCCAGTAAAACACACATTCCGAAAACTTATCACAGACACAAAATAATCAATAAGGTCAATTGTTGATCCTTGAAAAGTATCTGTTTTGATGTCAGGATCTTCAAGTGGTTCAACTTTCCACAACTGTTCGAACGTATCAAATGTTATAATAATACCTCTGGCTGCAGAATCCATTAATACATTGACTGGTCTATTTTCTATTCCTACATGAGCGGTGGATTTTCAGAGAAATCACAGTTCGTAGAATTAATATTCAATAGCAGACCTGTCTAACTCGTTTTTCGTGCATCATCTTCTATATAATTAGCTATTTCATTTATCTGAAGTCTTCCTTTCATATATACTTTTGCAAAGTGTCCAACTGAACCACAGAAGTTGCACATTCTTTTAACTGCTGGACAAAGCTTGAAATTCATTGCATGTTGGGTGAATATACAAGGAAGGCGCACGCAAAATGTGTTGTTGGATGTCATACCCTCGTTCGAATTATTTTAGAAGTCGTAACCTGGCCATCTTGCAGTTTACTCTTTACTGCCAGGATTGACTCTTCTGTATTTTTCTCTAAACTCTTAGGGTCATCTTGCGAAGACTCAAACATCGAAACATCATCAATTGCTTCTGAGAGAGATAATATGAATGAGAACAACTTCTCATCTTGAATGATCTTATTATGACATCTGACCACTAATTGGTCACATATAAGTTGCTCAGTAAAATTCTCAAATTTGCAATTATCTGCTAGATTTCCCAATGTCGTAATATAAGACTCTACTGATTCATCCTGCATTTTTTCTATAGATAAGCAAGCAATACTCTTGCGGATCTAATCTTTTCTCTAATCTCTGGACAGGCTCTTGAAATTATAAAATCTTCGCCTTCAGATGGTGTAAAAATAGGTAAATGTTCAAAAATACGATCACCTTCGCTACCAAAGCTGTGTCCTAAAAGAGTATTTTTATTTCTGAACAAAAACACAGTTCATCAACAGCACGAAGGTATACATTTAGGGCCAGAGGTACGACCAAGAAAAAAGCTCCTAGCAAATTGTGATTTTTTTGCGACCAGCAGTTTGCAGGGTGCTATTTCCTATGTACAACAGTATATTTCACACTGTTTGCGATTCCCAATGGGGCCGCAAATTGAGAGGCTCATGAATATTAATGAGCCTCTCAAAATTTGCGACTCCATTGGGGATGGCAGGCCCTCCCAGTTATGGTGGCCTGCTGGGCTCAGCAGAGCACCATGCCAGGGGCTGCTTTTAAATAAAGCATTTTTTTTTAATGCAGCCCATTGTCTTTAAAGGAAAACAGGATGCATTGAAAAAAATAAATGAAATGTAAGGGCAGGTAGTGGTCTCTGCGACCACTGCCTGCCCTTAAAAAACAGTTTCCGACGCATTTGCAAAGGGGAAGGGGGACCCTGGCCACCCCTACCCTTTTGCGAGTGCATTACCACCCTCTTGAAGAGGGTGATAGTTTGCTACAGATTGGGGCCCGCAATTGCATACGCAAAACATTCATACATGGGCTTGCGCTCGCTATTAGGAAGGGAACCACCTATTTTTTGGGAGTCGCAAAATAGGCTTTGTACATGGCCCATGCTGGTTTTGCATGTGTAAATGGGTTCGCAAACTCGTTTGTGAATGCAAAAACGGTCTTACATATGGCCCTAAATGGCCTGTACCAGTCTTTACGTTCTATTAAAGGTTCGCACGTCTAGAAAGGGCAGAGGATGCACAGCCTGCTAAATTGTCTGTGACTCCACAAATTACACAGGTCTGTAGCACATGAAGAATGAGTACATTCAAATATAGGTGTGCACATCCTCACCGCTGTAGCCTAAAATGCAGATAAAGTAAGTAAAGAGCACAATACATTATGTCGATTCCATCTGTTTTGTGGGCAAGCCATTTCGTTATGTGTTTGAGTTCAACACAGTAGAAATAACCTGGCAAATAAATGCTCCTCCTGCAAGAAAAGCATGGCTTCACACAACGAACAATGCGTGAGGTACAGACTCCAAGGCCGCCGATTGTCGCCAATTGCCCCAACAAGGTAGTGATGCCAAGTGTAATATTATTAATTAACAGCCTCGGGTAGAGCGGAACACATACAACTACTCTTGATGCCATGCTGCCATGCGACGCCCCTGCCTGCAGGGGCGGCTCTAGGCTCATGGCGGCCCTGGGCAGGGTGCGTAGGTAGGGGGCTCCGGAAGAGGGAGTCCGGGCGGGGCCCCGGAAGAGGAGGGGGTCAGGGTGTTTGGAAGTGGAACAGAGCCGGAGGCCGCCTAATCCCTGCCAGGGGCCGCCACGCAAATATGTATCCATCCTCCGAGGATTATTATATTAAGGATATATATTGGCGTGGCGGCTTCTGGGGTTTGGCGGCCCTGTGTAGGTGCACAGCTTGCACATGCCTAAGGCCGCCCTTGCTGCCTGTCGGCCAAACTGCCTCCCATTGAGACGGACGAGCCCCGGCGGACGGTTCGAGCCGCTGCACAGCGCGCGAGCACTGACATGGTGGCGTTAGCAGCTTGAGGCATGGAAGAGTCACCCAGCTGCCACGCGCCTCAACCCTGTCCCCTGAATGTTTCTGCACACAGTCAGTGTGATCTTCTGCAGAGATGCCTGTGAGTGGCCAGCATTCACTTACAACCATGTGGGAAGGAGGGGCTGCAGTCCAAGAGGTGAGCAGCACAACACAGCTTTACAAACATGTTTACCTTTAGTGAAGCTAATAAGGGGGAATGTAAACCCAGCATGAACCGACCCTGAATCAATAGCAGAGTGGCCCCAAAGACGTCCATTCGACTAGCCCTCATGGGTGTCGCCCTATTGAGCTGACGGCCAGTAGCTCGCGGCCCCCGGGGTTCTCTACTCACTTCAACCCACACTCTCCTCTCCATAGTATCCTGTCCTTCTCTGAATCTTGTTCTCTTGCTGGTACTTGCTCTCTCTCATCCATCCCTTTCACTCCCTCCTCCACAGACCCTCTTCTTAGGTCTCCCTTTCTCCTCCTGATATCACCGCCTCCCTTCCCCCCCAAACCCCCCCCCCCCCCCCTTAGGGTGCAGGGAATGCGCTCACCCAGCTGGCTTTGGGTTAAATGAGATTTCAGACCAGTTAGGAGAGCCTGGGGAGGGAAGGAGACAGACATACTGACAGCAATTGGATTTAGAGCTGTTTCCCCTGGCATTTGTCTGCTCGAGATTACTCAACAGATGTCCCCGGGCAGGCGGGCAGGAGCTTTTGACAAGTCTCTGCCATCCCCACACTCTGCCCCTTCCATGGCATTACCAGCTGGGTGCCCCTTCCATGGCATTACCCTCGCGGCTGGTACCCTCCACTGCCATCTGTCCAAAGACTTCACAAACCCTGGCATCAGCTACAACCTCCCCTGCCAATGCCTCTACCCTCTCCAGGTGGCAACCTCCACTGCCCATTCCAGATTCTGCCCCTCCCCTCCATGCCAATGCCCTTACCCTCTTGAGCTGACAACCTCCCCTACCTACCCCATGCTCTGCCCCTCCCTGCCTTTACTTGTAATGCCTTTACCTTCTCCAGATGGCAACGTGTCCTACCCACCCCACACTCTGTGCCTCCCCTACCAATGCCTCTACCCTCTCCAGCTGACACCATCCCCTCTTCACCCAGACTCTGCCCCAGTCAATGTCTCTTTCCTTTCCAGGTGGCATCCTCTCCTTTCCACTCCAGATTCTGCCCCTCCCCTGCCCGTGCCTCTGCCCTTTCCAGGTGGTATCCTCCCAAGCACACCCCCAATCTCTGCCTCTCCCCTGCTGACAACCTTCCCTGTCCACCGTGACTCTTGCCCCTCTCATACCAGTGCCTCCACACCCAGACTCTGCCTCTCCAATGCCAATGTTTCTACCCTCTCTGGGTGGTAACCTTCCCTGCCCACCCCAGTACTCTGCCTCTCCCATGCCAGTGCCTCTACCCTCTCCGGGTGGTAACCTTCCCTGCCCACCCCAGGACTCTGCCTCTCCCATGCCAGTGCCTCTACCCTCTTCGGGTGGTAACCTTCCCTGCCCACCTCAGGCTCTACCCCTCCCATGCCAGTGCCTCTACCCTCTCCGGGTGGAAACCTTCCCTGCCCACCCCAGACTCTGCCCCTCCCATGCCAATGCCTCTACCCTCTCCGGGTGGTAACCTTCCCTGTCCACCTCAGACTCTGCCCCTCTCATACCAGTGCCTCCCCACCCAGACTCTGCCTCTCCCATGCCAGTGCCTCTACCCTCTCCGGGTGGAAACCTTCCCTGCCCACCCCAGACTCTACCCCTCCCCTGCCATCAGGGTTAATGCCCACAGTCCGAGTGGTAAGCAATGGTGAAAGAGGTCCGAGTCGTGATAATATAATATAATAAACTTTATTCGGATTTTTTTACCAAGATCCATAAAAGCAGTACATAGTAAAAATAAATCTGCAGTGCAAAATAATTACAGATAACTTTAAAAATAGCAAAAGGAATTTCGGTAATTTATCCAGTACTATTATATTTTAAAGGTTTTTCCTGTGTCCGTATATACATTTCAGAAAATTAAGAACATGGTAACATGTGGCTTCAGTATCCAAAAGCTGCAAACTCAACATGGCTACTCGACATTGTCTAAGACCCCAAGATTTTAAAAGAGTCAGTAACCAAAGTTTGCGGTGTTCCTGATAAAATTTACAGAACAGAACAGTATGAAGGGTGGTTTGTCTTGATTTCCCATCGCATGGACATGGGAGTGGGTTTGGGTCCCAAACGTTTGGCGTTGGAAAAGCTACCAATTTGTGAAATATGTTCAGTCTGAATCTTATCAGGAGAAATCGGTCAAAGGTGCCAATGTCGAGATTTAGATAGGGCTGCATTAAAAGAGTAGATTGGACCATTATTGCGTGCTGTACCGACTGTTTCCCGGCTTCTGATTGTAATCTCAGATTACCCAGGTGGTCCAAGGCTCGTGTTTTTAAGTTATTTTTTGAGAGTTCTCCAATTTTTTCGGGGTTTGAATAGTATTTTTCTATTCCAAGGTCAAAGAGGAAGTTCCGGATATAGGCCAGCCATTTGATTTTTAAAGCGTAGTCCAGGGACATTGCATCTGCCAGTATTGTTTTTGTAAGGTCGTTTTTTTCTGACGCCCAGATACGTCGCCATAAAAGAAGTGGTTGGATTTTCGCAAGATCTTCGATATATGGAACACCCAATTCTAGATGGCAGGCGTAGGTCGAAGAACTTTTGGGGGCTGATAAAAGGAATCTGAGAAAATTGTTTTCTGCAGTTTGCAGAGGGGTAACATCCGTATGGCCCCATAGTCCTGCTCCATATAAAGCTGTAGATTGGCATTTGGCTTTATATATGGTCATCAATTCTCTGGGCGGACGTTTTCCTAATTTTTGTGTAAACGACACCAATGCGGCTAATGCTCTTTTAAGACAATGTTTTCTGGCTTCTACTGCTGGTTTCCAGGAGAGTTTATTATCTATCATGACTCCCAGATAGCAGTATTCATTTGTAGAGTCTATTTTTTGGGTGTCAAGATAGATAGATTTTTGCTGTTTTCTCCCAACCCCAGCCTTCATTACGAAAGTCTTTTTTACGTTTATATGAAGGTCGAGGGTTCTCATGAACTGCGAATATCTGCTGAGGGATCTTTGGAGTTCACGAGGGGTTTGTGCAAGGAGGACGGCGTCGTCCGCGTAGAGCAGAGCGGGGATCGGGCGATGTTTGGCCAGTGGAAGATCTCGGGCACCCTTCAGGAGCTCTACCTCCAGGTTGTTAGTGTAGAGGGAGAAAAGGAAGGGTGCCAGGACGCATCCTTGTCTAACCCCACGCTCTACTCTAAAGGACGCCGTCAGTTCCCCCTTTGTGCCGTAGCGGACTCTTGCGGATGGATTGGAATAGAGTTCCCTTAAAAAGTTCAGGAGTGATGGATCTACCCCCATTTCTGCTAAAAGGGACCATAATTTTGTATGGGAGACACAGTCGAAAGCCGCGGACAAGTCTACGTAGGTCATATAGAGTTTTGCTTTCTTTGCATGCACATATTTTCCAAAAATTACCGATAGATTTAGGGCTTGTTCCACGGTTCCTAGTCCTTTTCTAAATCCGAATTGTAGGTCGGATAGGATGCCTCTCTCTTCCGCCCAATCCTGAAGTCTTTCTAGGATCGCTCTACCTGCTATTTTCCCTAGTGAATCCAGCAAGGAAATTGGGCGGTAGCAGGCAGGGTCCATGCACTTACCTTTTTTAAATATCGGCACCATGATGGACCTTGTCCATGACTCCAAAATTCCTTTTTTTGCCGTTGCGGTGCAGACCCTTGTTAAGATCGGTGCCCAAAGTTCTGTTTGGTATTTAAAAAAGTCTGCCGGGACTCCATCCGGGCCTGGAGCTTTTCCTTTTTTGGTTGAGTTCAGTGCCAAAAGAATCTCGGAGATTTCGAAATTTATGTCTATAGGGTATGGTAGGAATGTTTTTTCCTCCTCTTCCGTCTCTTGATCAGAGGATGGTTTTTGGAAGATGCTGGTAAAATGTGATACCCAAGCTGCAGCATCTATGGCGGCTTCAATTTTTGGGCACGTGTCGTCTACCAAGAAGGGAGTTCTTATGATTCTCCAGAAGGCTTGAGAGTTTTTTTCTTGTGCACTGGAGTGGAGTTCATGCCAAAGCGCTTGCTTGAGTTCCTCTTTCCTCTTTTTCCTTGTTTTGTAATATTCACTTCTAAGGGTGGCTATAGTGCGAGGGTCCCTTTCATCTTTGTTTAAGGCTAGCTTCAGCTTTGTGTGAGCCTTAGTACACTCTTGGTTGAACCAGCCTTTGAGTCGGGATAGACCGGGTTTTTGTTTTGCTGCAAGTAAAACCTTTAATTTGTCCATAATTTGGGCGAAGTTGTTAAGAAGCTCCTCGTCTTTTGTTGCTAAGTCCAAACAAATTTTGATTTGGGGATAGACTGATCTTATTAGCTCTTTAGTAAGTTCTTCTGGGTTGATCCTTCCCCATCTTATTGAGTACCCATTTAGTTTATCCATATTGATATTTTCTTGGGTCAGTGCATTGGCTATTGTTACTGGAGAACATTGTTGGGAGTTTAGTAAGACTTCCAGATTTAGTATTGCATGGTCACTTTGGGGATTCGGCTTGACTTCAAAGTTTTTTACTCTTGATTGTAAGGATGTTGATATTAGTATGACGTCTACCGTGGTTTTATAGCCTCTTCCTAAGTAAGTAGGTGGTAGTGAATTATCTCCATGATCCAAGGTGTTTACTATCTGGAGATCCAGGTCGGATAGGAGATCATTCATTTGTCTGCCCATGTTGTTATGCGAAAAATGGGTGAGTGAGAGGCCTTCTTCTGTCACCATGCCAGGACATTTTCTTTTTGGTTGGGTACAGGCGTGAAGGTTGAAGTCACCTGCCCATATTATTGTTGCCGGGCCTCTTTCTCCTTGTTTCATTCTGAGGGTGGTTAGTTTTTCGTGGAGATGGGTCAGGACTCCCTGAAAGTCTAGTTCATCCAGGTTGTTATAAAAATTAATGATAACCATTGACTCTTTTTTCGGGAAGAAGAGACCAAGGATCTGCAAATTAGAGTCCAGTTCTATGACCTTTATTTTGGTGTTTTGGATAGTATTGGCTACGTAGATACACAGGCCTCCCTTTGGTCTACCTATCTGTCCCGGCTTTGCGAGAGAGGAGTACGTCTTGTAACCCTGTAGGTGGTGTTCTTGTAATGACCATGTCTCCTGTATGCATATTATTTGGTGGTTATGCGTGTGATGCATAATTGTCCCATCCTCTATTTTTGTCCTTAATCCTGCGATGTTCCGCGAGATCAGGCTCAGGATTGTTGGACTATCCCTTGAGCTTTTTACTATTTTTGGTTCGTTGAAGATCTCTGGGGCTAGAGGGATCTCTGGGTCTAGAGGGACTAATGGAGAGACCATGGGTTCCGATGGGTCTGTGTGAATTTGGGGGTGTTCTTGTAGCTGTGGTAGTCAGTCAACGCACTCTAAGGCGCTATACCTATTTGCTAAATGAAGGTCATTCCAGCCATCCCAACATGTGGGATCCCTGTGCTTTCTCCAGTGTTCCTGGCCACTCCATTCGTCCCTTTCTCTGCCTCGATGATTAAGGCCTAGTGGGTTGAATGGGGGGAGCCGTCCTTGCCGCGGCTGCTGCCATTGGTGAATATTGTGTTGCATGGATTGATGGGGTTGCCACCACTGTTGGGAAGTGTGGTGTAAGTATTGAGGAGGATGAGCAGGTGGCTGGGTAACGAGATGTAGAGGTTGAGGAAATTGGGGAGGTGGTTGCCACTGGAAAATTGATTGTTGTGGTACTTGTGGAAACTGTGGCGTGTGTGGGGGCTGCTGGTATTGATACGTATTGTATTCTGAGGGATTTATGGGCCCGGTGTTTAATGGGAAGGCGGGGCAGGGGAAATTTTTCCTTGAGGATGGGGGTAGGAAATAGGACAAGGGGAGGGGATTTATTTGGGTGGCGGGTCCACTGTTGGGTGAGTTACAGATATAATTAGATGCCCCTATCTCCCTAAATTTGATACTGATGACGTCCCCCGCTATGGACTTTGTGCTTCTGCCGACCCAATCTCCTCTACGTACGGAGAAGATATCGCCCCTGATGTGAGCGGGTAAAGGTTTATGGAGTTGGAGCCACTGGGCACATTTATTCCTCAACTCTGCGAAGGTTTCTCTTACACCCTCCTTCAGTGGGGGTACAGCTGTTAACACCACCACGAAGGGAGAAGCTTCCGGGGGTAAATTGATTATTTTGGGCCGAGACTGCTTGGTCTTAGGTTCTTGTGATTTTTCTCGGAGAGGGGTCTCTACTGGAATGGTGGTGTTTCCATTATTACCTTTTACTTGTCGGTTGTTTGTTTTAGTTTGGCCTACTAGGTCTATTTGTATTGCGGGAGGGAGATCTACCGCGACCGGGGTGTCAGGGGGAGCATCTGAATTGCTACCTTTTTTGGCTGGAAGTTGTGTTGCTGACGCCTTTCTAGCTGGTAAAGTGTTAGGCTTGGTCGTTATGCCTTTTGTTTGTTTAATACAAGGTGTGTGTTTTTTTTGGGAGTATTTCCTTTGCCCCATGCGTTTGTGCGGGGCCATTACCGCTTATCTTGCAGCTACATTTCGTGTTAATTAGTGAGGTGAGTCTGTCCAACTTTGATATTAGAGGTTTAATTTGTGCTGAAATTGTGGCTTCGAGGTCTGATTTAAGGTCCATTACCATATTTTCCACCCAGCAGGGGATACCTGCCGAGGAATTTGAGGTGGGCGTGATCAGGTTGTGGTTCTTTATTTTTATTTTAGGTTTTTCCTTGATATTTGGCATAGCCTTGGTGAAAGTGGAGATCTTTTTCCTTGTTTTTGTCGGTTCTAAGGTCGTTACTGGATCAGGTAGTATGGAATTACTAGTGACACTCTGGTCTAATTTTTCAGTTGGTGATTGGCAGGCTTCTAAGTCTGGGGTCGCCTCAAGGTCGGCATATGATTGATCGGAATCTGTTTGGGTTACGGATAAATCTACAGAGTTTGGGACAGTCATCGTGGGAACAATAGTTAGTGGTATTGGTAAAGAGCAGTTGTTAGCGACCTGGTGTGCAGGGGAGTTTGCGGTGGCAAGTGAACCTAACGAAGAGCGTTTAGCCTGCATGAGGTCCAAGGAAACTCTTTTCTCCAGTAGAATTATGCTCTTATCAATGGTGTCGTTTACCCTGGATATGAAGAGGTCTATGGGACCGGTCACTTGTGTCACCAATGTCGCTTTCTTAGATGTGCTTCTGGTTTTGGGACGCATCGTGATCGTCAGTGGTATAAGGCAGAAATCGTGGGAACCTGAGGGAACGAAGTGAAATGCAGGGTGACAGGGCCGGGGCCGTCCTCTGCCGTCCTCGAACGGCCTCAAACGGCCCTGTCTTTGCCCAGTCTTCGCCCTTGCTGCGTCCCGCGCTGCGGGAGTAAGATATTGTTAAATAGGGGGCGTAAAGGGCAGGGGGCGGGGCCTGCAGGGAGAGCGGACCGGAAGCTATACGTCGGTCTTGCAGGGACTTCTGGGAAATGAAGTCCCCGCACGCTCGCAGCCCCGCTGGTGCCTCGCGCCTCTCACCGCCTTTCCGCTGTTCTCCGGTGTTGCTGCTCCTCCCAGCTGTTGCTTTGCTTCCTGCGCCCAGTGACGAGGCGGCACCCGCGGAGCGGGTGCGGCGAGAAATGGGCTTGGAGAGGAGGGCTGGAGGTCTGCTGCGCTATTGAGCCTCTGTAATTTGCCCAGGTACGTCCGTTTGATTAGTAAGCGTCCCGCTCGCTAAAGGGCAGGAACGCTTTTAAGTGTCTTTGATGGGCGGGGGGCGGGGCCAACAGGGAGAGCGGACCGGAAGCTATACGTCGGTCTTGCAGGGACTTCTGGGAAATGAAGTCCCCGCACGCTCGCAGCCCCGCTGGTGCCTCGCGCCTCTCACCGCCTTTCCGCTGTTCTCCGGTGTTGCTGCTCCTCCCAGCTGTTGCTTTGCTTCCTGCGCCCAGGGACGAGGCGGCACCCGCGGAGCGGGTGCGTCGAGAAATGGGCTTGGAGAGGAGGGCTGGAGGTCTGCTGCGCTATTGAGCCTCTGTAATTTGCCCAGGTACGTCCGTTTGATTAGTAAGCGTCCCGCTCGCTAAAGGGCAGGAACGCTTTTAAGTGTCTTTGATGGGCGGGGGGCGGGGCCAGCAGGGAGAGCGGACCGGAAGCTATACGTCGGTCTTGCAGGGACTTCTGGGAAATGAAGTCCCCGCACGCTCGCAGCCCCGCTGGTGCCTCGCGCCTCTCACCGCCTTTCCGCTGTTCTCCGGTGTTGCTGCTCCTCCCAGCTGTTGCTTTGCTTCCTGCGCCCAGTGACGAGGCGGCACCCGCGAAGCGGGTGCGGCGAGAAATGGGCTTGGAGAGGAGGGCTGGAGGTCTGCTGCGCTATTGAGCCTCTGTAATTTGCCCAGGTACGTCCGTTTGATTAGTAAGCGTCCCCGAGTCGTGATGTGGCTCTGCTGACCCCGTGGTGCCCAAACCACCGACTCCGACCATGGGCTGGTTTCTGGAAAGTGTCTGTGGTTCATCATGGGCACCTTGGCAAAGCAGCCTCCTCAGAGAAACGCACGTGCCACTTGTACACAAACACAGAGTTAAGACATCGGGTCCACAAAGTGTATACAATGTTAGTTAAAAAAGATTACAATTTAATAAGTAGAAGGATACGGTAAGGCAGCAGTGGGGTGTGTGGGGCAACAGCTTAATGGAAACAAACTATTCTTGAAAGGCACCATCATACAGCAGAATCCAAGAACAGCCACAAGGGGCAGCAGAGGATATGTTTTTAGCACTAAAACAAATAAATCGTTGAATTGTATTGAAATTGCATTTATATCATGCTTGCCACCCCCGCGAGGCATTGTAGCGCTTTGTGGCGAGGAGCACGCGGCCCCAGAGCCCGTAGTTGGTGGTTAGTCGAGTGATTTTTGATGTTTATTGGGATTGGTCCTGTGCTCTCAAGGAAACCCTTCCTTCACTCCAGTTTCTCTGTGGCGCATTAATAAGTTGGGTCTGGTCATTAGCGGGGTCTGTGCGAGAAGCAAGGGATGGATGGATGAATGGATAGATTGTTAGACTGCGGGGTATGGTTTGAAAGAAGCAGGGATGCAAGCCGGCCAGCAGACACCCCTCTTTGGACCACAGGACAGGACACTGGATCTTCCCTCTCACCCTCATGTGGTTTAGTTATAAGCCTCTGCTACTGCTCATGGCCGGGGTTACTTTTTATCCGGACAGTACGGGGTAGGATTGTAGGGATTATACAGTGATGCTGTCACCGTGGAAACGCTACTGCGCAGGCACCAAGGTGTCATAACTTTTTTTTTTGAGGTTTGCCATAAACAAGTACAACAGAACTTCAGTGCAACTTTCATTGCAGACTGAAAGACTAAATGAAAATGGTCCTCCAATAACCTCCACATCACAAGAATGCATCGGCGAAATGTAAGGGTTGGGGGATGGGGGGTGGGGGGGGCAAGGTAATGGAGATGGAACAGGATGAGAAGGGAAAAAGCGAACAAACTTGCCACTCATGAGGTCTATACTCCACATGGTCCATAGGATCTGGCAGTAACATGCTCACCAAGGTAGACGGCCAGTGTGTCAGCCCACTTCAGCAGGGCAGTCAGGCAAGGGGTCGCCTGAGGAGGGGCAGTCAGGCACATCCGTAGCCGGGAGGGTACTGCAGGGAACAGTCGCGTCATCAGTTGCGTCTCCGCGAAGTCTGTGGTAAGTCACCAGGGGCCCAGATGTCATGGACATGAGCTGTCGGGCGTCAATCGACATCATGATGTTTGTTTGAAGACTGACATATTAATTAAAATATTTAAAGGAAATAACCCAGATTTACCGATGTACTAAGAAGCCTTGAGAAAGCCCTGGTCCCATTGACCACTTAGGGCGAAACACGTGTCGGCTGTTGCAGTACCAACAATGTAACCCAAATAATATTCTGGAAAAATAAAGCTGTGACCTATATGTTTGATCAAGAAAAGAACATAAAAGGAGTTTAAAAATAGCTTTTAACTAAAAGGAAATGGGATTTTTTCTTGATTATCAAAATACAAGCAAATCAAGGAGGCGTATATACTCAAAAACATTCCGTATTGCTACATAAACCAGGCTGGAAAGGTCCAGCGCCTCGAGGTAATCTCCTCCAAACATTTAAACTATATTTGGGCAACACCATCCGGGGTCAGGATCCCGGGGCCTTTAGTGTAACTGGGAACACGAGGAGTTAAGGATATAATATAGGTGTGCCTTGGCGCTGAACTGGAAATCGATACTGTTGATTGGGTATACTGTGCCATGTGACGTAGTGTTGCTATGCCAGTGAAAGGTGTTGTTATCCCAGCTGAGTCACCCTCACACGCCCAGCTCGAGCCTGGCCTGCTGGACTTAAACCCAAAACCCGGCCGGTGGAAACACTAATATCTGACCACCGAGATGTGGCACAAGCTTAAACCAAAGGCTTGCTGTGTCTCCTCTAAAGCGAGGGCTTTAAGCGGGCCGGATCTCCCCAGTGCTGAGGACTTTCAGTTTTTTTAAAGGGGGTCTCAAAACGGTCTCTATCGGGCTCTGTTTTGTACCCTGGCTCAGGCGGTCTGTTTTCTCCCGGATTTCAGTGACAGTGGCACATCGATATGCTTGTGCTCACACTGCTCTCTTATCACTAGTGTGCGCGTGCTCACACTGCTCTCTTATCACTAGTATGCGCTGCTCGCACTGCTCTCTTCTCACTAGTGTGCGCGTGCTCACACTGCTCTCTTATCGCTAGTGTGCGCTGCTCACACTGCTCTCTTATCACTAGTGTGCGCTGCTCACACTGCTCTCTTATCACTAGTGTGCGCGTGCTCACACTGCTCTCTTATCACTAGTATGCGCTGCTCGCACTGCTCTCTTCTCACTAGTGTGCGCGTGCTCACACTGCTCTCTTATCACTAGTGTGCGCTGCTCACACTGCTCTCTTATCACTAGTGTGCGCTGCTCACACTGCTCTCTTATCACTAGTATGCGCTGCTCACACTGCTCTCTTCTCACTAGTGTGCGCTGCTCACACTGCTCTCTTCTCACTAGTGTGCGCTGCCCACACTGCTCACTTCTCACTAGCAGAGGTTACGGCATGACGTCATGCCAGGTGAGCCTTGTAGGGGAAGGGAAATCCTTTAAAAAGTCATTTTCTCTCTGGATTTCCCTTCTCTTTTTGAAACTCAAAAGCAACAACATTGTCCTGGGGTCACCAGGGCTTTAGGTGGAAGCTTTTTCAATATTATAAACAAGCCATAGTTGCTGCTTATTTATCTTATGCAACTAACAACGATTGACAAAGCCAATAATCCTGACTTCTTGTGGGTATGATATCACTTGTTGTATCATATATCTGGATGCAATGACAGAAACAGCAAAATACAAGTCGGTCGGCATACTATTCTAAGCACAGATGTTTAGCCTACGTGTTTTTAAACCACGCCCTTAATTAGATTGACCACGCCCTTTTGAGAGACCCCCCAGATTTTTCATCCCACTTAAAGCCTTGTCTAAAGCCTTGCTGTGTCTCCTCAAAGCCTTGCTGTGTCTCCTCAATGCCTTGCTGTGTCTCCTCAAAGCCTTGCTGTGTCTCCTCAAAGCCTTGCTGTGACCCCTCAAAGCCTTGCTGTGTCTCTTCAAAGCCTTGCTGTGACTCCTCAAAGCCTTGCTGTGACTCCTCAAAGCCTTGCTGTGACTCCTCAAAGCCTTGCTGTGACTCTTCAAAGCCTTGCTGTGTATCCTCAAAGCCTTGCTGTGTCTCCTCAAAGCCTTGCTGTGTCTCCTCAAAGCCTTGCTTGTCTCCTCGAAGCCTTGCTGTGTCTCTTCAAAGCCTTGCTGTGTGTCCCCAAAGCCTTGCTGTGTCTCCTCAAAGCCTTGCTGTGTCACCCCAAAGCCTTGCTGTGTCTCCTCAAAGCCTTGCTGTGTCTCCTCAAAGCCTTGCTGCGTCTCCCCAAAGCCTTGCTGTGTCTCCTCAAAGCCTTGCTGTGTCTCTGCAAAGCCTTGCTGTGTCTCCTCAAAGCCTTTCTGTGTCTCCTCAAAGCCTTGCTGTGTCTCCTCAAAGCCTTGCTGTATCTCCTCAAAGCCTTGCTGTATCTCCTCAAAGCCTTGCTGTGTCACCCCAAAGCCTTGCTGTGTCTCCTCAAAGCCTTGCTGTGTATCCTCAAAGCCTTGCTGTGTCTCCTCAAAGCCTTGCTGTGTATCCTCAAAGCCTTGCTGTGTCTCCTCAAAGCCTTGTCAAAGCCTTGCTGTGTCTCCTCAAAGCCTTGCTGTGTCTCCTCAAAGCCTTGCTGTGTCACCCCAAAGCCTTGCTGTGTCTCCTCAAAGCCTTGCTGTGTCTCCTCAAAGCCTTGCTGTGTCTCCTCAAAGCCTTGCTGCGTCTCCTCAAAGCCTTGCTGTGTCTCCTCAAAGCCTTGCTGTGTCTCTGCAAAGCCTTGCTGTGTCTCCTCAAAGCCTTGTTGTGTCTCCTCAAAGCCTTGCTGTGTCTCCTCAAAGCCTTGCTGTATCTCCTCAAAGCCTTGCTGTATCTCCTCAAAGCCTTGCTGTGTCACCCCAAAGCCTTGCTGTGTCTCCTCAAAGCCTTGCTGTGTCTCCTCAAAGCCTTGCTGTATCTCCTCAAAGCCTTGCTGTATCTCCTCAAAGCCAAGCTGTATCTCATCAAAGCCTTGCTGTGTCTCTGCAAAGCCTTGCTGTGTCTCCTCAAAGCCTTGCTGTGTCTCCTCAAAGCCTTGCTGTATCTCCTCAAAGCCTTGCTGTGTCTCCTCAAAGCCTTGCTGTGTCTCTGCAAAGCCTTGCTGTGTCTCCTCAAAGCCTTGCTGTGTCTCCTCAAAGCCTTGCTGTGTCTCCTCAAAGCCTTGCTGTGTCTCTGCAAAGCCTTGCTGTGTCTCCTCAAAGCCTTGCTGTGTCTCCTCAAAGCCTTGCTGTGTCTCCTCAAAGCCTTGCCGTATCTCCTCAAAGCCTTGCTGTATCTCCTGAAAGCCTTGCTGTGTCACCCCAAAGCCTTGCTGTGTCTCCTCAAAGCCTTGTTGTGTCTCCTCAAAGAATTGCTGTATCTCCTCAAAGCCTTGCTGTATCTCCTCAAAGCCAAGCTGTATCTCCTCAAAGCCTTGCAGTGTCTCCTCAAAGCCTTGCTGTGTCTCCTCAAAGCCTTGTCGTGTCTCCTCAAAGCCTTGCTGTGTCTCCTCAAAGCCTTGCTGTGTCTCCTCAAAGCCTTGCTGTGTCTCTGCAAAGTCTTGCTGTGTCTCCTCAAAGCCTTGCTGTGTCTCCTCAAAGCCTTGCTGTGTCTCCTCAAAGCCTTGCTGTGTCTCCTCAAAGGACTTGCTGTGTCTCCTCAAAGCCTTGCTGTATCTCCTCAAAGCCTTGCTGTGTCACCCCAAAGCCTTGCTGTGTCTCCTCAAAGCCTTGCTGTGTCTCCTCAAAGCCTTGCTGTATCTCCTTAAAGCCTTGCTGTATCTCCTCAAAGCCAAGCTGTATCTCCTCAAAGCCTTGCTGTGTCTCCTCAAAGCCTTGCTGTGTCTCCTCAAAGCCTTGCTGTGTCTCCTCAAAGCCTTGCTGTGTCTCCTCAAAGCCTTGCTGTGTCTCCTCAAAGTCTTGCTGTATCTCCTCAAAGGCAAGCTGTATCTCCTCAAAGCCTTGCTGTGTCTCCTCAAAGCCTTGCTGTGTCTCCTCAAAGCCTTGCTGTGTCTCCTCAAAGCCTTGCTGTGTCACCCCAAAGCCTTGCTGTGTCTCCTCAAAGCCTTGCTGTGTCTCCTCAAAGCCTTGCTGTCTCTCCTCAAAGCCTTGCTGTATCTCCTCAAAGCCAAGCTGTATCTCCTCAAAGCCTTGCTGTGTCTCTGCAAAGCCTTGCTGTGTCTCCTCAAAGCCTTGCTGTGTCTCCTCAAAGCCTTGCTGTATCTCCTCAAAGCCTTGCTGTGTCTCCTCAAAGCCTTGCTGTGTCTCTGCAAAGCCTTGCTGTGTCTCCTCAAAGCCTTGCTGTGTCTCCTCAAAGCCTTGCTGTGTCTCCTCAAAGCCTTGCTGTATCTCCTCAAAGCCTTGCTGTGTCTCTGCAAAGCCTTGCTGTGTCTCCTCAAAGCCTTGCTGTGTCTCCTCAAAGCCTTGCTGTGTCTCCTCAAAGCCTTGCTGTATCTCCTCAAAGCCTTGCTGTATCTCCACAAAGCCTTGCTGTGTCACCCCAAAGCCTTGCTGTGTCTCCTCAAAGCCTTGCTGTGTCTCCCCAAAGCCTTGCTGTATCTCCTCAAAGCCTTGCTGTATCTCCTCAGAGCCAAGCTGTATCTCCTCAAAGCCTTGCTGTGTCTCCTCAACGCCTTGCTGTGTCTCCTCAAAGCCTTATTGTGTCTCCTCAAAGCCTTGCTGTGTCTCCTCAAAGCCTTGCTGTGTCTCCTCAAAGACTTGCTGTGTCTCCTCAAAGCCTTGCTGTGTCTCTGCAAAGCCTTGCTGTGTCTCCTCAAAGCCTTGCTGTGTCTCCTCAAAGCCTTGCTGTGTCTCCTCAAAGCCTTGCTGTGTCTCCTCAAAGCCTTGCTGTGTCTCCTCAACACCTTGCTGTGTCTCCTCAAAGCCTTGCTGTGTCTCCTCAAAGCCTTGCTGTATCTCCTCAAAGCCTTGCTGTATCTCCTCAGAGCCAAGCTGTATCTCCTCAAAGCCTTGCTGTGTCTCCTCAACGCCTTGCTGTGTCTCCTCAAAGCCTTATTGTGTCTCCTCAAAGCCTTGCTGTGTCTCCTCAAAGCCTTGCTGTGTCTCCTCAAAGACTTGCTGTGTCTCCTCAAAGCCTTGCTGTGTCTCTGCAAAGCCTTGCTGTGTCTCCTCAAAGCCTTGCTGTGTCTCCTCAAAGCCTTGCTGTGTCTCCTCAAAGCCTTGCTGTGTCTCCTCAAAGCCTTGCTGTGTCTCCTCAACACCTTGCTGTGTCTCCTCAAAGCCTTGCTGTATCTCCTCAAAGCCTTGCTGTATCTCCTCAAAGCCTTGCTGTGTCACCCCAAAGCCTTGCTGTGTCTACTCAAAGCCTTGCTGTGTCTCCTCAAAGCCTTGCTGTATCTCCTCAAAGCCTTGCTGTATCTCCTCAAAGCCAAGCTGTATCTCCTCAAAGCCTTGCTGTGTCTCCTCAAAGCCTTGCTGTGTCTCCTCAAAGCCTTGTCGTGTCTCCTCAAAGCCTTGCGGTGTCTCCTCAAAGCCTTGCTGTGTCTCCTCAAAGCCTTGCTGTGTCTCCTCAAAGCCTTGCTGTGTCTCCTCAAAGCCTTGCTGTGTCTCCTCAAAGCCTTGCTGTATCTCCTCAAAGCCTTGCTGTATCTCCTCAAAGCCAAGCTGTATCTCCTCAAAGCCTTGCTGTGTCTCCTCAAAGCCTGGCTGTGTCTCCCCAACGCCTTGCTGTGTCTCCTCAAAGCCTTGCTGTGTCTCTTCAAAGCCTTGCTGTGTCTCCTCAAAGCCTTGCTGTGTCTCCTCGAAGCCTTGCTGTTTCTCCTCAAAGCCTTGCTGTATCTCCTCAAAGCCTTGCTGTGTCTCCTTAAAGCCTTGCTCTATCTCCTCAAAGCCAAGCTGTATCTCTTCAAAGCCTTGCTGTGTCTCCTCAAAGCCTTGCTGTGTCTCCTCAAAGCCTTGCTGTATCTCCTCAAAGCCAAGCTGTATCTCCTCAAAGCCTTGCTGTATCTCCTCAAAGCCTTGCCGTGTCTCCTCAAAGCCTTGCTGTATCTCCTCAAAGACAAGCTGTATCTCCTCAAAGCCTTGCTGTATCTCCTCAAAGCCTTGCTGTGTCTCCTCAAAACCTTGCTGTGTCTCCTCAAAGCCTTGCTGTGTCTCCTCAAAGCCTTGCTGTGTCTCCTCAAAGCCTCGCTGTATCTCCTCAAAGACTAGCTGTATCTCCTCAAAGCCTTGCTGTATCTCCTCAAAGCCTTGCTGTGTCTCCTCAAAGCCTTGCTCTCTCTCCTCAAAGCCTTGCTGTGTCTCCTCAAAGCCAAGCTGTATCTCCTCAAAGCCTTGCTGTATCTCCTCAAAGCCTTGCTGTGTCTCCTCAAAGCCAAGCTGTATCTCCTCAAAGCCTTGCTGTCTCTCCTCAAAGCCTTGCTGTGTCTCTGCAAAGCCTTGCTGTGTCTCCTCAAAGCCTTGCTATGTCTCCTCAAAGCCTTGCTGTATCTCCTCAAAGCCTTGCTGTGTCTCCTCAAAGCCTTGCAGTATCTACTCAAATCCTTGCTGTGTCTCCTCAAAGCCTTGCTGTGTCTCCTCAAAACCTTGCTGTGTCTCCTCAAAGCCAAGCTGTAACTCCTCAAAGCCTTGCTGTGTCTCCTCAAAGCCTTGCTGTGTCTCCTCAAAGCCTTGCTGTGTCTCTTCAAAGCCTTGCTGTGTCTCTTCAAAGTCTTGCTGTGTCTCCTCGAAGCCTTGCTGTGTCTCCTCAAAGCCTTGCTGTGTCTCCTCAAAGCCTTGCTGTGTCTCCTCAAAGCCAAGCTGTATCTCCTCAAAGCCTTGCTGTGTCTCTTCAAAGCCTTGCTGTGTCTCTTCAAAGCCTTGCTGTATCTCCTCCAAGCCTTGCTGTGTCTCCTCCAAGCCTTGCTGTGTCTCCCCAAAGCCTTGCTGTGTCTCCTCAAAGCCTTGCCGTGTCTCCTCGAAGCCTTGCTGTGTCTCCTCAAAGCCTTGCTGTGTCTCTTCAAAGCCTTGCTGTGTCTCCCCAAAGCCAAGCTGTATCTCCTCAAAGCCTTGCTGTGTCTCTTCAAAGCCTTGCTGTGTTTCCTCGAAGCCTTGCTGTGTCTCCTCGAAGCCTTGCTGTGTCTCCCCAAAGCCTTGCTGTGTCTCCTCAAAGCCTTGCTGTGTCTCCTCGAAGCCTTGCTGTGTCTCCCCAAAGCCTTGCTGTGTCTCCTCAAAGCCTTGCTGTGTCTCCTCGAAGCCTTGCTGTGTCTCCTCAAAGCCTTGCTGTATCTCCTCAAAGCCTTGCTGTGACCCCTCAAAGCCTTGCTGTGTCTCTTCAAAGCCTTGCTGTGACTCCTCAAAGCCTTGCTGTGACTCTTCAAAGCCTTGCTGTATCTCCTCAAAGCCTTGCTGTGTCTCCTCAAAGCCTTGCTGTGTCTCCTCTTCTGCGCTTCTCTCGTCTCCACAATGCCTGCCTCCCCTCTCCGTTGCATCACCCATCAACCCTCCCACACATCCACCCCCTCTCTCCAGCTTTCATCAGATAAGTGTAATTGAGTTTTTCTTATTTACTGGACCAGGGAAGTTTGGGCAGAGCCATTAGAAACTAAAACAATTAAACTGTTCTGCTTGAATAGGATTCGTTCCCCTGCATGGCACTGGCCTGGACGCAGACTCCCCGCTGCCTCGGTCGCTTGCACAAGTGTTGTGAACTGTAGTGCAGCGCATGCGGCTCACTGGCCCATCCTGGTGCTGGTTGCACCGAGGCTCTACATACACTAAGGTACTGGACTGGTCGTATTAGGCGGGATTACCACAACTCAGCGCCACCCAAGGCTGCTATGTCAGGATAGAGCAGTGTTTGTGATGGGCTTGAGGGCCCATAGGCGTGCAGTGCTTGTGTTACTGTTAGCCTTCCATGTAATAACACTGGTGTGCAGTGCTTACGTTACTGTTAGCCTTCCATGTAATAACACTGGTGTGCAGTGCTTGTGTTTCTGTTAGCCTTCCATGTAATAACACTGGTGTGCAGTGCTTGTGTTACTGTTAGCCTTCCATGTAATAACACTGGTGTGCAGTGCTTGCGTTACTGTTAGCCTTCCATGTAATAACACTGGTGTGCAGTGCTTGTGTTACTGTTAGCCTTCCATGTAATAACACTGGTGTGCAGTGCTTGTGTTACTGTTAGCCAGCCATGTAATAACACTGGTGTGCAGTGCTTGTGTTACTGTTAGCCAGCCATGTAATAACACTGGTGTGCAGTGCTTGTTTTACTGTTAGCCTTCCATGTAATAACACTGGTGTGCAGTGCGTGCGTTACTGTTAGCCTCCCATGTAATAACACTGGTGTGCAGTGCTTGTGTTACTGTTAGCCTCCATGTAATAACGCTGGTGTGCAGTGCTTGTGTTTCTGTTAGCCTCCATGTAATAACGCTGGTGTGCAGTGCTTGTGTTACTGTTAGCCTCCATGTAATAACGCTGGTGTGCAGTGCTTGCGTTACTGTTAGCCTTCCATGTAATAACGCTGGTGTGCAGTGCTTGTGTTTCTGTTAGCCTCCATGTAATAACGCTGGTGTGCAGTGTGTGTTTTACTGTTAGCCTCCATGTAATAACACTAGTGTGCAGTGCTTGTGTTACTGTTAGCCTCCATGTAATAACGCTGGTGTGCAGTGCTTGTGTTACTGTTAGCCTTCCATGTAATAACGCTGGTGTGCAGTGCTTGTTTTACTGTTAGCCAGCCATGAAATAACACTGGTGTGCAACTCTTGCGTTACTGTTAGCCTTCCATGTAACAACACTGGTGTGCAGTGCTTGTGTTACTGTTAGCCTTCCATGTAATAACACTGGTGTGCAGTGCTTGCGTTACTGTTAGCCTTCCATGTAATAACACTGGTGTGCAGTGCTTACGTTACTGTTAGCCTTCCATGTAATAACACTGGTGTGCAGTGCTTGTGTTATTGTTAGAGTTCCATGTAAAAACGCTGGTGTGCAGTGCTTGTGTTACTGTTAGCCTTTCACATAATAATGCTGGTGTGCAGTGTGTGTGTTACTGTTAGCCAGCCATGTAATAACACTAGTGTGCAGGGCTTGTGTTACTGTTAGTCTTCCACGTAATAACGCAGGTGTGCAGTGCTTGTGTTACTGTTAGCCAGCCATGTAATAACACTGGTGTGCAGTGCTTGTGTTATTGTTAGAGTTCCATGTAAAAACGCTGGTGTGCAGTGCTTGTGTTACAGTTAGCCTTTCACATAATAATGCTGGTGTGCAGTGTGTGTGTTACTGTTAGCCAGCCATGTAATAACACTAGTGTGCAGGGCTTGTGTTACTGTTAGTCTTCCACGTAATAACGCAGGTGTGCAGTGCTTGTGTTACTGTTAGCCAGCCATGTAATAACACTGGTGTGCAGTGCTTGTGTTATTGTTAGAGTTCCATGTAAAAACGCTGGTGTGCAGTGCTTGTGTTACTGTTAGCCTTTCACATAATAATGCTGGTGTGCAGTGTGTGTGTTACTGTTAGCCAGCCATGTAATAACACTAGTGTGCAGGGCTTGTGTTACTGTTAGTCTTCCACGTAATAACGCAGGTGTGCAGTGCTTGTGTTACTGTTAGCCAGCCATGTAATAACACTGGTGTGCAGTGCTTGTGTTACTGGTAGCCTTCCATGTAATAACACTGGTGTGCAGTGCTTGTGTTACTGTTAGCCAGCCATGTAATAACACTAGTGTGCAGTGCTTGTGTTACTGTTAGCCTTCCATGTAATAACACTGGTGTGCAGTGCTTGTGTTACTGTTAGCCAGCCATGTAATAACACTGGTGTGCAGTGCTTGTGTTACTGGTAGCCTTCCATGTAATAACACTGGTGTGCAGTGCGTGTGTTACTGTTAGCCTTCCATGTAATAACACTGGTGTGCAGTGCTTGTGTTACTGTTAGCCAGCCATGTAATAACACTGGTGTGCAGTGCTTGTGTTACTGGTAGCCTTCCATGTAATAACACTGGTGTGCAGTGCTTGTGTTACTGTTAGCCTTCCATGTAATAACACTGGTGTGCAGTGCTTGCGTTACTGTTAGATTTCCAGATGGATGAAAGGCTGAGTGGACCCGCCGGGATCTGAACCTGTGACCATGAGGTCGAACACAGGCCCAAAGAGAGTGCTAGGGAGAGGCGAGGCCATGAAAGAGAGGTAGTGAAAGATGAGGTCTAGTGAGGTACATTGGGTATATTGGGAGCGGTGAGGTAGACAAAGGTGAGATGGAGAGAGAGAAGGAGAGTGGTGGGTTTAGATGGAGGCACAGAGAGTGCTAGAGAGAGGCGAGGTCATGAACGAGAGGTAGTAAAATTTGAAGTTTAGTGAGGTACATTATTTTATTTATAAAGTTTGATATAGCGCGGACTAGATCCCGAAGGATATCAGAGCGCTTTACAATTATGCTTATACTTGAGCAGGGAGGTAGAGAGAGCTGAGCTGAAGAGAGCGGATGAGGTTACATAGAGATGTAGAGATAGAGAGGTTAAGGAATGGGGTTGAGGTAGAAGAGGTCAGGTGTGGGGAGTGAAAGGATACAGAAAGATAATTTTCCGTGTAATCGCTCCCAGCTCCCTGAGAGTGCACGTGCCAAGGCGGTGCAGGCTAGGCATATACTCTAGGGGGCATGTACTCAAGGCGGTGCAGGTCGGGCATGTACTCTAGGGGGCGCATTGATATGTTTCCAGAGCAGAGCAGCGCAGTAACCAAGGGTATTGTGTTGTAGTTCTCAAGGGTGAGAGATTAGTAAAGGGGCTGGAGAGGCTTCCTCGCGCCATGCACAACCTTTGTACCATGGTACCGGTAGGTGTGTGTGTGTTGTTAGTGTGTCTGTGTGTCTCTGTGTGTGTTGTGTGTGTGTCTGTGTGTGTGTCTTAGTGTGTGTGTCTGTGTGTGTGTGTTGTGTGTGTGTCTCTGTGTGTGTCTGTGTGTTGTGTGTGTTGTGTGTGTGTGTGTGTTGCGTGTGTGTGTCTGTGTCTCTGTGTGTGTGTGTTGTGTGTGTGTCTGTGTGTGTGTGTTGTGTGTGTGTGTGTGTGTGTGTGTGTCGTTGTGTGTGTGTTGTGTGTGTGTGTGTGTGTGTGTGTCTGTGTGTGTGTGTGTTGTGTGTGTGTGTGTCTGTGTGTGGGTGCATGTGTGTTTTTTTCTAACATAGGATTTGTACCCTTAGCAGGCCCTTCCAATACCAAATCCTACCCTAGACAAATTCTTAAACATTCCATACACTGTTGGTGTCTGCACAGTGCGCACACATGCTGTGAGTAATTACAATATTTCTCCACGTTAGCGCCTACTTCTAGGAGGTGGTATTTTTGATACAAAGCCCAGCCAGGCTATCTGAGCACATTGGGCTTTGCATTAACAACCATGGCTGCTTGTAACAGTCGCCCGAGTAACACCGAAGAAATGATGCTCGTTCCAAAGTGGTTTAAAGCCGTTCAAAGGCAGGGGCTTATTTATGAGGCCTTGCGTCAGTTTTGCGCCGCCGGTGCGTCACTTTTTGTGACCCACCAGCGGCGTAAAAAAGGAGCCTCTTGCTAACCCCTGCGCCACATTATAACTGCGCCAGGTATAATGTATACAGGGGGCGTTCCGACGCAAGAAAGGGTCGTAGAGTGACGCAGTGAAATCTATGAGATTTCACTGCGCCACTTCTAGGACGCAAATGCGTCAATATCTTCCACCTACCTCATGGCAGGCGTAAGACTGACGCAGGCACATTTCACATGGGGCTTGCCCATCTGTAATCACCCATTGCTGGAGTTGCTTCACTCCAGCAATGCGTCATTTTTGCACCTACAGATACGTCAGAAACACTGACGTATCTGTAACTCCTTGCGACATGATGCGTCATACTGTAAATATGACGCATCATTGGTGTCGCAAGGAGGGCGCACTGAAAAGTGACACATCACTGTTTTCTCGCAGCGATGCATCACTTTTCATAAATGAGGCCCGGAGTTTATAGGGTTCAGGAATGGGTGGTTTTCGTGGTAGTGAGTGGATTTATGGTCCGGGGATGATGGATGTTTGGGGTAGAAAGGACTTGTATCCTTTAGGGAGGAGTGTGGTTTTGGTGTGCTCAGGGGCTGTAGATAGTAGATAGGCATTATGGGGGGGGGGTGAGCAAAGATGGAGTTTACAGGTGTGGTCAGTGAATTAAAAGCATCTATCCGGGTCTCAGTTGACTAATGCATCGACTGCAGAGGCCTGTCTTTGACCTCATGGTCACTGGTTCAAATCCTGGCGGGTCCACTCAGACTTTCATCCATCTGATGTTTATAAAATGAGTACCATTGAGTTGGTTAAATATACACATCTATTATTCTGCTCCATGATGTCTACGGGTGAACATGTGATTTACAAATACACACGTTATATTTTGTTATCTAAAGTAATTGACCATGTAAAAGATTTAAATTTTACATATTGTCCCTTGAAGTAAAGAGCTAAAATAAATAACCTGATAAACCTGTTTTGAAAGTAAGACTGCAACCATTGCACCTACACTTAAAAGATAAGCATCCAAAAGACAATTTCAAGCAAAAAGACTTTCTATGAAGTGGCTTCTATAAAAATGTAAATGCCATTTATTCTGAAAATTTCCATGAAACAGTTTATATGAAATGGTTTCCCAGTAACGGTATTCCATGAATTGTGTTTCTATGAAATCACATAAAACCGCTTTGAACAGCAACAAGATTTGAAAAAGTGCCAGTCCTGGTTTTAGAGGAGGAGTGGGGTGCGGGTGGGCAGGTTCTCCTCCCCCACAGCAGAGCCCGGGGCCACCTAAGGACATTGAGAACCAGAAAACCAACCTTTGGTATTGTTTTGTTAAATGCTTGACAGGTGCCTGTGGGCTCTCATCACTCACCGACTGTGGGATCCCAACGCTCACCCACTGTGGGCTCCTAACGTTCACCGACTGTGGGCTCCCAATGCTCACCGACTGTGGGCTCCCAATGCTCACCCACTGTGGGATCCAATGCTCACCCACTGTGGGCTCCCAACGCTCACCCACTGTGGGATCCCAATGCTCACCCACTGTGGGCTCCCAACAATCGCCGACTGTGGGCTCCCAACGCTCACCCACTGTGGGATCCCAATGCTCACCCACTGTGGGCTCCCAACACTCGCCGACTGTGGGCTCCCAACGCTCACTGACTGTGGGATCCCAACGCACACCGGCTGTGGGCTCCCAATGCACACCGACTGTGGGATCCCAACGCTCACCCACTGTGGGATCCCAACGCTCACCCACTGTGGGCTCCCAACGCTCACCTACTGTGGGATCCCAACGCTCACTGACTGTGGGCTCCCAACGCTCACCCACTGTGGGCTCCCAACACTCACTGACTGTGGGCTCCCAACGCTCACCCACTGTGGGCTCCCAACACTCGCTGACTGTGGGCTCCCAACGCTCACCCACTGTGGGCTCCCAACACTCGCTGACTGTGGGCTCCCAACACTCGCTGACTGTGGGCTCCCAATGCTCACCGACTGTGGGCTCCCAATGCACACCGACTGTGGGCTCCCAACGCTCACCGACTGTGGGCTCCCAATGCACACCGACTGTGGGATCCCAACGCTCACCCACTGTGGGCTCCCAATGCTCACCGACTGTGGGCTCCCAACGCTCACCCACTGTGGGCTCCCAGTGCTCACCCACTGTGGGCTCCCAATGCACACCGACTGTGGGCTCCCAATGCACACCGACTGTGGGATCCCAACGCTCACCCACTGTGGGATCCCAACGCTCACCCACTGTGGGCTCCCAACGCTCACCCACTGTGGGATCCCAACGCTCGCTGACTGTGGGCTCCCAACGCTCACCCACTGTGGGCTCCCAACACTCGCTGACTGTGGGCTCCCAACGCTCACTGACTGTGGGCTCCCAACGCTCACTCACTGTGGGATCCCAACGCTCACCCACTGTGGGCTCCCAACGCTCACCCACTGTGGGATCCCAACGCTCACTGACTGTGGGATCCCAATGCTCACCCACTGTGGGATCCCAACGCTCACTGACTGTGGGATCCCAACGCTCACTGACTGTGGGCTCCCAATGCTCACTGACTGTGGGCTCCCAACGCCCACTGACTGTGGGCTCCCAACGCTCACCCACTGTGGGATCCCAACGCTCACCCACTGTGGGCTCCCAACACTCGCTGACTGTGGGCTCCCAACGCTCACTGACTGTGGGCTCCCAACGCTCACTCACTGTGGGATCCCAGCGCTCACCCACTGTGGGCTCCCAACGCTCACCCACTGTGGGATCCCAACGCTCACTGACTGTGGGATCCCAACGCTCACCCACTGTGGGATCCCAACGCTCACTGACTGTGGGATCCCAACGCTCACTGACTGTGGGCTCCCAATGCTCACTGACTGTGGGCTCCCAACGCCCACTGACTGTGGGCTCCCAACGCTCACCCACTGTGGGATCCCAACGCTCACCCACTGTGGGCTCCCAATGCTCACCGACTGTGGGCTCCCAATGCTCACTGACTGTGGGCTCCCAACGCCCACTGACTGTGGGCTCCCAACGCTCACCCACTGTGGGCTCCCAACACTCGCTGACTGTGGGCTTCCAATGCTCACTGACTGTGGGCTCCCAACGCTCACTCACTGTGGGATCCCAACGCTCACCCACTGTGGGCTCCCAACGCTCACCCACTGTGGGATCCCAACGCTCACTGACTGTGGGATCCCAACGCTCACCCACTGTGGGCTCCCAACACTCGCTGACTGTGGGCTCCCAACGCTCACTGACTGTGGGCTCCCAACGCTCACTCACTGTGGGATCCCAACGCTCACCCACTGTGGGCTCCCAACGCTCACCCACTGTGGGATCCCAACGCTCACTGACTGTGGGATCCCAATGCTCACCCACTGTGGGATCCCAACGCTCACTGACTGTGGGATCCCAACGCTCACTGACTGTGGGCTCCCAATGCTCACTGACTGTGGGCTCCCAACGCCCACTGACTGTGGGCTCCCAACGCTCACCCACTGTGGGATCCCAACGCTCACCCACTGTGGGCTCCCAACACTCGCTGACTGTGGGCTCCCAACGCTCACTGACTGTGGGCTCCCAACGCTCACTCACTGTGGGATCCCAGCGCTCACCCACTGTGGGCTCCCAACGCTCACCCACTGTGGGATCCCAACGCTCACTGACTGTGGGATCCCAACGCTCACCCACTGTGGGATCCCAACGCTCACTGACTGTGGGATCCCAACGCTCACTGACTGTGGGCTCCCAATGCTCACTGACTGTGGGCTCCCAACGCCCACTGACTGTGGGCTCCCAACGCTCACCCACTGTGGGATCCCAACGCTCACCCACTGTGGGCTCCCAATGCTCACCGACTGTGGGCTCCCAATGCTCACTGACTGTGGGCTCCCAACGCCCACTGACTGTGGGCTCCCAACGCTCACCCACTGTGGGCTCCCAACACTCGCTGACTGTGGGCTCCCAACGCTCACTGACTGTGGGCTCCCAACGCTCACTCACTGTGGGATCCCAACGCTCACCCACTGTGGGCTCCCAACGCTCACCCACTGTGGGATCCCAACCCTCACTGTCTGTGGGATCCCAACGCTCACCCACTGTGGGATCCCAACGCTCACTGACTGTGGGATCCCAACGCTCACTGACTGTGGGCTCCCAATGCTCACTGACTGTGGGCTCCCAACGCCCACTGACTGTGGGCTCCCAACGCTCACCCACTGTGGGATCCCAACGCTCACCCACTGTGGGATCCCAATGCACACCCACTGTGGGCTCCCAACGCTCACCCACTGTGGGATCCCAACGCTCACCCACTGTGGGCTCCCAACACTCGCTGACTGTGGGCTCCCAACGCTCACTGACTGTGGGCTCCCAACGCTCACCCACTGGGGTCTCCCAACGCTCACCGACTGGGGTTTCTCAACGCTCATGACTGTGGACCCCCAATGCACACCGACTGTGGGGTCCCAACGCTCACCCACTGTGGGATCCCAACGCTCACCAACTGTGGGATCCCAACGCTCACCAACTGTGGGCTCCCAACACTCGCCGACTGCGGGCTCCCAGTGCTCACCGACTGTGGGCTCCCAACGCTCACTCACTGTGGGATCCCAACGCTCACCCACTGTGGGCTCCCAACGCTCACCCACTGTGGGATCCCAACGCTCACTGACTGTGGGATCCCAACGCTCACCCACTGTGGGCTCCCAACACTCGCTGACTGTGGGCTCCCAACGCTCACTGACTGTGGGCTCCCAACGCTCACTCACTGTGGGATCCCAACGCTCACCCACTGTGGGCTCCCAACGCTCACCCACTGTGGGATCCCAACGCTCACTGACTGTGGGATCCCAATGCTCACCCACTGTGGGATCCCAACGCTCACTGACTGTGGGATCCCAACGCTCACTGACTGTGGGCTCCCAATGCTCACTGACTGTGGGCTCCCAACGCCCACTGACTGTGGGCTCCCAACGCTCACCCACTGTGGGATCCCAACGCTCACCCACTGTGGGCTCCCAACACTCGCTGACTGTGGGCTCCCAACGCTCACTGACTGTGGGCTCCCAACGCTCACTCACTGTGGGATCCCAGCGCTCACCCACTGTGGGCTCCCAACGCTCACCCACTGTGGGATCCCAACGCTCACTGACTGTGGGATCCCAACGCTCACCCACTGTGGGATCCCAACGCTCACTGACTGTGGGATCCCAACGCTCACTGACTGTGGGCTCCCAATGCTCACTGACTGTGGGCTCCCAACGCCCACTGACTGTGGGCTCCCAACGCTCACCCACTGTGGGATCCCAACGCTCACCCACTGTGGGCTCCCAATGCTCACCGACTGTGGGCTCCCAATGCTCACTGACTGTGGGCTCCCAACGCCCACTGACTGTGGGCTCCCAACGCTCACCCACTGTGGGCTCCCAACACTCGCTGACTGTGGGCTCCCAACGCTCACTGACTGTGGGCTCCCAACGCTCACTCACTGTGGGATCCCAACGCTCACCCACTGTGGGCTCCCAACGCTCACCCACTGTGGGATCCCAACCCTCACTGTCTGTGGGATCCCAACGCTCACCCACTGTGGGATCCCAACGCTCACTGACTGTGGGATCCCAACGCTCACTGACTGTGGGCTCCCAATGCTCACTGACTGTGGGCTCCCAACGCCCACTGACTGTGGGCTCCCAACGCTCACCCACTGTGGGATCCCAACGCTCACCCACTGTGGGATCCCAATGCACACCCACTGTGGGCTCCCAACGCTCACCCACTGTGGGATCCCAACGCTCACCCACTGTGGGCTCCCAACACTCGCTGACTGTGGGCTCCCAACGCTCACTGACTGTGGGCTCCCAACGCTCACCCACTGGGGTCTCCCAACGCTCACCGACTGGGGTTTCTCAACGCTCATGACTGTGGACCCCCAATGCACACCGACTGTGGGGTCCCAACGCTCACCCACTGTGGGATCCCAACGCTCACCAACTGTGGGATCCCAACGCTCACCAACTGTGGGCTCCCAACACTCGCCGACTGCGGGCTCCCAGTGCTCACCGACTGTGGGCTCCCAATGCACACTGACTGCGGGCTCCCAACACTCGCCGACTGCGGGCTCCCAACGCTCACCCACTATGTTTCTTGGTTTTAGCAATGCACATTATATATATTGAGTACAGCTTGTGATTAGAGAGAAGTCTTGCTCTTTTAGGCGAGGGCGGAACTCGCAGAGTATCACTCCGCGGAATTCTGCGGAGTTACAAGAGCAGGCGAAAATAGGCACCGAACTGCTCGCGATGTGATTCAGCACTGGGAGCTCATTTCACCATGAAAATTCAGCGTGGACGGCATCATGCAGCGCCCCAGTGGGCGCAGCTTATGGAGTTGATTTTGCTGCCACTCAAGCAGATTTCCTACTCGAGCAGCAGCTTTTCGATGGGAACGGTCGCGACCTCTCGCAACCGCCAGCGTTGGAGAAATCTCACTAGGTGCCCCCTAGAGACGAACGATCGGTCTGGGGGTGCCAAATCTCACTCTCGGTCGCCAACATACCTTTAGCGAGCTACGCATGAGAAAAAACTCCATCACACGGCGGTTGGTGGAATCTGGTCATAAATCTGTGTTACAAGCGTAACACAGAGTGGCCAAACTCTGCCAAATCAGCCAGCAGAATGGAATATGTTGCCCACCCCTAGTTTCATTCTCTTTTTTTTTTGTTCAGAATAACAATAATCTAAACCTTAATAAAAAAAATGTGTTTTTTTAATTGTAAATTCATTGGTCTAAATGTTTCTTTGTGGAACAATCGTACAATGGTTATTTTACAATATACTTTTCAGGTTTACATTAATGTTTGCTAGTCTAAAACTATGATTGTTTTTCCACATGTACCTTTATTTAGATAAGTTTCATGGGAACTACATAGTCAATTAATTGAACTTTGCAGCAGTTTCCCCAAGGAACAGCTACGTCATTTCATTAGCTAGCATTAGAAATTGTATTGATAAAGACACCGTGGGTTGGACTCGCTTCAGGGCAATCAGATAGTGCCCTAAGGGTCAGTATTTGCGCCACTTTTTGGCTGTAAGGGAGCTTGTTTTATTGTCTGCTGGGCAGCTTTTTACTGTTGATTACCCTGATATAAAAAAAACATTGTCTGTAGGAAACTCAAATGCATGCAGTCTCCTATCTCCTGAAAAAGAAACAAGAAACGGTGTCTTTACAAGTTTAAAACTTCCTTCAATCGCAAACGATGGCCTCTTTTTTAGCTATCCAATTCAATAACGGGGCCATTTTGGTAAACCTGGGCAGACTACTACACTACGCTCGAGTAGTTTGCGTTATTTGTGCTACTTCACGCTAAGGGAATTGCACGTAGCACAGTGCAAAAACGCATAGTGTAGTTGGCTTTTTTTGCTCGCTCAGGGTCCTCAACGTCAAGTTGGCGAACGCGAGTGAACAAAATGACATCCCGGCGAGACTTTAACCTCGTTCGCGATCAGCAACATCAAGTTGGCGATCAAGAGCGTGGAAAATAAACCTACCAGCAAGATTCTCAACATGGGGAGGTCAGGTTTCTCATTGCGAGTGGTCGCGTATGTTCAAGCAGGCATCATCAGCGCATCAAGACTTCCTTTGCCATTGCTCCTGCCGGAGCTCAAACGGCAGAGACCAACAAGACCTGGACTCCCAGACTTCCAACAGCCCAATCCACAGTCCTAGCAAAGCTTAGACCCGTGGAGGCGACGTGAGACGTGGAACCGGCCATCTTAAAAAGTCAACAAAGTGCTTCCTGTGCAGCTCTCGAGGATCCCTTGACGCTGTGCTTTGGGATTTGAGAAGCCCCAGCCCCGAGCAGCCTGTGCTCCAAAGATCACCTCTCCACACACTCCGAGTGCTGTGTGGGGCCCTTTTGCACTTTTCCTGCTCGACGCATTGTCCGGTCACTTGCCCGTTGGCTAGTGGCCTCTGTGACGATGATCCATCAAAACTACACTGCTGGTCTGGTTGCTCCAGACTGGCCCCAGCTTCCCTGAAAAGGAGCCATCGATCTGACCCTCCCGGTCCGATCAAGAAGACATCTTCGAGTCCTGCGTGGGTTGCTTTGCCAAGGCTTGGTAACTCAGATTCGAGTACCGACACCGCCAACAGCAAGAGCCTTCGTGGGACAGTTCATGTTCACCAGCTGGTCATCCTCGATCCTTCCTGGTCCACGTGGCAGCGCAGACAAACTACTCGACAGCACCTGATCGCAACCCGACATTGCCTTATTCCGTCCTGGTTCCATCCTGGTCACTGGCTAGTGACCCAGACTCTGTCCCCTCTGCTTTCAGGTACTCTTCATCTTCGATTCACCCTTGGATCCAACCGGACTCTTCTCTCCTGGCCGCCTGCAGCATCTTTTCCTCCAGGCTCCATAGAATTTCACGAAGAAACCCGACACACTTTGGCACCTATGCACCCGCTTCCTGTGGGTGAGGTAACTATATAACTCCGATGCTCTTATGGTGGTTTACACCTCTAGTGTCCTAGTTTTAAGTGGCTAAGTTCTAGTCCAGTCGGAGGTCTCCGAAACCTAACACTTTCTGATTTTTACGCACCATTGACTTGTATGGTAAACGCGGTTGCCTATAGACACTGCACCTGCATCCAGTGGGCCTCCTATGTCCTAACCTTCATTAGTACAGTGTAGGCCCAGCGATTCCCAAGGCCCTAGGCCTTACCATTGTTCATGACGTGGTACTTATACCACTTTTTTAATATATGGTTTGAGTGGCCACCCGGCCGATCCAAAATTGTGCAGCTTATTGTATGTTATACTGTGTTCTTTGTTTAACGCTTGTGCTCCTGTGATCATAAAGGGTATAGGGGATTATTCTAGAAATAAATACATATATTTCGTAATATATAACTTGTGTGGTGTCCTTTCATTTGGTATTTAAAAGGATTGCATATGGTAAAACAACTAGCTTCACATGCTCTCTTGAGTTTAGCCTAAGACTGCTTTGTCCACGTTACCATTAGGATAGCTGGTCTATAAGGTTGACTTACAACCAGTCACCATAAGGGTCGTTTGGACTGATGCACGGTGCTCACTAGAATAGTGATCATCATATACCAGGCCTCAACTTCTCACAATGATCGATGAACAAATCAATAGTAGAATAGAGAGACAAACACCCAAAATCAATAACACTCTAATTAGGGCTTTGAAATGGAGCGAACATGGAGCAAATATATGTTTAAGTATGCATACAAAATTCTATGGCTCGATCAGAAAACTCACTGAACGAAATTAGTAGGCCTGGGTGAAGTTTGCGGTGTTCCACTAGGCAGAACTCCGCGTAGTGACCAAAACCCTCTGCCGCACTTTGCGAAGTTCCGCAAGTGGCGGAGTGCCTTACGTTCTGTGGATAACACCAATTTTTAGCACCAGATGTTTGTACCACTGTAAAATCAGTGCAAACGGCACCATGAGCCGTGCAAGTGGGCACTGTCAGGGGCGTAACACAGACCCCCCTCAGCTCCTGCGGTGCAAGGGGGCTCCAAAGCTCCATGGGGCCCCCTCAGCACAGCACTCTGGCTGCAGAGCTCCTGATTGAGCCCGGAAGGGGCCCCTCCACGTGCCTTGCAAGGAGGGCCCCTTGAGTTTCATTATACCAGTAGCCGCTGCTTCTTGCTGCCGTTCAAGTAGATGTTCTACTACAGCACAAGGTTCCTCAATGCGAACAAAAGGTTTCTCAAAATGAGCTGTAGCGACCATCCGTCCGGGTTGAGAAATATCACCGTAAGGTGGTCTGGAATAAAATTTTCATTACTTGTGCTTGCCAACCTAACGTTGGTGAGCATGAGTGAGGAAAAAATCTGCCTGCTGAGTGTTTTGAAACTCCTGGCACTACACGGAGCTCATAATACGAAAAACTCCACTAATTACGCAAGCAGAGCGGAATTTGACGCCCAGGCCTAGAAATTAGACCACTTTTTGTGGCCCACTGTCAGCGCACCTCCTGTCCTGACAGCTTCTTTCACTTTGCGCCGGCATCCATAATACGGTGCAGGCACAGAGGCAAAGAGATTCCCTCATTTGGATGGTGCCACGCCCCCAAGGAAAAGAGGGAATGTCCTTTCCTGATAGAAATGGTGCACATGTTCACCAGTTCTATCAGTATTACAGAAGGGGGCGCCCAAGAGTCTGCGCCCCCACCAAAGTGACCCTGAGCTGCACAAAGAGGGCGCTCTTGCCACACGTGTTTCTCTTTTTGAAGTCTTCAGCCTGTCAACTATGAAGTCCTTGATGTAGGTTCAGCTATCATTAGGATGGTGCCCACATGTGTGGAACCTTACTGATAGATTTCAAAAGTTTGGCCAAAATGTACTTTGAATTCCCAATGAAACAGAGTGTTACGTGTGCAGACAGAGGATACACTATAAGAAACTGTGTGTTATGGTATTCAATAGGGATGTGCTTAGAATTGACATTGTTTAGTGCATCACCTGTTTTAAGTTCAGAGCTTCGCAAAAAAGAAGAAAAAAACTACAGCAGCAAAAAAAGGGACCCCCATGTGACAGCGGAAGTGTGTCTGCGGCCTCCCCTGGCTGGGAACCTGCAGAAATCAACCTGCCTAGTAACAGTCTGACAAACAGAATGACTTTCTGTTCAAAAAATTGGCTAACTGCCCACCTCAAGGAGTATTCACAACACTTGTCAGGGTGAACAACCAAAGTAACTAAAAAAAACGGAGCTCCACCCCCTTGTTAGCTATGGCACAGACCAGATTAACTTAAAGTAGGGCAATGTATGAAGCATATATTCAGTACCAAAGAAGTATTAAATTAAAAATGCAAAACAATAAAAATAAAATACCAAGCTAGATTAGAAAAATAGTGTCACATTTAATAAATAAAATGACAGAGAAGTGACAAAAAATAAATCAGAGCTATTGATTTTTAAACTTCTAAATATGAATAGCGCCAAGAGGCATGAAGTGCCCGATCTTAGTCAATGGTTGCAGTATAGAGGCTCAATTTGACGCGGAATGCAATAATGCATAACAAATGCCAATTAATGGCGTCAGATGTGGATAAGCAAATGCACATTTAGCCACCAGGAACTTCAGGCAGGGAAAAGGTAACTTTCTAAAAGTTACCTTTCCTTAATATTTATTACTAACCCAACTTCACCATTGGATTGGATTTTGAACAACTATTTAAAATAGTTATTTAATTATTTTTCTAGCACACTAGGTGTTTTTTCCAAGATGTTGTACCCACTCAGACATTAACATTCTGGCCAAGCTGGTAACAAAACGGACAGGTGGCAACCCTACTTTCCACATTCCCCAGAGAAAATAAAAGTAATTTTTTTCACAATTTAAAGATTATGCAAATACACAGACATGAAACTTAACTAGAATGTTGTAATCATTACAACATGTTCTTTCTAATTCTTTCTTTCTTTACTTTATTTATCAGTCAGGGATCATCACGTCAGCTGTGGAAGACATTTTAATGTGCTTTCTTTTATTTACTGTTTGAAGGTTTTACTGATAAGAGAAAAGTGCTGGTTCTATGTGATTTTCATAATTTGTGCTCAGGCTGGGACACTAAAATACTGGTCATGCCTTTACAAACATGGCTAAGTGGCGCCTTATGCCACATTATGAAAACAATTACAAAACAAATGAGTCAGCCCCGGGTTGCACACAAATTAAGGGCTTTTAAAATGCATGACTGGCTATAATTTATGTAAGACAAGATGCTCCGGTGCCATGAAGGCCTGTTTTCCAGCTGGCTGCACTGCCTGCCCATGCTGTTTCTTGCTTTGAAGATTCCTGCATAGAAATACTAGAATTTGGCCTAAACAGTCGCCATCAGTTATAGATTACTGCATATATCAATGCTTTTGCTCTCCAAACAAGAAACGTTGCCTTGCTGTTGCAGTAATTTTTTCTTATCTAACGCTTGTTGAAAACGTTCTACGTGAAATGATTTGGTTATCTTCCTTTCAGGGCGTAAACGCAAATCCTGTCTCCATTATATTTGCTCCCCTTTTCTGTTTTGGGGTGGAACCACTCCCAAACGCCCACTTTTATAAACTTTTACCCCCTTTACCTCTGTAGTCCCCTGGACCCCATAAACCCCTTACTTCCTTGTATCTTTAGCAGCCCCTGAACCCTAAAAACCCTCAACACTGAGGGGCCAAAGCTGTGAACCTGAGGGTTCAGAACGGAATCCCTAAATACGTAGTGAATCCATCGATCGAACATGACGAAAACACTCGTACTTGCCTCACTCGCCATTTACGGTTCGCTACTACCAAATTCGTAACGATACCATAACCTTTATGAAACGGATTCAGAATTCACGGAACCTCATGCCTTGAACAACACTGAGGACCCACTGTTTTAAACAACACTGAGGAGCCACTGCTTTAAACAACACAGAGGAGCCACTGCTTTAAACAACACCGAGGAGCCACTGCTTTAAACAACACCGAGGAGCCACTGCTTTAAACAACACCGAGGAGCCACTGCTTTAAACAACACCGAGGAGCCACTGCTTTAAACAACACCGAGGAGCCACTTTTTTTTCAACAACACCGAGGAGCCACTGCTTTAAACAACACCGAGGAGCCACTGCTTTAAACAACACTGAGGAGCCACTGCTTTAAACAACACCGAGGAGCTGCTGCTTT
Source organism: Lissotriton vulgaris (assembly GCF_964263255.1). Classification (NCBI taxonomy): domain Eukaryota; kingdom Metazoa; phylum Chordata; class Amphibia; order Caudata; family Salamandridae; genus Lissotriton; species Lissotriton vulgaris. The sequence goes on along the minus strand of NW_028250627.1, from coordinate 319,806 downwards.
AAACAACACAGAGGAGCCACTGCTTTAAACAACACCGAGGAGCCACTGCTTTAAACAACACCGAGGAGCCACTGCTTTACACTGAGGAGCCACTGCTTTAAACAACACCGAGGAGCCACTGCTTTAAACAACACCGAGGAGCCACTGCTTTAAACAACACCGAGGAGCCACTGCTTTAAACAACACCGAGGAACCACTGCTTTAAACAACACTGAGGAGCCACTGCTTTAAACAACACTGAGGAGCCACTGCTTTAAACAACACCGAGGAGCCGCTGCTTTAAACAACACCGAGGAGCTGCTGCTTTAAACAACACCGAGGAGCCACTGCTTTAAACAACACCGAGGAGCCACTGCTTTAAACAACACCGAGGAGCCACTGCTTTACACTGAGGAGCCACTGCTTTAAACAACACCGAGGAGCCACTGCTTTAAACAACACCAAGGAGCCACTGCTTTAAACAACACCGAGGAGCCACTGCTTTAAACAACACCGAGGAGCCGCTGCTTTAAACAACACCGAGGAGCTGCTGCTTTAAACAACACCGAGGAGCCACTGCTTTAAACAACACCGAGGAGCCACTGCTTTAAACAACACCGAGGAGCCACTGCTTTAAACAACACCGAGGAGCCACTGCTTTAAACAACACCGAGGGGCCACTGCTTTACACTGAGGAGCCACTGCTTTAAACAACACCGAGGAGCCACTGCTTTAAACAACACCGAGGAGCCACTGCTTTAAACAACACCGAGGAGCCACTGCTTTAAACAACACCGAGGAGCCACTGCTTTAAACAACACCGAGGGGCCACTGCTTTACACTGAGGAGCCACTGCTTTAAACAACACCGAGGGGCCACTGCTTTACACTGAGGAGCCACTGCTTTAAACAACACCGAGGAGCCACTGCTTTAAACAACACCGAGGAGCCACTGCTTTACACTGAGGAGCCACTGCTTTAAACAACACCGAGGAGCCACTGCTTTAAACAACACCAAGGAGCCACTGCTTTAAACAACACCGAGGAGCCACTGCTTTAAACAACACCGAGGAGCCGCTGCTTTAAACAACACCGAGGAGCTGCTGCTTTAAACAACACCGAGGAGCCACTGCTTTAAACAACACCGAGGAGCCACTGCTTTAAACAACACCGAGGAGCCACTGCTTTAAACAACACCGAGGAGCCACTGCTTTAAACAACACCGAGGGGCCACTGCTTTACACTGAGGAGCCACTGCTTTAAACAACACCGAGGAGCCACTGCTTTAAACAACACCGAGGAGCCACTGCTTTAAACAACACCGAGGAGCCACTGCTTTAAACAACACCGAGGAGCCACTGCTTTAAACAACACCGAGGGGCCACTGCTTTACACTGAGGAGCCACTGCTTTAAACAACACCGAGGGGCCACTGCTTTACTCTGAGGAGCCACTGCTTTAAACAACACCGAGGAGCCACTGCTTTAAACAACACCGAGGAGCCACTGCTTTAAACAACACCGAGGAGCCACTGCTTTAAACAACACCGAGGAGCCACTGCTTTAAACAACACCGAGGGGCCACTGCTTTACACTGAGGAGCCACTGCTTTAAACAACACCGAGGGGCCACTGCTTTACACTGAGGAGCCACTGCTTTAAACAACACCGAGGAGCCACTGCTTTAAACAACACCGAGGAGCCACTGCTTTACACTGAGGAGCCACTGCTTTAAACAACACCGAGGAGCCACTGCTTTAAACAACACCAAGGAGCCACTGCTTTAAACAACACCGAGGAGCCACTGCTTTAAACAACACCGAGGAGCCGCTGCTTTAAACAACACCGAGGAGCTGCTGCTTTAAACAACACCGAGGAGCCACTGCTTTAAACAACACCGAGGAGCCACTGCTTTAAACAACACCGAGGAGCCACTGCTTTAAACAACACCGAGGAGCCACTGCTTTAAACAACACCGAGGGGCCACTGCTTTACACTGAGGAGCCACTGCTTTAAACAACACCGAGGAGCCACTGCTTTAAACAACACCGAGGAGCCACTGCTTTAAACAACACCGAGGAGCCACTGCTTTAAACAACACCGAGGAGCCACTGCTTTAAACAACACCGAGGGGCCACTGCTTTACACTGAGGAGCCACTGCTTTAAACAACACCGAGGGGCCACTGCTTTACACTGAGGAGCCACTGCTTTAAACAACACCGAGGAGCCACTGCTTTAAACAACACCGAGGAGTTGATGCCTTGAACTACGCCCATATGCATAAAGGACCATCCCTGAGGGCCTGTCAGAGTTAGGCCCAAGGCATGGTGCCCACTTCGGTGCCAACAGAGTCCGATGGAGCCCTTTGCCTCCTGACTCCAGAAGTCTGCACCTGCCTGAGACCACTGTAGGCATCACTAGAGATCCAGGAGGCTGGTCTGCCAGAGACTCCTCGGTACCCAAGCCTAGTGGGCGCCCTGCATCCTGTGGTGAAGCCTGAGAGTCACCTGGTCTCCTTGGAATCACCGAGGCCTCCTCCTTCACACCGGTTGAGGCCAGTTTCTCAGCTCGTTCATGTCTCCAAGGCCCTCAGGGAACCTGTGCCCACTAACAGCAACTGTCATGCCTAAGGCGGCACAGGCCCTAAAGCACCAGGGCCGTATTACAGAGAGTGCCCCAGGGGTGCAGCGGGAGTGTGTACATGCTTTTTACACTCCAGAGCCCTATGGTGTTTCTGCGGCTCCTTCTGCAGTACTGATAGCGCTGGTGCACTTGTAGCAATAGTACTATTCTCAGCGGGTGTTGCCTTATTTGCATGGGGTGTGGCCCCATTCAATTGAGGGAAGCACTCTGTCTCAGCGCCCACGTCGCATTACTAACGACGTAATGCCCTTAGAAGGTGAACTGACAGTGTGCCGCAAGTAGGTGGCAGCGCTCTGGAAGAGAGAAAGGGGTCCCAATAGCAACCCCAGACATCCTCCTGCAGGCGAGTGCAGTCACTCACTGCACCCACCTGCGGGGGATCTCTAACTCCTCCTTAGGGTGCAGGCGGGTAGACTCCTGCCGAGAGAAACACGGAGCGGCTGCTCTGTATTTCATTGAGTGAGCTGCCCCCAGGGCACTCAGAGTTGGCAACTGACATGGAGGCAACACATTCATTGTAATATGATGCACTGTCACTGTTTGCACCTGGAAAACCTGCTTAAATGTGCACCAAGGCACAGACAAGCACAGTGCGTCCTGTATGCAATACCGCCCCAGGCATCCTGCCAGTAGATGGCAGTATAGTGCATGCCCCACTTTGCTTTCTGTACCCTGCCTACGATAACTACGTTGTGCTCTAAGTGCTGGCATGTGTCCCTGGCACCCATGCACTGCCAGCTTGCCTCCAGCACATTTGGGGCCCGTGCAGGTAAGAGCTGTGTGGCGGCGGGGTGAGGTGGGGGCCTGGTCGACATACAACAAGGAAAAATTAAATATAAAAAACCACTTACCTTGTGCTAACGTGCAAGGTAAGTGATTTTCTTTTTTTTTAAATTTAATTTCCCCTTGTCGTCGTCTGTTGACCGCCCCATGACCCACTGATCTTACCTGCACAGGCAGCTCTGGCTCCAGCATAGAATGTTCCACCTTCTGCCATGGCATCAGGATCCTCACCCTGCCCACGTATGCACACACGGACTCTGCGGGGTATGCCCGCTGGAGTTGGTATCTCACTCAGTTCTTGGGTCCCAAAGCAGTAGGCACCCATTGCATGTGAGGTTGACACCTCCTTGCATGTGAGGTTGGCACCTCCTTGCATGTGAGGTTGGCAACTCCTTGCATGTGAGGTTGGCACCTCCTTGCATGTGAGGTTGGCAGATGCTTGCATGTGAGGTTGGCTCCTCCTTGCATGCGAGGTTGGCAACTCCTTGCATGTGAGGTTGGCACCTCCTTACATGTGAGGTTGGCACCTCCTTGCATGTGAGGTTGGCTCCTCCTTGAATGTGAGGTTGGCAGATGCTTGCATGTGAGGTTGGCTCCTCCTTGTACGTGAGGTTGCATGCGAGGTTGGCTCCTCCTTGCATGTCAGGTTGCAGATGCTTGCATGTGAGGTTGGCACCTCCTTGCATGTGAGGTTGGCTCTTCCTTGCATGTGAGGTTGGCAGATGATTGCATGTGAGGTTGGCTCCTCCTTGCATGTGAGGTTGCAGATGCTTGCATGTGAGGTTGGCACCTCCTTGCATGTGAGGTTGGCTCCTCCTTGCATGTGAGGTTGGCAGATGTTGCATGTGAGGTTGGCTCCTCCTTGCATGTGAGGTTGGCAGATGCTTGCATGTGAGGTTGGCTCCTCCTTGCATGCGAGGTTGGCTCCTCCTTGCATGTGAGGTTGGCTCCTCTCAAAGATGTTGGCACCTCCTTGCATGTGAGGTTGGCAACTCCTTGCATGTGAGGTTGGCACCTCCTTGCATGTGAGGTTGACACCTCCTTGCATGTGAGGTTGACACCTCCTTGCACGTGAGGTTGGCTCCTCCTTACATGTGATGGTGGCACCTCCTTGCATGTGAGGTTGGCACCTCCTTGCATGTGAGGTTGACACCTCCTTGCACGTGAGGTTGGCTCCTCCAAAAGATGTTGGCAACTCCTTGCATGTGAGGTTGGCAACTCCTTGCATGTGAGGTTGGCAACTCCTTGCATGTGAGGTTGGCAACTCCTTGCATGTGAGGTTGGCAACTCCTTGCATGTGAGGTTGGCACCTCTTTGCATGTGAGGTTGGCACCTCCTTGCATGTGAGGTTGGCACCTCCTTGCACGTGAGGGTGGCAGATGCTTGCATGTGAGGTTGGCTCCTCCTTGCATGCGAGGTTGGCTCCTCCTTGCATGTGAGGTTGGCAACTCCTTGCATGTGAGGTTGGCACCTCCTTGCATGCGAGGTTGGCACCTCCTTGCATGTGAGGTCGACACCTCCTTGCACGTGACGTTGGCACCTCCTTGCATGTGAGGTTGAAACCTCCTTGCACGTGAGGTTGGCTCCTCCTTGCATGCGAGGTTGGCTCCTCCTTGCATGTGAGGTTGGCAACTCCTTGCATGCGAGGTTGGCACCTCCTTGCATGTGAGGTTGGCACCTCCTTGCATGTGAGGTTGGCTCCTCTTTGCATGTGAAATTGGCTCCTCCTTGCATGTGAGGTTGACACCTCCTTGCACGTGAGGTTGCATGCAAGGTTGGCTCCTCCTTGCATGTGAGGTTGCAGATGCTTGCATGTGAGGTTGGCACCTCCTTGCATGTGAGGTTGCAGATGCTTGCATGTGAGGTTGGCACCTCCTTGCATGTGAGGTTACAGATGCTTGCATGTGAGGTTGGCACCTCCTTGCATGTGAGGTTGGCTCTTCCTTGCATGTGAGGTTGGCAGATGCTTGCATGTGAGGTTGGCTCCTCCTTGCATGTGAGGTTGTAGATGCTTGCATGTGAGGTTGGCTCCTCCTTGCATGTGAGGTTGCAGATGCTTGCATGTGAGGTTGGCACCTCCTTGCACGTGAGGTTGACACCTCCTTGCATGTGAGGTTGGCTCCTCTTTGCATGTGAGGTTGGCTCCTCCTTGCATGTGAGGTTGGCAGATGCTTGCATGTGAGGTTGGCTCCTCCTTGCATGCGAGGTTGGCTCCTCTTTGCATGTGAGGTTGGCTCCTCCTTGCATGTGAGGTTGGCACCTCCTTGCATGTGAGGTTGGCACCTCCTTGCACGTGAGGTTGGCTCCTCCTTGCATGTGAGGTTGGCAGATGCATGCATGTGAGGTTGGCTCCTTCTTGGATGCGAGGTTGACACCATTGCTCTTTGTCTCGGGAGCTTCTGTGCCTTGTAACTGCCCTTGACTGGCATTGTTTCCTATAACAACAAAGCAGCAGAGGGGTAGAGTGGGCACCATAGCCAGCTCACAACCCAGTAACCCCCCTTTCTTGGAGACCACGTGATCGCGGATCATGGGTGGTCCAGGGTCGGATCATGGGGGTTCCCAGGCACCCGCCCATGGATTTTAGCAGTTCTGAGATTTACCAAACGTGTAAACCTAGGAATGTATCGACATGCTTCACCTCCCAGGAGATGCAGAACGAGGAGAAATAGAGTTATTTGTCCTCGTTTTTTCCTCTTTCCATGTGCGCTGCATTCCACACAGCAAGAGGAAAATGGCTCTAAGCAATGTGTTTGTGCAGGAAGGTGCCCCCTCCTGCATAATAACAATCCTATTTGCAACGCAGACTCCCTTGCACCATGGGGTAAGGGTACCTGCGTTGGCGCAAGGCAGCGCACAGCGCACAGAGAGAGCAGGACTGTGCCATTTCTTTGTAAAAATTGAGCATTTCTGCTCTCTCTCTTTCACGCAGCGCTGCGCAGCGCTGCGCAGCGCTGCGCAGCGCTGTGCAGCGCTGGCCGCCCTGCGTTGCGCGAAAGCTAAGTCAATGCGCCCCTCAGTGTTTTCACACTTTCTCTGCCTGACCCTCCCGTGTGTTGGAATCCAAGCTGTGGGATAGTTCAGGGCAGGGACGTCTGATTTTTCTCGGGGGTGTTAATTGTATATAAACAATGCTATGGATTAAAGAGACCTTCTGAATCACCTGGATACCTCTGAGCAGACAGTCTTTGTACTCACACACCACGGAATGAATGGTTGTTAGCCCTGACAGCGCATGTCACAGGGCAACAATCACTCAGACATGGAAGCCGAGCTTTGCAGAAGATAAAAGAACGTGTTTAAAAGCTCCCTGTCTCTGATAAGGAGTCGTGGGCCATGTTTTTATTATTCTTATTAAATGGGGCAGACATCCTGCTCTCTGGCCTGGCCACGGTGTGCGCACTTTACTGATATCCGACATCCACGCAGCTGGCTATGTTTCCACTTGACATCCACGCAGCTGGCTATGTTTCCACTTGACATCCACGCAGCTGGCTATGTTTCCACTCAGACTGGCATGGTTTCCTCGGAGGGAGGGGGGGAGGGGCTGGCTGGTGCAGGAAACGTGTTGTTTTCACACAAATTATCTTCAAAACAGTGGTCCTGGTGATTGTGAAACGGGAATGATGTTAGTACTTTTGTTTCTCGCAACCACCTAAAAGGCTTGAAAATTCTAATTCTGAAATTAAAATTGTCTCGTGGAGAGCTTCGCAGCCCACTGCTAGTAAACATATTATTTGAGAGAATTACTAGTGAGTTTATGAGAGAGACGCACCACCGAGAACCCTGTCGTGAAACTCTCGGTCTGCCAGCCTCTTTCAGTGTCAGGTGGTCTGTCAGTTTTCTGTCGATAGACCCCTGTTGACTCTGTCTGTGGAATACATCCTCTAACAAGCTGAGTCAACAGAGATAGGGCCTTCCAAGGAAGGACTTTAAATCACCCACCCTGTTTAGGGTGGGTGGTGTAAAGTCTTGGGGGCATATTAGCAAGGGCCTCATCACTGCTTTAGCGGCCCTCTTTGCTGATAAAGCGGCAATATTTTTATCGCCCTATTAGCAAACCTTCCTTTGCCCTGACTGGAACCTTTTCGGATGAGTTTACCGCCGATTCAGTCTTCTAGAAAGGAATACTCACTGGCCTTGATCTTCTTTAACCCCTTCGCTGCGGCGGCAATTCCGCCGCAGCGCTAGGGGGGGGGGGGGGGGGAGCGGTGGCCGCATGCTCGTGACGGAGTCGCTCCGTCACGAGCCGCGGTTGAGCTGTGCTCGTGACGGAGCGGTTCCGTCATGGCCCCGCCCGCTCAATAGAATGCGCCGCGCAGGCGCGGCAGCAGGGCCATGACGGAACCGCTCCGTCATGAGCACAGCTCAGCCGATGCTCATGACGGAGCGGCTCCGTCATGAGCATGGGAGGGATTAAAACGGATGTGAAGTTGACACATCTCATTTATACGGTCACTCAGCAACCTTGTAATAGCCGAGCAAAAGCAAAATTCACCGTATATCTAGGTGTCGACCATCGTTTATGCCAGATACGTGCACCATTCGGCGAAGATCTTTACCGCCCACAATTAGTGACTTGTGAGAAAATAGACAAGAGTCTTCAGATATTGTGTAATTGTCCTGAAGATGGTCTCAGAAAACAACCAATAGAGACCGAAACGTCGACCAATGCTTCTTCTTGTTTGGATTTGTAAATCAAGTATATCAAGGAAGAAAAGCATTAACAATTGTTTCAAAGAAGTGTTGAATTTAGAACATGTACTTCTTGTAACATTGTTATTCATTCTGTACCCTTTTTTAATGGTTCTAGAGTATTAAATACTGAAAATCTTCATATACACCCTTTTGCATCCGTTTTTTATGTTTTGATCACATATTATGACCGATTTATAGTGAATGATTAATTGTTGTTGCACTTTTGCACAATTGACCCAAATTCAGAGTGGTCACCAAATATCATTATTAGCTTTAAAAACAACATAAATAGAAAATCCCTTGAAGGTACTTTTACCCTCCCATACTATTAGCAAACCAGCACTAACATGCGTTAGCACCAGCTTTCAGGCGTTATCTGCCGGTTTTCCTATCACCTTGCATGCCACCGATAATAATCGCTAATAACATGCAAGGTAGGCGTTCCTTACAAAAAGCACACAGAAAAGGTCGCTAAAACAACTTCGCTCTATGAGCAAAGCTGTCTCGCGATGACAAAAGTCACGTTAGGCCCCCATCATCACAATATTCTATTGCCTGATTGAAACCTGACTTACCATTAATGCCTATGGGAGGTGGATTGTAAGGTTAAGTCCACACTCCCCTATTACCAAGCCTGACATTAGCGCTGCGAAATCATCGCAGGATTTCACACGCTAATGTTCATTATCGCAGTCTATCGCAGGATTTCACATCGCCGGTTAGCGGCGTGTTGGTAATATGCCACTAACACAGCGATAGTTTCCCGTGATAGACGGTGATAAGAAAAGGCACGCTAACTGCGGTTAGCGATGATTATCGCCTTCTCTTGCTAATATCCCCCCTGGAGAACAGCCCCCAGGAAACTCCCAGGGCGTCGGAGTGTTAGTTACTTGAGGTACTAATAACATGGTATAACACATTGCCCAATGCAGGCTTAAGAGTTGCAGTTGATTTCACACGCAAATAAATAATTTTAGTATTATAGAGATTGATTTACAGACTCAGGGCTTGATTGTGATGTTGGGTGGAAAGCCATCCGACAGCTTTCCGCCCCGACGTCAATGGCTTCCGTCCGACCGCCATTTTAAAATAATGGTGGTCGGATGGAATGGTAATCCCATCATGATGGCGGAGCGAACCTCTGTTCCACCATCTGGATTACGATGGCTCATTCCACCCGCCCTTTCATGGCAATCTGCCCGCCGTGAAAAGTCAGGCAGAAAGTGACTTTGGAGGCCCCTAGCAGGGCCCCCTTCTCCTGGGCCCTCGACAATAAGTTCTGGGGGGCAACTATGGCCCCCTGAAACATCCCTGTGTCGTGTGGCAGCCACTGCAGGTAACTGCCACACGGTGCAGGGACGTTAGTAAAGATCCATTTTACAATTGAGGCTAATGCCGCTGTCCTTTCCCGCCCGCCGCACGAGCAGCAATTGTAAAATGGATGTTTTCCAAATACAGCGGGCGGACCCGCCGACCCATGGTCGGGCGGTTCCATGGGCAACGGTGCTGTCTGACCGACATCGTAATGAGGCCCTTGGGGGCGATCCGGGGCTTATTACCATCAATTTTTCAAAACAAGAAACGTAACAGTCGAACAAACACCCTGTGATCTTAGATTTGACTTTAATTGATGGTAGGTTTAATGATCAGGACATTGATGATTATCCTTGGCATGAAGGACCTCATTGTTCATTAATTGACGACATTTTTATTATTTGATTCTCGGGTTCTGGACTAGTCATGAACTCTGACATTAAACGACACGCATGGAGCCCTCCTCCTCAGCTCTGTATCACGTCACCAATGTCTATTTTCGGGGGGACATTCATTCGAATCATGATGCCGCTACATTCGATTATGTACATGGAATACATCCATGCTGATTACATGATATTATGGTTTCAGTAATCTATTTAAACCGTCCTTCATTTTATTGACTCAGTTATTTTTAAAGATGTTTTATGATTTTTAACAGTTTTACCATTCTTTTGCTCATCTTAAGAATCTGTTAATGTTACACAGGAAAAACAATGATGCAAAAATGCAGCAGAAACAATTTAAAGAAAAAATGCTTCTCTGTAATCTGCCGTTACAAGGGGCAATGCTCATAATTCTGGTACTTATCCGCCAAAAGTCTAGGCGAGGATTGTTCTAGAAAAATCCCAATGGAAGAGCAATGACGTAGTCATTTCACTAAATGATGTCATCTGACAAAAATGACTCCTCCAGACATTAGTTCTGTTTCTACTGTCGCTTCTTTGTGCTCTGATGGGCGTCCCAGCTGACGCGATAGTAAATATAAGCTGTGACTTGAGTAACTCCTGAGCACATGACCCGACAGGAATCAAGTTCATGTCCACACCAGAGACCCCGATTCTTGGGCACAAAGACTTAAATCTTCATTTGACAATTATTTCAGGGTTGATCTATTCCTCAATTCTGGGAAGGCAGTCACATCCTCTGCCTAAGTATAAAAGGTGAGAAATATGTTTGGCAACATAAAATTAAGCTCTAATTTGCTTTAATGGATTTTAGTAATGCGGTTGTCTGCGTGGACAGGGCCTGTTTATTGCTTAAATTAAGCAAACAGGGCACCCAGAGCGGGCTGCTGCGGCCACTGGATAATTTACATTCAGAAAATTGGATAAAAGTGCTAACAGGGTCTGAAAATGAATCTTTTGAAAAATAGAAGTCAATAATGTTTATATAAAGATGCATACTAGCCCGGGTTATTATTTTCTCTTTATTTGTCTGGTTTTCCTAGCTACATAAAAAAAATCTAGCTATCCTCCCACAATTCGGGAATTTTTAAATATCCACCCTATTGAATGCGCTCCAGGCAAAAGAGACGCACAGCCCCTACACGCAGTGTTTACAATGCAAACCTTCCAGCAATTGCTTAATGCACGCTTGAATCTCGATTTATGGTTTCTGTAGCTCAATTGCCGGCTGCGGAATCTCAGCTACGAAATATGGGGTCATATTACCAACAACTAGCGATATTTATCGCTAAGTAGGCTTAGCAGCAATTTTTTTATCGCCGCGCATAGCCGGATATTATCGCTGAGATAACGTGCTATTAGCAACGTTTATCTCAAAAGCAATAATATTTCCGGCGATAGCGGCGAAATCCATGAAAGTCTCTAAGAATACAGCGATATTCATGCATTATCGCTAACAGGGCCTTAGCCATTATATCCACCTCCCATTGGATATAATGGCTAAGAACTGGTCTGAGCAAGCGTTACTTTTTGGAGATATTCGCGCTTAGCGCAAATATTTCCATCGCTACGCCTGCCTTGCTAATAGGCGATAGTGACGTTAGCGACTGCTTTCAGTCTCTAACAGGTTGGGTACACCCACTTTGCATGTCATTAGCGATAAATATCGCTGACATGCAAAGCAGGCCCCAAACCGCTCGCTATCCACTACAAGCTGTTGCTAACTGCTGTTAGCGACGGCTTGCTAATAGGGCGATAGAATTCTCGCCGCTTAGCGGCCGAAAACAGCTGCTAAAACGGCGATAATCACATATCGCCCGCCTTGGTAATATGCCCCATGATTCGTGCCTGAGCACCACAGGACTGCTGGTGAACTGGGATAACGTTTCGGTACTCGATAATCCCATGTTTTGTAAGTTTTTTTTGCAAGCACCGAACACTCGTTCAAAAAGGCTGAATGACACAAATGTATCCAGGCCTTCTAGAAGATGTAGACATTTCCAAATACACATTTAGTTTGAATTGATTAGGAATTAATAATCAAGACGTTTTATTACATCACATTGGCAGCACATTGATGACTTAGGTTTAAGAATTTAGGGGCATATCAGCAACAACAATAGATAATTATCGCTAAGCGCACTTAACACTAGGATAATTATCACTGGCTATCGCTGGATTCTATCACGGAGATAGTGTGCTATCAGCAACGCATATCTCCAAAGCGATAGAAATCCAAGCGTAAGCTACAAAACAGAGCGATTATCGCTGGAAAACCGTCGATAATCTCACTGCGACCAGCGATACCTTACTGATAGGGCAAGGTGGATTTAGCCATGTAATCCACCTCCCATTGGATTACATGGCTAAATCAGATTAAAAGCAGGCATACAGAAACATGCGTTAAGCGCGGTTAGCGCTTCTTTTAGCATCGCTAAGCAGGTTCGCGATTTCCTTGTTAATTGGAGAAATGTCGTATAGCGACATTCTCCACGTTAAGTTTGGCAAGGTACGCCCACTTTGCATCTCATTAGAGATGCAAAGCTGGGTGTTAAGAGTAAGGGTGCTAAATCAAGGATTCACGCAATAGCGTGACCTTGCTTATAAGGCGATAACATTATCGCCGCTTTTCGTCCGTAAACGGACGCAAAAGCGGTGATAATTTTATTGCTCGCCTTGATGATATACACCTAATTTTAATAAAGTTGTTATGACAATGTTCAGCATTGCTTCAAGATAAAAACGATGCACCAAGATTACTAGTTTGTAAACAGTGGATTCATGAGATTGTATCTGGAAGGTAATAATTGCCCGTTAGTAAGAAGAGCTTTTCTGAAGTTTGCATTTTGACAGCTTGCCATAGGTGTAAACTTTTGGTTTAAAGCTAAGGGGATTATTTAAAGAATTTGTAGCACTGATATACAAGAGATAACTCACGCCCTGTTCTTCTGCCTTGAATTGAATTGGCCCCATTCTGGCACCATCCATTCCCCCGGATTCAGCATCATCTCCTACGCTGACGACACACAGCTCATCCCCCCTATTAGAAAACGCTCTCACGCAAATGTACCCCATTGCGTATCGTCTGTAGCAGACTGGATCAGCAGGAACTCAACAGTGACACCAGAGTGGACACATCTTTCCAGTGTCCAGCCTGGTGGCTTCAAGCTAGGACCATCTCCACGGCCCGCGAAACCCATCAGTACGCTGAGCATCGTGATCGACAGCCAGATCAATATGTCTAACCAGGTCAACGCCGTTGCATCTCCTTGCACCCACACCAACAAACTGCTCAGAAAAGCCTTGTATGGCTCCCTTTGGACACCCGCAGATCTATCATGGAAGCCCTCATCACCAGCAGGTGACTTGATTGCATCATCAGTACCAATGACTGTGAGAAGTTGGCCCGATATGCAACGTTCGCTATTCTAGCGACCGCTATGTATCGTTCCAACGACCCTTATGGTGTTTGGTTGTAAGTCAACCTATAGACCAGCTATCCTAGTAGCGTGGATACGAGCAGTCTAAGGCTAAAGACTCGAGAGGGCGTGTTAAGCCAGCTGTTTACCACACATGTACCCCTTGAACACCCAGTGAAAGGACACCACACAAGTGTTATGAAAATAAACAGTATATTTATTAAGAATCACAACAGCCCTGTACTCTTTATGAGGACAGGGTACTAAGCACAAACCAAATCTCTTTAGCAAATACTTCAAGTGCACAATTAGGAACAAGTGTCCGAGGACACGGAAAGATTAAGGTCTCGGGCGGACCCGATAAGGCAAGTCGGAAGCGAGGGACTCGGGACCCTAGAGTAAGGAGGCTATGCAGGCACCGAAATGCTGAGTTACCTAGCCACGAGGGCTGCGGCTGCACAAGTCTTACAGGCATCGGGGTCTTCGCTGACGAGCCAGGAGCCGGAAGAAAAGGGAGTTGCTGGCCGGCGACCAGTGCTGAATAGTTCGTAGAGATCCAAGCCTGGATCGGAGATTGAAGAAACCTGAAAGCAGAGGGGACCAAGTTCGTACTACTAGCCAGTAGTCAGAGGGTACCAGGAAGGCACCGGTTGGCCGTCACCTCGACCAGGTGAGTGGGCGACGCTAGGCTCTGCAGTCTCATGGACCAGGAGGCGTTATCGGCGACCACGGCGGAGGTGCGAGCTGTCCCACGAAGGATGATGCTGTCGGCGTCGCTGGGCCCAGGATGGGGCAACAAGCCTTGGCAGTTCTCAGGGCCACGTGGTGGGCCTAAGAGGGCGTCTTGAGTGGACCAGGAGGGTCCGGGGTGCTTCTCGCAAAGATGGAAGCAAGGGCCAGTCTGGAGCAACCAGACCAGCAGTACTGATTCTCGGATGTCGTCACAGAAGGACACAAGCCAGCGGCTAGTGACCAGACAACGTGCTGAGCAGCGAGCAGAAGGGCCCCACGCAGATCGTGGAGATGCTGGGAGACTGCGCTTCGGTGCTGGAGCGGCTCAGGGTCGGGGCTTCTCGGACCCCAGAGCACTCACCAGAGAGTTACCTCGATGGTCGTGCTGGTTTTAAGAGCGTGCAGGTTCTGATGATGGCCGGTCCCTCGAGGTCTCGTCGCACCCACGGATCACAGCTGAGCTGATGATGTGGGTAGAGGTCAGAGGTGCCAGGGAAGCCGGTTCTCGTCGAGCTGGGCCGTCGGATTCCTTGAGGAAGGACTTACAGCAAACCGCAGAGTTCTTAGTTGGTGCCCGCTGATGCGGGGTGACTACTCCTTAGTCACAAGGGAGAAATCTTGAGAAGAGTCTTGAATGTCCTTTCGTAGAAAGTAGTTCTTGAATCAAAGATGATCTAATTTGGAAGGGTCCCCGCTCCGGTCTTTATTCTAAAGAAAGGGGTGGGTACATGACTAGGTCCTGCCCTAAGGGTGGGACCAGGAAGGGGGGTAGTTACACCCCTCTCCCCTGCCGGACTTTCCCCAGGCCAGGGCTGTCGCCCCTGGAACTGGTTCTAACCGGCAGATGCGTAGTGAGCACCGGGGTGCCACTCCGCAGTCACCTTCTCGCCAAAGCCCTACCTACCCAGAATACACAAACCCTGTCTGGGACGGTGCGAACAGCGCCCTCGACAGGAAACCCTTTGTCCAAGTGCTCCTCGCCGGAAGGACTCCCAGCAGCAGGAGGTCAGACTCGTGTCTGTGGTGGCAGCATCCATTTTGTGGAGCTGAGGCTTCAGTTAACTTTAACCGGGGTTCATGGTTACGTGCATGTCGTGTCCCTCTAGAGGGGTGGGATGCTAACCTCATCGCCAGAATTGGTGAGAGGGCAGCACCCCGATTCGTATGACACCTTACTCGACATGCCTGGATAACGCGACACCGGAGTTACCGTTATGGTACGCGTTATCATGGAACAGCCATTGGGTCTTGATTCCGCAAACTGCAACCGGGCTCGGCTCGGGCCTGAACCTAGCTCACACGAGCCCACGCACTCTGCCTTCAGGATTGTTAAGGCCTGCCATAGGAGTGACTGATAGGAACTCGGGTGTCCATTGTATGGTTAGATATAGAGCTACTATACCTAAAGCGAAGGGTGGTTACACGGCTTCGCCCCAGCTGTCGTGCAGCCAGTTGTGTCAAATTTAGGAGGCCAGCCAGGGGTGGCATAATACATGCTTCAGCCCCTGGCGGCCCTGGGTACACCTATGCCCTGCGTTACAGGGTCTGATAAGGTGGCCCAGTACCAATTGGAAATGTACCTAGGGTACATGGAATCCATTTTAAAGAGAGAGCAGTAGGCCTGGGGTCCTGATTGGCAGGGTCCCAGGTCGACTATGTCCAAAACCAGCTAAAACACAGGGCAAAAAGTTGGGGGCAACCATAGTCAGGATGTACCTTCCTACACAACCCCCCCCCCAAACGAAAGGAGATAAGGCTATCCTTGTCCAGGTAAGCCTCTATTACCTAAGTGGCCATATAAGGAAGGACCAGCTCTGGCTTGGTTTCCCCCTGTGTCATGGTCCACTAGGCAACCCCTCACCCTAAGGGTATCTGAGGGTCTCCACCATAGGGAATCTCTGTCTCTGGTGTGTCTTGGGAAAGAAGAAGGCTGATGCTGGGATGGAGTACTGAAGTGAGGCTCCTCTACCTTTGGGCTCAACTTCCTCCAATCACCATTCATCATATGTGCCTTTCTTTCTTTAGCTGAGATGCACTGAGCTCTCAGGGTCAGCCTCTGGCTACCTAAAGCTGGAGGCTGAGTCCCTCTGTTTGGCTTACTGGAGGGACAGGTCAGGTCTGGGGTTTTTAGGCCCCATGTTTGGCTGTGCCCAACAGTGTCCAGCTGTGGGAGTTCCCTAACTACTTTTAAGGGGGATCCCTCAGGAGTCTGACTTATTTTCACTTGGCTAGGTTTACCAGCTTCAGTGATCCTAATCTGCTGATTAAGGGGTTCTTTTGGACAGGGGGCCCTTTTGAGTCCACCACTGGCCTCCCTGTCCTCTTCAGCCCTGGGCTGACTGAGGCAGGGTAGAGAGGTGCAGGTTACCTGCTCCAGACTGGGTCCCACCTGGGAAGGGTCCACTGCCATCAGGGGCTCTGCCAGGCTAGGCCTGACTACCTCTGGGGCAGTTCCTTCAACAGGGGTAGAGTCAGTTCCCTGAGGAGGCTGGCTCTCACCTAGTGTCTGGGAGGGGGAAGACTCTTCTTCCTCCTCAATGCTCTCGGTTTGAGTGGAGTGATCCATTGTTTCAGGCTTCACAACCTCACTATCTGTTTGAGTAGAGGCTGAGACCATTTCAACCTTGCCAACCTTTTCAGGAGGGCACTCAGTCTGTGTTTGGGCTGTGACTGTCACAGCCCTCCTATCCTGTCCTGGAAAGTCTGTCTGAGCCTGGGCAGTGGCTACCACTGCCCGTCCAACCTTTTCAGGGAGGAATGGTGCTTGGACTGGGGCTGTAGCTATTACTGCCCCACTAACCTGTCTGGATAGGCCTATCATTCTGGAATGAGTTTCTTGCTCCACCTCAGCCCATGCTGAGAGTTCCAGGTCATTCCCCAGTAAGCAATCTACGGGTAGGTTATCTGTCACTGCCACTCTCATGGGCCCTGTGACATTACCCCAGCTGAGCTTGACTACTGCCATGGGATGCCTTCTCTTCATTCCATGAATGTCCGTCACCTGATAAGTAAAACCAGGGGTCAGTTGAGCAGAGGGGACCAGATGGTCACTTACCATGGTGAGGCTGGCCCCTGTGTCTCTGAATGCCTCAACTTTCTGACCATTCACTAAAACTTCTTGTCTATACTTTCCCAAAATGTGGGGTCCAGTAGTGAAGTTGGCAAACCCCATGCCAGTCTCACAGACAAGAGTGTGGTCAGGGAACCTGGCTAAGCCATTGTCCTCCTGATTGCCCAAAGTAATGCCCACCACATTCTTGGGGGCACTCCCACCACCTGGGGGATTACCACTAGTGGTAACAGGAGGTTTAGGAGTATTACTTGGGGGTATGTTTTCCTTATTGCTATTTTTAGGGCACTTGGCATCACTTTTGTAATGGCCCACCTGTTTACAGGTATGGCAATACGGTTTCTTCTGTTCTGAAGGAGTGTTCTGGGACCCACCACCCTTGTTGGAGTTTTGGGGCCCTTGGGAAGTCTTCTCTGTGGATTTATCCCCACCCTTCTCTTGAGGCTTGGTCGATTCCTTTTTCTGGTCACCACCCTGGTTTTTAGGCCTAACCCTGGTTCTGACCCATTTGTCTGCCCTCTTACCCAATTCCTGTGGAGAGGTCAGATCAGAGTCTACCAGGTGCTGGTGTAATAACTGGTTCTGACAATTATTTAAGATTTGCTCCCTTATAATTAGATTATACAATCCTTTAAAATCAGTAACCTTACTACCCAGTAGCCAGCCTTCAAAAGCCTTAGTGGCACAATCAACAAAGTCAGACCAATCTTGAGACTGCGTTTTCTGGGTATCCCTGAACAGCACCCTGTACTGCTCAGTGGTTAGGCCGAACCCTTCAACGAGTGTATTTTTCAAGATTTGGTAATTGTTAGCATCCTCCACCCTTGTGGTGAGGAGCTTGTCTCTTCCTTTTCCTTCAAAGGAGAGCCACAAGATAGCTGCCCACTGACTCTGGGGAACACCCTGCACAGTGCAGGCCCTCTCCAAAGCAGTAATCCATTTGTGGATGTCGTCCCCTTGTTTAAAGGGGGGCACTATCTTACCAAGGTGTTTCGTATCGAAACTCTTTTCCCTATTACTAGGTACATTGCTGCCACCAGTGGGGACTACCCCACTTAACTGTTGCTCTCTAGCAAAGGCGAGCCTTTCTTTGGCCAGGGCAAGTTCTTCCCTTTCGATCCTCAGATTAGCTGCCCTTTCCTTAGCTTCGTACACTCTCCTCTGAGGGGACGTCATCCCTCTCTGAGAAGAGTTGTGAGAGCCATTGGTTCGAAGGGATCCGCCAGAGTCTCTTGACAGAGATCGGGCTCGTCCATTCCCAATGTTAAGCTGACCTGATAGTGGCCCCAGGGGTCCCCCAGTACCGCTATCATGTTTGCTTAAGTTGGACCTGCTTAGTCTGACGACTTCTACCTGTCCCTTATCTGCCTCATCCCCAGAGAGATCCTCATCCTCATCCTCCTCCACATCCTCGTTCTCAGTTGCGAGGTGAATGAGGTCAGGATCGTCTCGGGTTCCCTCGAGGGGAGGCATGTCTCCTTCTGGATTAGAAGAGCTACGAAGTTTCTCAGCTCTCCTGGCATCATAAGTCTCCAAGAGACCAATCAGAAAGGACGTTGTGGGGTTAGACCCCTGCTGAATCTTCCTGGAGTGACACAGTCGTCTTAACTCCTTGAAGCTCAGCACAGTATATCCTGAAGGGATGACCTGTGGAGGGTCAACTGACACAAGGGGAGACCCAGAGTTTCCTCCTTTGTCCGACATACTGGTTCTAGTGTGGTGTAAGTGATGCACCTACCTACACTACGTGTTTACCTACTGTACCCTTGCTAAGAGTTGTAGCCAAGGTGTGCTAAGCCTTGAGGAGCTACAACAGCTGGTTCAGTAGAACTCAGAGTATTCTAAGCTTTTAGTTATATGTACTAACAGTACTTTGTGCGATCTTTCAACAAGATATTCTTAGGATACGTGTGGTAAAACAACAGCAAGCTCAAATCCCACCCGCTGCTCACCAATGTGGGAAGTTGGCCCGATATGCAACGTTCGCTATTCTAGCGACCGCTATGTATCGTTCCAACGACCCTTATGGTGTTTGGTTGTAAGTCAACCTATAGACCAGCTATCCTAGTAGCGTGGATACGAGCAGTCTAAGGCTAAAGACTCGAGAGGGCGTGTTAAGCCAGCTGTTTACCACACATGTACCCCTTGAACACCCAGTGAAAGGACACCACACAAGTGTTATGAAAATAAACAGTATATTTATTAAGAATCACAACAGCCCTGTACTCTTTATGAGGACAGGGTACTAAGCACAAACCAAATCTCTTTAGCAAATACTTCAAGTGCACAATTAGGAACGAGTGTCCGAGGACACGGAAAGATTAAGGTCTCGGGCGGACCCGATAAGGCAAGTCGGAAGCGAGGGACTCGGGACCCTAGAGTAAGGAGGCTATGCAGGCACCGAAATGCTGAGTTACCTAGCCACGAGGGCTGCGGCTGCACAAGTCTTACAGGCGTCGGGGTCTTCGCTGACGAGCCAGGAGCCGGAAGAAAAGGGAGTTGCTGGCCGGCGACCAGTGCTGAATAGTTCGTAGAGATCCAAGCCTGGATCGGAGATTGAAGAAACCTGAAAGCAGAGGGGACCAAGTTCGTACTACTAGCCAGTAGTCAGAGGGTACCAGGAAGGCACCGGTTGGCCGTCACCTCGACCAGGTGAGTGGGCGACGCTAGGCTCTGCAGTCTCACGGACCAGGAGGCGTTATCGGCGACCACGGCGGAGGTGCGAGCTGTCCCACGAAGGATGATGCTGTCGGCGTCGCTGGGCCCAGGATGGGGCAACAAGCCTTGGCAGTTCTCAGGGCCACGTGGTGGGCCTAAGAGGGCGTCTTGAGTGGACCAGGAGGGTCCGGGGTGCTTCTCGCAAAGATGGAAGCAAGGGCCAGTCTGGAGCAACCAGACCAGCAGTACTGATTCTCGGATGTCGTCACAGAAGGACACAAGCCAGCGGCTAGTGACCAGACAACGTGCTGAGCAGCGAGCAGAAGGGCCCCACGCAGATCGTGGAGATGCTGGGAGACTGCGCTTCGGTGCTGGAGCGGCTCAGGGTCGGGGCTTCTCGGACCCCAGAGCACTCACCAGAGAGTTACCTCGATGGTCGTGCTGGTTTTAAGAGCGTGCAGGTTCTGATGATGGCCGGTCCCTCGAGGTCTCGTCGCACCCACGGATCACAGCTGAGCTGATGATGTGGGTAGAGGTCAGAGGTGCCAGGGAAGCCGGTTCTCGTCGAGCTGGGCCGTCGGATTCCTTGAGGAAGGACTTACAGCAAACCGCAGAGTTCTTAGTTGGTGCCCGCTGATGCGGGGTGACTACTCCTTAGTCACAAGGGAGAAATCTTGAGAAGAGTCTTGAATGTCCTTTCGTAGAAAGTAGTTCTTGAATCAAAGATGATCTAATTTGGAAGGGTCCCCGCTCCGGTCTTTATTCTAAAGAAAGGGGTGGGTACATGACTAGGTCCTGCCCTAAGGGTGGGACCAGGAAGGGGGGTAGTTACACCCCTCTCCCCTGCCGGACTTTCCCCAGGCCAGGGCTGTCGCCCCTGGAACTGGTTCTAACCGGCAGATGCGTAGTGAGCACCGGGGTGCCACTCCGCAGTCACCTTCTCGCCAAAGCCCTACCTACCCAGAATACACAAACCCTGTCTGGGACGGTGCGAACAGCGCCCTCGACAGGAAACCCTTTGTCCAAGTGCTCCTCGCTGGAAGGACTCCCAGCAGCAGGAGGTCAGACTCGTGTCTGTGGTGGCAGCATCCATTTTGTGGAGCTGAGGCTTCAGTTAACTTTAACCGGGGTTCATGGTTACGTGCATGTCGTGTCCCTCTAGAGGGGTGGGATGCTAACCTCATCGCCAGAATTGGTGAGAGGGCAGCACCCCGATTCGTATGACACCTTACTCGACATGCCTGGATAACGCGACACCGGAGTTACCGTTATGGTACGCGTTATCATGGAACAGCCATTGGGTCTTGATTCCGCAAACTGCAACCGGGCTCGGCTCGGGCCTGAACCTAGCTCACACGAGCCCACGCACTCTGCCTTCAGGATTGTTAAGGCCTGCCATAGGAGTGACTGATAGGAACTCGGGTGTCCATTGTATGGTTAGATATAGAGCTACTATACCTAAAGCGAAGGGTGGTTACACGGCTTCGCCCCAGCTGTCGTGCAGCCAGTTGTGTCAAATTTAGGAGGCCAGCCAGGGGTGGCATAATACATGCTTCAGCCCCTGGCGGCCCTGGGTACACCTATGCCCTGCGTTACAGGGTCTGATAAGGTGGCCCAGTACCAATTGGAAATGTACCTAGGGTACATGGAATCCATTTTAAAGAGAGAGCAGTAGGCCTGGGGTCCTGATTGGCAGGGTCCCAGGTCGACTATGTCCAAAACCAGCTAAAACACAGGGCAAAAAGTTGGGGGCAACCATAGTCAGGATGTACCTTCCTACAATGACCACCTGTAACGAGTGCCCTCCTGTTACCTCTCGTCAGCTCAACAAGCGATGGATGACAGACAGGCGAGGGCCTTTTAAGCTCTCCATGCCCATGGGCAGTGCCTACTCACCTCTCAGGGGTCTGCCTGTGCCGTGTGGCGGAGTTCTTCGCCCATCCATGTGGGACATGGATGTAGCATGTCTGTTCTGCTTAGTGCATAAAGAGGATGAATCTATGGAGCATGCGTGACGTAGATGGCCATAGTCACGCTGAAATCCATGTTTTATTTGCTACCTTCAAGGGGTGCCTTTGACTAAGTAGTAGGGAGTAGTAGAGCGTTACCGGTACACTCCAGGGGGCCATATTACGCAGGCCGCACATTTTCCTGGTTGCTATTGGGTGGCCTTTCAAAAGGTGTGCCCAGCACCAACCAGGAAAATGTGGCACAATATACTGAATGGCCTGCCCCAGGACAGCTGTGAATTTGCGCTGCCCCCAGGGAAGCACATTCAGATGAGAAACAGACCCAATGTGCAGGTGGCAACCGGCCGGCACTTTGAAAGGGGTTAGAGATCCCCGTGCCTACACCTGTCTTCAAGGGGATTTCTGGGGGTCCATAGGGCCCCCTTTACCCCCTCCAGATGGCTGCTATCAGGGGTGCACTGTCATTGACACTTTTTAGGTGGCGCACTGTCAGTGAGCCTGCTGACAGCTTCTTTGCTTCAGCGCCCGTGTCTGTAATATAGTACGTGCGCAGAGGCAATGGGATTCCCTCATTTGCATGGGGCCACACCCCCATGCAAACGAGAGAATGCCCTCTAAAGATAGGGCTGGCACTTTATGTGCACCAGCACTTTTGGTAATGCAGAAAGGGACGCACAAGCATCCAGGGTCATCTTAAGGATTTTGGAGACCTGGGCCCATAACTTTTAGGGGGCCCTTGTCCAGAACAGTTTTGAATTTATGATCCAGTTTCAGCTTTTTACTGCCCTCTTAGGTCAGGTCACTGACCGTGCACAGGCACACTCGTCCAATTCGGGCAACATCCTTTACAACGCAACTTTTACCACGCAGTACCTTTACGACGCAACTTTTACAACGCAAACCATTACAACACATTGCGCTGGGGGGCTCTCTAGGATAGGGAATAGGTTTAATTTACTATCCAACACCTTCCCTACTATCCACGGGGACTGGAGTTGGAATAGTAAACTATTCACTATCCAGCGCCCCAAAGCACTATGCGTTGTAAAGGCATGCGTGGTAAAAGCATGCGTTGTAAAGGCATGCGTGGTAAAAGCATGCGTTGTAACGTCATACATCCGTCCAATTCTAATGTTCATGGATAGTGGTGAGTGTTTTCGATGTTGTCGCACAGCAACAGCTCACTTACATTATTGGGAATATTCTCTGCGACACCCGCCCACTTATCATATATGAAGCCCACTTTTGATCTAAATGAAACTTTATTTATGGATGTTGCATGAAACAAACAACATTTTGCTGCAAAAAAATCTTTGTAATAGACTTTCACGCACCACTCACATCAAAACTAAATTAAAGAGAAACAGCATTTAAAACAATCTGTCGATGAATGAATCAAGGTCATCAAGGCAAGCCTCACAGAACCGAGCTGTCTCTATCATGGGGGCCCCTAAAAGGCTGGGGCCCCGGGCCAGAGCCCACTTTGCCCATGGCTTAAATGTCTCTGCAAGAATCTGCAGCAATCAGAGTGGGCACGAATGCCCGTTGCACCCCTGAGACACTCCTGTAATATGGCCCCAGGGATCCTTTCTGGTAAACATCAGGTGCCATCAGCAAATGCAGCTCTCTCCTTTCCCATCAGTAGCTCCTGGTGTGTGCCCATGTATGTTGCACACATGTGCTGGTAGCTTCCAGCATCATGTGCATTCCTCGCCACTAGCAGCTGCATATATCTACATGAGTCCGAGGGCTCGTTCTGTGCTTGTTCTACGCATGCGCACGATGCTCCTGCCACCATGGAATTAACTCAACGAGTCGCGCCTTCTCTTTTCCTCGCCTCTGGTGGTCCATGAATGACCCTCCGCTGGCATTGCTCGTCTCACCTGGGTACCTTTTAATGTTCATTGCCCACCACCCTCCTTGTCTCTCACCCACCACTGCCCTCAGTATGGGGCTCGAGAAAGACAGCTTCTTTAGTTCTTTCTCCGCACTCGATCTCGAAGCCGCTCTACCTCCCACGGCTTCACTCCTCCCTTCCAGATTTATAATAGCTTTTCCCGTCTCCTCGAGTATAATTTGATGTTTTGACTGACATAATTAGCACATAATAAGAGAAGTGCCAACACCAGGCGCTCCGCTCAGATGAACATCCGGGAAACAGTGCGCATGTTCGGCGCGGAGCGGGCGAGACGCCTTGTGTGCAGCAGCTTAGCAAGAATGCTGTGGGCCTGGTGCGCAAAGCGGTGCAAAAGGGGGTGGTGATGGACGGAGCATCTGAACCAATCAAACACTCACACCCAGTCAAAAGATCTGGGTTTAATCCATCACCGTTCTTTAGCCCACTCTGCCACCCCAGTTCAGACATGGCCGTATGCAAATTAGTCTGACACTGTGCTTCATGGGAACAGTCCAACCCGAACTGCCGAGCCATGCCTTCCCTGGACCGGAAACAAGCTTCCGAGGACCGGTTTCTGGCATTTTAGCCGTCTTCACCCCGGCTTGCTTGAATCCAGTGGCAAAGTGAGCAAGGGTCTCCCGTCTGCGCATACCCTGCCACACTTATGGCGGCCAAAGCGGTACAAAAGGGGTTGGTGATGGACGGAGCCTCTGAACAAATCAAACACTCACACCCAGTCAAAAGATCTGGGTTTAATCCATCACCGTTCTTTAGCCCACTCTGCCACCCCAGTTCAGACATGGATATATGCAAATCAGTCTGATCCTGTGCCTCATGGGAACAGTCCAGCCCAAACTGCCAAGCCATGCCTTCCCTGGACCGGAAACAAGCTTCCTAGGACTGGTTTCTGGCATTACAGCCGTTTTCAGCCAGGCTTGCTTGAATCCAGTGGCAAAGTGAGCAAGGGACTCATGTCTGAGCATACCCTTCCACACTTATGGCGGCCAAAGCGGTACAAAAGGGGTTGGTGATGGACGGAGCCTCTGAACAAATCAAACACTCACACCCAGTCAAAAGATCTGGGTTTAATCCATCACCGTTCTTTAGCCCACTCTGCCACCCCAGTTCAGACATGGATATATGCAAATCAGTCTGACCCTGTGCCTCATGGGAACAGTCCAGCCCAAACTGCCAAGCCATGCCTTCCCTGGACCGGAAACAAGCTTCCTAGGACTGGTTTCTGGCATTCCCGCCGTCTTCAGTCAGGCTTGCTTGAATCCAGTGGCAAAGTGAGCAAGGCACTCACGTCTGAGCATACCCTACCAACTCATACCTTGCCAACATATGTGGGCCTGGTGCGAGCATGGAACATGAGGCCATATGTACAAACCATTTTTGCCAATCGGAAACGGCCCAATGTTTTCAACCGAAAAATGCTTTTACATATGTACACAATGCAAAGTGCGATTTGGTAACATGTTTCAGAATCGCAATTTGCGTTTGCAGTTTGGCATTTGGAAGGTATGTGTTTAGGGAGTCCCTTCCAAATATCGAATCTGAATGGGATGTATAAAACATTCATATGTTACGGACTCCTTGAAGGAGGTGGTAATTTATTCGCAAATGGGAAGGGGTCCCTAAGGTACCCGTTCCCCATTGAGAATGTAAAAGAATAGATTTTTTGAGGCTGGCGGTTGATCCATGGACCACTGCCTACTCCCCAAAAAATTTCACTGCAAAGTATTTTTTCTTTTTAAATGCATCCCGTTTTCCTTAAGAAAAACAGGCTGCATAAAAATAAAAATATAAGGAGTGCTTTATTAAAAAGCAATCACAGACATCGTGGTCTGCTGACTCTACTAGACCACCATCCCTGTGATAACTTCTATTCCCAATGGGTCGTAAACTGCAACCTACTTCATTAACATTCATGAGGGAGGTCAGTTTGCGTCCCACCAGGATTCGCTAAATGAAACTAAAAGAGTTTCATACATTAGGGATAGCGATTACCTAATTGTCATTCTCCTAGAACTGCAATCAAGAAATAGTTATCCCTAAAACCAGCACATGTAGCTGCATATTTCTTTTTCCATTCTCAAAGGGGAAGAGGTCCTCAAAGGACCCATTCTCCTTTGCGTATGTTACCACCTCCTTCAAGGAGACAGTAAAACATGACTGCATTGCAGCCATAATTTGGTCGCAGAACATTCATCGACCCCATTCAGATTCGCCATTTGGAAGGGAACCCCTAATCACGCCCCTTCCAAATACCGAATCACAAACACAAATTGTGAGTCAGTAACGAGTTACCAAATCACAATTTGCATGTTGTACATAGGTATGGGCGGAAAATCCGTTTCGCTCGCGGATTTTGCGGATTTTCGGGAAATCCGCAATCCGCGAGATTCGCGAATCTCCCGCAAAATCCGCAAATCCGCGAGCAGCGGATTTTGCTCGCACTGCTCGCACTGTTCGTGTGAGTTCGCGGCTTCCCAGTACAACTTCGCGCCCCGCGAATAAGTGCTAAATTGCAGAAATACGATCTTAGCAAAACTGAAACTACTTGCCAGGTTCAAAAGTTCAGGCTCATCATTAGTAGCCATTTCCTGTAGTGCTTCCTGAGGGGCCCCTCCAGAGTTCAGTTGCCAGTTGCAACTATTATGTGACCCTGCTCTGAACCTCAGAATAGTTACACATATGCCACAAAGGTCCTGAATTACAGCTAAGGGAGACAAGCAGGAGCCAGGCTGGAAGTTAAAATCCATTAATCAGCCCCTAATTCATTATTGTCAGTTGGGGCAGGGCAGGTGTTGTAACTAATTTTGCAACAATGAAAGCACTTAGCAAGTGCAAAAGATCACTAATCAGGGCGCACTAAGGAAGCAGGTGCCAGCTAAAAAAATATTCTGTGACACATTAATCAGCCCCAAATTAATTCAGGTCACTTGAGGCAGGGAAGGTGTGCTTTGCTTTGCCGAAAATAATGTACACTGGACAACCAGAGGGTGTGGTGATGAAACAGAGGGTGGCATGGGTGGGCCAGAGGGTGGCATGAGTAGTCAGAGAGTGGCAGTGGTGACAGAGAGTGGCAGTGATGAAGAAGAGTGTCCCAAACAGGCTGGACACGTAGAAACAACAAGTTCGCAAAACTTGCGACCCGACAGGTAAGTTCGCAAATTGCGAAATTGTAAAAACCCTCGCGAACTGGCAGAAACACGGGTGAACACAAAAAAAATAAAAATCCGCAAATTCGCGGGAATTCGCGGATTTTGCGGATTGCGAGTTCGCAAATCCGCAAAATTCGCGAACGCGAGATCCGCAAAATTCGCCCATGCTTAGTTGTACATCTGTAAAAATGGTTTCTACATATGGCCCAAGATGTACAAAGCATTTATGCAGTCGCCAACAACAAAGATGCTTTTTACACTTACAAAATGCAAAAATCAATTTTAGCAACTTGTTAATGAATTGCTATTTGCTTTTGTGATTCAGTATTTGGAACACAAGTGTTTTGGGCGTCCCTTTCAAATATCGAACCAGTATGGTATGTATTACTATTTTGCAATCAAATTGTGGTCGTAAAACCCTAACACTTTACAACAAGTTCAAAACTGGTGTTTGCCTGTTTGCAAAGTGGAAGTGGTCCCCTCGGCCACCTTTCCTTGAGAATGTTAAAGGAGTATTTCTTAAGTGCAGACTGTGGTCACACACCACTGCCTACTCTTGAAATATTAAACTTCAAAGTTGAATTTTATCTTTTTAAACACACCTCGTTTTCCTTTATGGAAAAGAGGCTGCATATAAAAAAAATGCTTTATTGAAAAGCAGCAAGCACAATCCCCAGCACACGCTCATAATATATGTAAAGTGTTTGGTTTGATAATGGCTGGCTAAGATTACAACACTATTGCAGAAAAAAGTTAGAATAAAAAGAAAAGAGGAACACCCGAAGACTGAAATATTGTTTTCTCTATCAAACCAAACATACCTACCATATATTCTGAACGTGTGCTGGGCATTGTGTTTGCTGTATTGTCTTGCTTTAGGCCACGGTAGAGGTGGTTCTCTCTACCCTGCAGCACCGTCATACAATATTAGCTTTTGTACGAATATATGTATGTGGGCTTTCCTTACTGGCACCATTATCCCTATAATTAGATCGTCACCCTCATTACTGCAGTTTAGAAAATTGCTGAAAACTTGGTTGTTTGACCAATAATAGTCCATGGTATCACTTCTGAAGTCAGATAACGCTTAGTCAGAGATAATTAGCAGAGTCACAGCGCCAAGACACCCACGGGTATATGTTGCGCTTTATACATTTTTAAAATAAATAAATAAATATAAGAGTACCGCTGACTCAGATTTATCTTTATTAAAAAGCAATCACACCTCAGTAGGCCGCCATCACTGCGATGCCCATCATTCTGAATAGGTCGCGAACAGTGACCTACCTCATTAATATTCATGAGTTAGGCCAATTTGTTACTTACTAGAAATCACTATTTGGAAATAACATATTGGAACCGTGGGACCACGGCCTGCTCTTCAAAAATGTTATTTTTCCATTCTCAAAGGAGAAAGGGGGCCCATTTGCAAATGGGTCACCACCTCCTTGAAGTAATTGGTAAAGTATTAATGTTCTGCAATCGGAATTCAGTCGCAAAACATTCATACATACCACTGCGATACAGTATTTGGAAGGGATACCCTAAACACGCCCCTTCCAAACATTGCACACACAAAGTGCGACTCAGTAACGTGTTACTGAATTTCAATTTGTGCTTTGAACATATCCAAAAATATTTTTTGTAGTTGGAAACAGTCGATTGGGCCGTTTACGGCTACAAAATTGTTTTGTACATAAGGCCCTACATTTTCTTATATCAGGAACTGAGATTTCCTAATTACTGTTTAGTAAGAATCGCAATTGGGAAATCAAAATTCCATATTTTTGTATATTAGGCCCTAAGGCCTTAAAAACATCCTTAGACACATTTGAAATTTAGTGAAACGCTCACATGAAAGGATATTAAGCGTACAAAATCCCCAGTTAAGCGGAACGTGTTGATGACTCGTTCCCAGACTCTTCACTCCCGCGGCACCCCAGGTCCTCTATCATTCTCAGAAGGAAACAGAGGCATTTTGAAATCGCTCCATCTTACTAAAAAAAGAAAAAGTAATACAAATATCACATTAGACTGAGCTGGAGACTCTCCCAGACTCGTCAGGGCAGGGTGCCAGTCAGCGGTGCTGCCGCGCCGAGCCAGCAACGGGCACAATGCTACTCCTCACGTCACTCTGAGGCTCAACACCGAGGCAGGCCGGTGTCACTGCCAGCGTTTCACAGTGACAGACAGGGTCCGAGAGTGGCTGATAGTGACGACTTGGCCTCCACCATGAGTGTGGATGCTCTTTGTGAATCAGGTACTTAAACTTCAGGTCTAAAGTTCGACTTCAGGCCTAAAGTTGGACTTCAGGTCTAAAGTTAGACTTCAGGTCTAAAGTTAGACTTCAGGTCTAAAGTTAGACTACAGGTCTAAAGTTAGACTTCAGGTCTAAACTTAGACGTCAGGTCTAAAGTTAGACTTCAGGTCTAAACTTAGACGCCAGGTCTAAAGTTAGACTTCGGGTCTAAACTTAGACGTCAGGTCTAAAGTTAGACTTCGGGTCTAAACTTAGACTTCGGGTCTAAAGTTAGACTTCGGCTCTAAAGTTAGACTTTGGGTTTAAAGTTAGACTTCGGCTCTAAAGTTAGACTTTGGGTTTAAAGTTAGACTTCGGCTCTAAAGTTAGACTTTGGGTTTAAAGTTAGACTTCAGGTCTAAAGTTGGACTCGGTCTAAAGTTGGACTTCATGTCTGAAGTTGGACTTCAGGTCTAAGTTTACTTTTGTGAATCGGGCTCTGAGTGTCTGAGAGTGAATGGCAGTGGCTTAGGTGACTGTGTCTGCGAGTAACTGATAGTGACTTAGAGTGTCTGAGAGTGACTGCAGTGTCTAAGAATGACTGATGGTGACAGAGAGCGTCTAAGAGTGACTGACAGTGTCTGGCGGTGACTGAAGGTGTCTGACAGTATCTGAGAGTAACTAACAGTGACTGGCAGTGTCAGATAGTGAATAACAGTGTCTGAGAGTGACTGACAGTGTATGAGGATGGCTGATATTGACTGTCGCTCCTCAAGAATGACTGACAGTGTCTGAGAGTGACTGATAGTGACTGACAGTGACTTGTAGTTACTGACAGTGTCTGAGAGTGACTGGTAGTAGCTGAAAGTGTCTAAGAATGACTGATAATAACTGAGAGTGACTGATAGTGACTGACAGGAATCTCAGACGGAATGAAAGTGACTGATAGTGACTGACAGTGACTTGTAGTAACTGACTGTGTCTCAGAGTGACTGATAGCAACTG
Source organism: Lissotriton vulgaris (assembly GCF_964263255.1). Lineage (NCBI taxonomy): Eukaryota > Metazoa > Chordata > Amphibia > Caudata > Salamandridae > Lissotriton > Lissotriton vulgaris. The sequence continues at coordinate 289,828 of NW_028250627.1, read as the reverse complement.
AAAGTGTCTAAGAATGACTGATAGTGACTGAGAGTGACTGATAGTGACTGGCAGTGTCTGATAGTGACTAGCAGTGTTTGGGAAAAGACATATTGAATGACCTTGTCTGAGAGTGACTGGCAGTCTTCAAGAGTGACTTGCAATCTTTGAGGGTGACTGGGTGTGTCTGGGAGTGACTGGCAGTATCTGAGAGTGACTGCATCCCTCATGCACAGGCAGTGACGTAAATAATTAATTTACTCTCTTAATTTCTATGCAGGTAAGTACTTAATCAATAATAACTCAGATCGGATGAAAAAAGACAGAGTCCGTGGTGTTAGAGTTTCTTAGGGGTTTTATTCCTTGAAAAGGAATGGTCGTGACCAGGATATCATGTTCTGACCACCACAGGGGTGTCAGAAGGGATAGAGCAAACTTTATTGACATTACATAGCTTATATACTTAATTCACATCATAAGTAATAATGCAAGAGGCGTAACAGCTGAGAGAAGACAAGATAACAGTATACACGTGGTACTAGTACGTAATCAAGAGGCGTGAACTAGAGGTGTGTACTAGAAACGTCACTGATAGGTGACGCAAGTGGGTGGCACCAAGGGTTGGTGCTAACAGAATTGTTGCAATGTCAGCAGAAATCGGAAGCTTGGATGCGCGCGCAGCTGCATGACGTGTGATTGACGGGGTGCAGGGGACTTGACATTTACACTGACGGGAAGAGACAGAAGTCTGGCATGTCAGATCAACTTGTACTTTTATCGTATCTGATATCTGATGTTTAGGAACCATACTATCTGGGCGGAAAGGTCTCTAGGGCAGAAGCTATTCTATGCTAACTGTGGATGCGTGTATAAGCGCCTAAGTGTCTGCATGAGAAGCGTGGGGGCACGGGGCCTTCCATGGAAGCATGGTAACAGAGGCTATGAATTACTTGCATTGAGACAGGTCGGACCTTTGGCTCTGCAGCTGGAGAGGATGTTTACAGAAGCTAGTAGGCAGGAATGTATTTCTCGAGGAGCGGAACAGATAACTCGAAGGTTATAGTCAATCTTGGCAGAAAGCAGGCTGAGCTGAGCGCGAGGGGCCGCGCTGAAAGTAAGTCAGAGTTCACGGGTACAGAGGTAGCCTGGGCAGAGGCTGTCAGAGTCAGGAGCCAGGAAAGAGGCTCGATGGCAGAAATTCAGGGCCTACTCGGCCAGAGCAGGAAAACACGTAAAGTGTACTACAAAAAGACGGTGGCATTGCATACTTAGGAACGGACTATATAATCCATTCAGGGTGGATCTGAAAGAGGACAAGTTAACGTTGGACGCAAATGTATTTGCGTCTTCATAGCTGGCACAGGAGGGAAGTTACATGCACTTTAAGCTGGTACATGGAGTCGGTGGGGTACGCGCTAGGGAACATAACATGACCAAAAATGTATATTTCCTCATTCCCTCCTTGTTCCCTACGGACCCTTCATGATATATCGATCCTCATAAATCGATCAGTTTGTTCTTGTAACATCATTTGTTCTTCTTTCTTTCGTTTACGTTTTGAGAGAAAACTGGAATGTTCAATACATGACGTGGCACACAGTCCACAAATCGCTGGCCCACACTGCAGGCACAGGCAGCAACTGAATACTAGGACTAGGCCAATGCCTAGGAAGGATAGGATCTTCCATCCCCAAGCTGTTAACGTTGTCCAGAACCAACCGGACCAAGTCCAGGTGCCTGGATTCTGATGTATCTGATTTGCAATTTTATGGAGACGGGTGATAGCTTGATATACAGATGGTGCGTTTTGTGGTATGAAAACACAACAACTTGACCCGATGACCTTACAGGCTCCACCTCTATCTGCCAGGATGACGTCAATAACAAGACGATTCTGAAGGACAACAACCCGCATGGCGGACTGCTCTTCCGTTAAGTTACCTAAGGCGGAGGCAGTTTCATTTACTACTGCTTCAAGTGTTCTAGTTAATCTGCGTATTAGTTTACTATTCTGAACAGGTCCTAAAAAGAAAAAGAATCCTTTATTAAAATCGGTGTACTGTTCCCATGCCGTTTCTGTGTAGTCGACAAGTGGAATATCTCTTCTGGGTCTATTCTTTACTAGATTGGTATTTCTATGGTAATCAGGTGGAGCTAGGAAAACAGGTGGCAGAAGGAATGCAATGTAACAGGTACCATCCCAATCTGGAGGTAGGCGTATGTATGCGGTATGACCACAAACAAAGTAAGAATGACTAATAGCTTTAAAGGACGACTTTCCATAATCACTGAATTCGACCACAGTAGTGCATTTACTATGACCTAAGTGTACTGAACCTTTCTTCTTGATACATAATTCACCGGTGACTGGCAGTACTGACATAGTGGGTATAACGGGTGCAGCTTCGGATTCAACAGTAAGAATCATAAGGCTAATTGTATAATTACCTAATCCATATACTTCATTTTCTAGATCAGTTCCTATTCTAGTGGGAAGTCCCTCCTTATCAGGGTAACAGACGTCTAGCAGGACTACGTTCAGGTTTCCCCAAACCCATCCCCCATCGAAAACAGCAATATCAGGATCTAAGGAATTAATTATTTTAAACCATGCTCCGCAGGAGCCATTGTGAGTGAATGGGTACGGAAAGAGGAGCAGAGCTCCCTTGTAATTCTGGTAGGGAGGGAGTCGGCCACATATCCAGCAATTTGTAGCATTGTTAGTTTGATGAGAATGGTGTAGCATACTAATGAATGTATTGTTGCGCAGCGCAAGTCTGTAGGAAAGCTCGTGTGGAGGTAACTCACTAAAAGTGTGTTCAGCAGATACATTGTAAGTAGATTGTTCACGCTTGAAAATAGGGTAATAGATAGGCAAAACGATGCTGACAACAATAATTAAAATACTCAGAATAAACATGATTAATAGTGTCACTATACAGTGACTACGAAGTGATTTACAGTATGTACGTTTCTTTGCTTCTCTCTCTCTCTCTCTATCTCGATCTAGGGGATACATGTCAGAAACTATTTAACCGATTCACCTAGGGGAGGACTTAAACAATTAAACTGTCTGACTTGCTAGATCGTAATTTCATGCGATAACTTTCTTGAGGAGTTCTTTCTCGTTCAGATTCTGTAAAGTCTTTTTGTTCGACACAGTCTTTGGTGGGGGTGGACGAGTCTCGATCAGGCTTCAGTCCAGAGAATTTTTTTATATGACTCGTGTGTACCCACCCCTTTCTTCCTTCGATTTTCACGGCCGTCCTTGTGGTGAGAAGAACGGTCTTCGGGGACTTCCAGCGGGGCTCCAGCGGACTCTTTCTGTCGAAGTTGCGAACTACCACAATGTCGCCAGGACGGACGTCGTGTGGCTTTACATCAGTGTTGTCAGGGAAGGCTGCGGCAACCTGTGAACGACATGATTGGAGTGCAGACATCAAGGAGGCAAGGTAATCTGTCAACATATTACAATCAACATCAGTAATCTTTTTCGGAATGGGCGTCCCCCACATATTCGGTGGTCTACCAAAGACCACCTCGTACGGGGATAGCCCTGATCTCGAATGGGCGACCATTCTCATGTAGAATAGTGCCACTGGCAGGGCGACTATCCAGTCGACCCCTTTCTCCTGACATATTTTGGCAAGGCGGATCTTTAGCGTCTGGTTATGCCTCTCTACAAGGCCTGCGGCTTCGGGATGTCGGACACAATGGAACTTCCACTGGTATCCCAGTAATAAGGAAACTTCTTTCATTAATGCAGATGAGGATGGCTGACCGTTATCTGAGTACACGACACGAGGCAAGCCGTATCGTGGGAAGAATTCACGAACCAGTTGCTTGGCAGTGGTCGGAGCAGTGTAATCTGGGACTGGGTATGCTTCGGTCCAGCGGGACAGAGCACAGACAACTACGAGAACATATTTAAATCCTCGACAACGGTCCATCTGGATATAATCCATCTGGAGGACTTCAAAAGGGTGATCGGGAGGGTGAAATCCACCTTGCTCTACGGGGACGCTTTTACCTGGATTGAACTGACAACAGATCATGCAAGTACGCACTTTCTGTTTTGCGGCTGCTCGTAAGTGTTTATTATTCCAGAGATTTTGTAGACTGTCTAACATCGCTTTCTCTCCTAGGTGTGCTGGGCTATGTGCTGTATTTATCATGACTTGAACCATAGAGTCAGGGAGAAACCATGTAGATTTTCCCTTCGTCATCCAACCTTGATCTGTCTGGATCCCTCCTAGTTCAATCCATTTCTTTATTTCTTCTGGAGTAGCATGTGTCTGAATGTCGATAACATCTAGTGCAGGATCCCTGACGGTCATGCAATTTGTCGGTCCTATTGTCTTTGTCGTATCAGTTGTCTGAGTGTGAGTCAGTGCTGTATATTTTGCTGTCTGATCTGCCAGGTCATTACCCTGGGAAACAGAATCTGTGACTTTAGTATGTGCTTTACACTTCATGACGGATATGGCTGAAGGCAGATGTATTGCTTCTAACAGTGCTTGAATGAGGGGACCGTGTTGAATCTTGGCACCATGAGAGGTCAAGAAACCTCGTTCTTGCCACAGCATGCCGAAGTCGTGTACGACTCCGAACGCATAACGGGAATCAGTGTATATGTTGACATTTCTGTTCTTGGCTAGAATACAGGCTCGGGTCAGAGCGATGAGCTCTGCCGCTTGAGCAGACAGTGTATCAATACGATGTGTGTCTTTAACTTCAGTTTCAGTGGTCACGGCATACGCGGCCACTAACTCTCCTGTACTTGTTCTCATACATGAACCATCCACATAAAGTGTCAGGTCTGGATTTGTCAATGGAACATCTGTTAAGTCTCGTCGGGGCTTTGTTACTGCATTAATGATCTCTATGCAATCATGCGGAGCTGGATCTGTCATAACTGTAGGTAACAGTGTTGCTGGGTTCAAGATACTGCAGCGTCTGATTTCTATGTGTGGCTGGAATAGTGTCAATTCGTAACCTGTCAGTCGTGCTATAGTCAAGTGTTGAGTTTGGGTTCTGTTTAACAGAACCTCTACAGAGTGTGGAACTTGTACTGTTAACTGATGGCCTAAAACAATTGAATCGCTCTGTCTGATTGCTAGCGCTGTTGCTGCTACTGACTTTAAGCACGCAGGGAGTGCTTGAGCTACTGAATCCAATGTACTTGAAAAATAAGCGCAAGGCTTATGTGAACCTGCTTGATCTTGAGTGAGGACAGACAATGCTGTACCGTTACGTTCTGTAACAAAAAGTGTAAACGGTTTGCTGTAACATGGTGTCGCTAAAACTGGTGCTTGGCATAATGCTTTCTTTAATTCCTCAAAGGCTTGTGTGTGTTCCTGAGTCCAAGGGAGGACAGTCGAAGTCGCTGCCTCCTGTGTCGTTAACTGGATGAGTGGTTTAGCTAGAAATGCATATTGAGGAATCCATTGTCTGCAGTACGAGGTGAGGCCTATGAAGGCCCGCACTTCCTTTTGTGTCTGGGGTCTTGGCATATTTACAATTAACTGAATGCGATCGGGAGTGAGCTGTCTCCCCACTTTGGACAGCAAGTGACCCAAGTACACAACTTGCTGAACACAGAATTGTAGCTTCGAAGGAGACACCTTGTGTCCCTTGTCGGCCAGGAAATGTAAAACTGTCAATGATGCTTGTTCACATTCGGGCTCACTTCGTGCGGTGATCAGTAGATCATCGACGTATTGCAGTAAAGCGGTGTTAACTGGCATTTGAATACAATCTAATTGTCTTTTCAGTGCTTGACTATAGATGCTGGGGCTTTCTGTGAATCCTTGAGGTGCGCGGGAAAATTTGAAACTTCGTCCATTTAAACTGAATCCGAAGAGATATTGGCTCTCCGGATCAATAGGTACACTGAAGAAAGCGTTCTTGAGGTCAATTACGGTAAAGAACGTTGCTTCTGAATCAATAGCAGTCAATAGGGAAGAGATATCGGGGACCACAGGGTACTGTGGTACAATGCATTTGTTCAGTTCTCGAAGATCAATCACCAGCCGATATACTGGCGGTGCATTGGGGTCTGTACGTTTAAGAATTGGAATGATAGGTGAATTACAGATATTGGAGTCGGTCTCTACAACCACTCCCTGGGCAATGAGCTCTTCAATGATTTTCAGTAAAGCCACTACAGCATCGGGTGGTAACTTGTATTGTCTGATTCTGGGTAGAACAACTCCTGTCTTGAGTGTAACACGATATGGAGTGATATGCATACAACCTACATCAGCTGGGCCTTTTGCCCATAAGTGTTCTGGTACATTTTTCAATCTGACATCAAAATCTCGTAAAACATAATGACCCTTGAAATCCCGTAGAAAGAGTCTAACTCCCTCCGGGGAACAGCATATTATGGCTCCTAGAGCCTTCAGTGTTTTAATTCCTAACAGATTTTCTGGACATGATTTCGTAAGTAACAAATCTGTAACTCGTGATAATGGACCCACGGCCAACGGTACTGGTTCTGATACTTCATTTACAATAGGCTGTCCTGAAAAACCAAGGGAAACGTTCTGTGAGCCTGAGAGGGGTGCCCCTGGGACTTCGTTATGACTGATAGTGGTGCGGCTTGCCCCTGTGTCAATTAAAAACTTTCTGTCTTTTCCCAATACGTGACTGTGTACATAAGGACCTTCTTGATCTACAGGAATTTCAATAAGAGGCAAACCACCTTCCCTCTCTAGGCTGTTTCATGTATATCGGGGGTAATCTGGATATGCAGATTGGGCATACTGGTACATCTGTTGTGAAACTTGCTGAGTCGCGGCAATGGGCTGTGGCTGTGGTACTGCTACTGTCTGTGCTGTATGAGATCGAGCATGCATAGGCTGTGTATTTTGTGAGGTCTGTTGCTGAACCTGATCTTGTCTAGGCGGATGTGGCCTTTCTTTAGTTTTACCTGTTGAGATGTTATGTTTCAGGACTGGGCATTCATGTACGTAATGACCTGGCTGTTTACAATAATTACATGTCCCTTTAACGGGAGCTGTAGTATGACTTGTCTGGGTCCCACCTTTTCTCTGGCCGTCGGCTGGGACCGTCTGAGCTACTAACATTTTCATCTTTGTGTCTTTCATACGTTTCTGTTCCTGATCTTGTTCTTCCCTAATTCTGTTCTGATGATATTGTAACATTTGTAACATCTGGGATGGCGTATTTGCCTGCCAAGTACTTTCAACCTTGTACACTCTATTTTTAACTAATGGTAGGGAATTCTCGACTAGTTTTGATACAAAAAGGTGTGGATATGACTCGCTACTTGGTTGTAGGCCACTATTTATAATGAAACATTTCTCGAATCTTGAATAGAAGTCACTAGTATCTTCATCATGTTTCTGTTTACAGGACGAGATGGCGTCCCAATCTTCCTTTCTAGTCGTCAATAATCTTGGCAAAACCTGTACTATTAATCCGGGCAATGCTTTAGTCCTATCCCCGAGGCCTACTCCTGGGATTCGTTTGCTTTCTTCGTCTTCTATTTCTGCCCATGCTATCTTTGCCTCCCCCACCTCCCAATCTTTTTCCTTTAATTTCTCGTAAATGCCCGTGGGCAACAGTACTTTTAACATTTTCATAATATCATCATACGTATAATCCCCCATTAACAACATGTCTTTGAGCTCTCTGTGAAAACCTGCAGGGTCTTTATCGTGACACGGGACTAATTTCTTCATTTCTAACAGTTCTAACTTAGTTAGTGGTGTGTGAACATATACACGCTTCAAGACTTGATCCGCACCCATAACTGGGTGTACTTCTCGTAAGGGGTTCTGACTTTCAATGCCACTCAGGCATTGCATGTGATACGTTTTTCTTTCTGGAGGTGGGGCGGGAACATATTCGGAACTTATGAAGGTGTTATACTTATGTCGTTGTTCTAGAATTATTTGTATTAACTTGGTACTGAAACCTCTCCATCTATCCATGAGTAGGGCTTCTAATGTTTCGTGTAAGGGACCTGGGTCGGAATGATGGTTTCTGTACTTGATGAGGGGGTGCTGAATCATGTATACACCTGCTATTTTCTGCTCGTCTGGGGAAAGGTTCAAGAATGTCTGTGCTAACGTATCATCATGATATATGTCTGGGTTTTCGGCCCATAACACGGCTGACCGGGCTAGTTCCTGTTCATCCATAGTATTGAGTACATGGTACCCCATTCGGTCTCGAAGCCTTTTATCAGTTTCCTGGAACTGATGTTCAGAAGAATTCGGGTTTGTTAAAGCAGAGAGAAAAACTCTCTTGTTTTCCGGACGGATGCCTTTCCTAAGGTAGTTTCCCTTACCTACATACGCTATAGTATCTGTAGACCTTCTTTGTTCTGCAAGGTCTTCTTCCTCCTCGGAGGAAGCTTTGTCATTCCCTTTCTGGTGTGCCGTTATCACTGCCCTTCTAATTTTCTGGTACATACTGGCTATGCAAGCCCCCCTGTCGTGTTTTCCTTCGGCTATATTTTGACCCCACTTTGTTAGTGCATCTAATTCACTCTGATCTGTCTCAGGCCTGTCTCGTTCTCTTATTAGACAATTTATGAAAAATCGTAATATCTGTGCTTGAATGTCAACTTTCTGTTTATCCATGGCATCCTTGATACTGTCAGGGTCTTTCCCTGTCTGAACAAACTCATATATTCTATTGAGGCGCTCCTTCATTCCTACATAGCATAGCAAGATATCAGTAGCAGATCTTAATCGTAGTGATGCCAATATCATTAGATCGTTTTTTCCGGGTACTGGATCATATCTGCAAACTGACATGTTTTCCTTTAATGCGTCAAGGCGGGGGGACTGGAACGTAGGGAGACTCTGCGTGTCCCTGAAATTGAATCTGCGTGTTGATGGCGGGGTCCGAGGACCCGCAGTCGCACCTCCTGAAGCGGATGCTTGGGCATTATCTCCCTGTGGAGTCTGGATCTGAACTTGAATTTGTCGTTTAGTAGGATCAGGTAGGACTTGTTTCGGCAGGTCAGGTTTTAATGCGGGAAGTGGCGGAGCTGGCGGAGCGTGATCTGGGGGCGTAATGCCACCCCCATTCCTGTCAGTAGGCAGGGCACGAACAGGCAGATTGGTGTAAGCTGGTGCTACATCCTCTAGATAAGCATTTAAGAATATGTCTTTAGTAGTCTTATGCATTACTTTAGTTGGAACTAATGGTGGCGGTAAGTTTTTCGGTATTTCTGATAGGCCTTCAGATGTGCCCTCGGCCGCAAGATACATACCGTTTACAAGATTGTTTCGGGCACGGTCTACTTGTTCCGTTTTTACTCGGATTCCTTCAATAACTAATTCATTTTCTTGGGCTTTTTCTGATTCTTTAAGTCTGTCCTCTCTACGGAGTGCTTTCTCAGCACGCTTATGTGATTCCTTACGCCAGAATTCTATGGTGTCTTTCTGGGATTGTCTAGCTTTCTTTTTCCATAATGCTTCTTCTACCTTCATGATGCACTCGGCATCCCATGTTCCGGTAACGGGCCATCTGTGTCTTTCGTCTAGGTGCTTGGTGTAATCGGCCCATAAATCTAGATATAATATGGCATCTATGCCATGTTTGTTGTACATAAAGTTACCTGGAGTGTCCCTAGGGGGAATAGGAATTTCTTCCTCCAGTATCCCTTTCCTAGTTCCTATCTGTTTTAACTTGTTGAAAAACGGCATTTTGCTTACTTATTACTGAATGCTCAATCCTTATTCCTTAATACTCTTGATAGCTAGTTTATACGAGAAACACAATAATACACATTTAAACAGTCACATTCATACCACGACATTAATCACATAAGAACATTTAAGACATAGATGACTACCCCCCTATACTGGATGTACTGCTCAACAGTACAGATACACTGGTGTAACAGTGCAAAAATTCGGAATACTAGATATACTGCTAAACAGTACAGATACACTGCCTAAAAACAGTGCAGACCGGACTTGCGTACCCAAACCCGTCTAGATACGACCCAGCAATGGTACTCACCGGGAAGCACGGAAACAGAAGGCCTCGGAAAACTCGACTGGACTCGACTCGATACTTCGGAAAACTTCGGAAAACTTCGGAAAACTTCGGAAAACCTCGGAAAACTTCGGAAACCTGGTGGGCCTCTTGACACCTCGGACCTTGCTTCTTTCGGCTAGGCTCTGGTCGGGATCCTCCGCACTCCTCACCGCCTCGTCTGGGCACTGATCGCAGTCTTCGTCACCTCCTTGAGTCAGAGGGAGATGCAGGAAATCCTGCCGGTACGCGTAGGTTCCGTCTAACTGACGGCAGGGGACAGAGCTTGCAATGCGCCAACCGGCGCGTGAGGTGGGGGAGGGGTCCCTATTCGGGCGCCAAAATGACGTAAATAATTAATTTACTCTCTTAATTTCTATGCAGGTAAGTACTTAATCAATAATTACTCAGATCGGATGAAAAAAGACAGAGTCCGTGGTGTTAGAGTTTCTTAGGGGTTTTATTCCTTGAAAAGGAATGGTCGTGACCAGGATATCATGTTCTGACCACCACAGGGGTGTCAGAAGGGATAGAGCAAACTTTATTGACATTACATAGCTTATATACTTAATTCACATCATAAGTAATAATGCAAGAGGCGTAACAGCTGAGAGAAGACAAGATAACAGTATACACGTGGTACTAGTACGTAATCAAGAGGCGTGAACTAGAGGTGTGTACTAGAAACGTCACTGATAGGTGACGCAAGTGGGTGGCACCAAGGGGTGGTGCTAACAGAATTGTTGCAATGTCAGCAGAAATCGGAAGCTTGGATGCGCGCGCAGCTGCATGACGTGTGATTGACGGGGTGCAGGGGACTTGACATTTACACTGACGGGAAGAGACAGAAGTCTGGCATGTCAGATCAACTTGTACTTTTATCGTATCTGATATCTGATGTTTAGGAACCATACTATCTGGGCGGAAAGGTCTCTAGGGCAGAAGCTATTCTATGCTAACTGTGGATGCGTGTATAAGCGCCTAAGTGTCTGCATGAGAAGCGTGGGGGCACGGGGCCTTCCATGGAAGCATGGTAACAGAGGCTATGAATTACTTGCATTGAGACAGGTCGGACCTTTGGCTCTGCAGCTGGAGAGGATGTTTACAGAAGCTAGTAGGCAGGAATGTATTTCTCGAGGAGCGGAACAGATAACTCGAAGGTTATAGTCAATCTTGGCAGAAAGCAGGCTGAGCTGAGCGCGAGGGGCCGCGCTGAAAGTAAGTCAGAGTTCACGGGTACAGAGGTAGCCTGGGCAGAGGCTGTCAGAGTCAGGAGCCAGGAAAGAGGCTCGATGGCAGAAATTCAGGGCCTACTCGGCCAGAGCAGGAAAACACGTAAAGTGTACTACAAAAAGACGGTGGCATTGCATACTTAGGAACGGACTATATAATCCATTCAGGGTGGATCTGAAAGAGGACAAGTTAACGTTGGACGCAAATGTATTTGCGTCTTCATAGCTGGCACAGGAGGGAAGTTACATGCACTTTAAGCTGGTACATGGAGTCGGTGGGGTACGCGCTAGGGAACATAACATGACCAAAAATTTATATTTCCTCAGCAGGAGCAGGAAGCTTCTAAGATTCCCATCATGTACCACAGTGTGTTTGTTTATTTTGCCATTTGTTGTTGGTATCTGGTAGGGTTATGTTCCTTCCTCTGCTGATCTCTGATTTTTTGGCAAGACTGAGGCTAATATTATTCCAATCTCCTTTATTGCCACTTCTCAGCAGCAGTCTCTTTAATGAACATGGAACACAACAAAAAACCCAACATTACAAAGCACCAGCACAGCCAGCCATCTTCCTTTGTTGTTGCTGCTCACTCAGATAAGTACACAAGCTTGCAGCTCTGTCTGAACTGTGTGCTATAGAGATTACTGTATGAGAACCGACTTATTCAGAGTTTATTATTTGTTTGATTTATAGTTCATTATATATGTACGGTTAAATGTATGCCTACAGTGTGTGGGATAGGGTTTTGAAACACTTGAAACTGCGTAAGAAGACTTAAAATAACATTTTAATTTTAATGAACATAATATTTCACAAGTGTTATTATGAGTACGAGCTGCGTACGTTTGCGTGTCAAACTCATATGATTTATGGGGTAGTGAGTTTTACCGTGTGCGTGGTTAGAATTCTGGGCATTGGGCAAGCGGTCGTTGGGCGCAAGCTTCTTAGATATTTATGAAGGTCTTGCGCCGCCGGTGCGTCACTTTTAAAATGGGACATTCATAAATGATGCCCAGGCTGGGTTGAGCCGTGTTCACCATGTGCGTGTACAGGGTGCATGTGTTAGGTCGCATTGCTGAAGCCGATCGTTGGGTGCGGGCTGGTGGGCGTGAGAAGCGGAGTCACTTACAGGTCTGATGGGTGACTTCATGTTCGATCCACTGCTTTGAAAACATCCCTTCTCTCCAGAGTGGTCTCTGGCTGCCCATGTGGCTGATTATGGTGTGTCAGGATGTGTTGCTAAGGAGACTGGTGAGGAGTAAAGAATTTCATAATTACCAGTTCTAGTTATAATTAGGGTGCCCGGTTTTATAGTATTTATTTTTTGCCCATTTCCGTCTGGATTTATCCATATCTATTTTTTGGCCATTTTATCGGTATTTATCCATATTTATTTTGTGTTCTGCGTATAAATGAAGTTGTAAAACTACATTTCTGTCTGACGGATGTTGCTTCAAAGCGCTTTTAATGGATTGTATGGTAACAGAGGCAGGGCGCAGATGAAAGCGCTTTAGGAGGAAGAGTGAGTGACTTTTGTCACCGTGGGAGCATTTGTTTCCAGATGGCTGCTTTAATAATCCGCGCCACTAAAACAAAGTGACTTCGAACATGTGAACCATGTAAAATGTGGAAAAATGTAAAATGCCAATGTGATAAAAATGCCGATCCAAGGATAGTGTCAGCCGATGCTGCTCAGAAGTGCTTTGCACGGATGACACTGAAACAGAGCGCACCTGAAAGCAGTTTAGGAGGAAGAGGCAGTGAATTGTGGCCCTACAGAAGCATGTTTGCTTCCTGAGTACAGCGGAAAGCTTTTTCGAATCGACTTTATGCCAAGAGTTAAACCTAGGGGCCTCAATGACTGGATTTTGAGGCAGGGCAGCGCTGCGAGCCACTTTACTGTCCTGTCCTGCGTCAAAAGGAATGGGCAGGTGTGCGCTGTATCTATGAGATACGGCGCGTTCCTGTCCGCGTCCACTACGCTGGTGCACAAATTGGTGGCTGGCGTTTTTATGCAGGAAGGGGCACCTTCCTGCTCAAAAACAATGACGAGACGCGTTCTCCTCTTTCTATGTCGGCTGCAGAAGGCATTACATATGGCGATAGGAAAACATGAGGAAAAGTGGAAACATTTCTCCTCGTTACCCCCGCTCTGGGACGGTGTAAAGTTTTGTCGCTGCTCCAGGTTTACGTGATTGTGTAAATCTGGGGCAGTGTCACCACCGATGGATGGAGGCCCGCCGGTGGAACGCCTCCTTGACCCGGAGTAAGGCAACGCAGGGCAGCGCAGACTTACTCCACGTCGACCAGGCCATTAAGAGCCGCGCTGGGTGGCTTTGCGTCGCCTCATAGATATGATTGAGAGGCTCGCGCCACCGGAGCGTCAAATAAAGTGATGCTTCTGCTGCGCAGGCCTCTTGTAAACGAGGCCCCTGGTGCATAAGATTAGCACAAGTAAACATATTAATTATAATAATGTGCGTCATAAATCCAGAAAGATGAATGCACGTGCCTTCAAATTGCAGGAAATGACGCTGCACCACGTGCGAGGCCGGCTTTATCAAAACAAACTCGGTAGCTTGCAAAAGGCAACAAATGAATGCACTCAGAAGTGCACACACTTTGTGTTTGATGAGGCACAGAAGTGTGCCAAGTGGCTGTGGTGCTTGGTGGCGGCTGGCCTGAAGCACGTGGTTGGGCTGCTTGCGGGGAAAGACGAGGGAGTCGGTTCGGACTAATGTTTGCTTTAAACACACACGTGTCTGTGCGCCAAGAAGAAGCGCCGCGAGCAAACACGCGCACTCACGGACTGCGCTGTTAATCCTCGTCTCCAGTCTATCAAAAATAATGTGGCATTTTATTGCCTCATTAAAGTGCACAGCGCAGCGAGTGCCTCAAAAGTACATTTACTGCGTAGGCAGCAGTAGTGCTGTGAACTGGGTGATGCTTTCACTCGCTTTGCTTGCATTACACTATCACTGAGGCCGAGTGCTTATGAAAGTGCTTTTCCAAGTCAATGTTTTTTTGCCTTAGTAAAGTGCGCCCTGCGAGGGGATGTGCTTTATTAAAGTGTAATTGTAAAATTGATACTTGTATAGTGCACTACTCACCCACAAGGGTCTCAAGGCGCTTGTACCAATACCGCTGTGGAACCCATCCTGGCTTTCCCTGTGAGGCGTCCACTCCTGGGCACCCCGAAGGTGGAGGCCAGGCATCCTTAGCGTTGTGGGGGCCGTTGTGGAGATTAAGCAAGCTATTGCCCAGAGTTGCAGAGTGGGACTCCATGATTGGAATAGGCACCGAGGCGAAAATTATCAGGTCCGTGGAATTTTGAGCCCAAGACCCGCCGAGGAGGGGAATTGAACCCTGGTTCCGGGCTAGACCTCTGCATCAGGGTCTGCCACTCTAATCATTGAGCCACACTTCTCCACTTCTCCAAAGTGCAGTGCACCTGGCAGGCACGTGACCGTGCCCTCGTGATTAAAGGACAGATATTGCGTAGGCTCCGGCGTGCCTCTCGTGTGGGCGCTGCTTTCAGGGCGCTGCACGGATTGCATAGTGACAGAGGCAGCCACATCTGAGAGCACTTTAGAAGAAGAGAGAATAATTCTTGGCGCTACAGGAGCATTTTTATCCAGGCGGCGCTGGACAGCGTTTTGGCATGAAGTTTGTGGAAAGAGATGAAGGCACCGCGCACGAGAAACAGATTTAAATATAGTTAAATGCATTTCTGTCAGAGCCCGGGGAGTGTGATAGATTTGCTCAGAGTCACACAGACCGTTTCAGTAATCCCTTTTTATTTTGCAGATTTATATAGAGCGAACTCGACCCAAAGGTATCGGAGCGCTTTACATGAGCACAGGTTATGTTACACAAGGACACATTCATATTTTTTGGAAAGCACGGGGAGATTTGGGGGCAGATGTATCAAGCCTTTTGAGACTCGCAAAGGCCGAAATTCGCAGAATTTCGGCCTTAGCTAATCGCAAAAGGTCTTTTGCATGTTTTGGCATGCATTAATAATTCGCAAAATAAGAAATAGCAAAAATGTGCGATTCCTTATTTTGCGATAGCATTCAAGGAGAGGGACGCAGAGGGGGCTCAGGGGTCCCTGGTGGAGGCGCACGGATGCACTGGGGGTCCTAGAGAGGGGTGCAGGTATGGTTGTGGGGTGGTGGCTCCAGCAGCGCCCCCCTTAGATCAGCGGGAGCCTCTGATCACAGCTCTGCTGCTTGTCACAGTTTTCCTAACAGGGAAACCGATGCGAACCGTTCGAGAGCACAAGTGAGAGAATCGGGGGGGGGGGGGGGGGGGGGGGGGGGGGGCATGCCAATGATGGAGGGACCACAAAAGACGATTCCAGGCAGTGAAAGGGAGAGCGGTGTGATGTGAAGGAGAGGTTTGTGAGGAGAGCAAGGAAAAGGAAAGGGAGCGGGAAAAGAGAAGCTGAAAAGATCCCAGAGTGAGAAACTGATGGAAAAAAGAAGGAAGGAGGAAATGAAGGATGGAATAAGTAGGGAAGGACAGATAAAGGGAGCAAGAGAGGCGAGATAAAAAAAAAAGAGAGAAAGAGGTGCAAAGCAGAAGGAGGGAGGCCCAGACACGGCCCCCCGCACCGCAGGGGCTGCGGGGGCCTGTGTTACCCCCAGAGAAACTGACAAATTCAGCGAGGAAGAGGATCATAGAGTAAAGGAGACGGGGAGAGACAGGATGTGTGTGTCAGGGGAAGAGATAAGGCGCGAGGATGATGGAACAAGAAGAGACGCGGAAAGAAGAAAGATCAAGACAGGAGGAGGGAGAAACCATCAGATCCGAGGAGGCACGGGAGAGGAGACAGTGAAGGCAGGAACGTAGATCCAGTGGGGGTGTTTGGGGTGTTACCCCCTAAAAAATGAATTCTGTAGTGAATCGTTAGGTACAAAGGCTTTCAGTCCGGTAGTATGAAGTGTCTGATTTACATGCTCACACTGTTGTCAAACACACACACACACAGTCGCGCGCACACGCGCAGGCGCACGCACACCACACACGCGCGTATGTCTGTATTTTGAGGACTTAAAAATGTTGATTCGTTTGAAAAATATTGCATTTTAAGTACCCCCAACAATCCGCCCTCCTCTCTCTCTCTACTGCCCCTTAAGCCCCCCTCTTGTTCGCTTCTCGTAGAATGTATTTTAACAAGCTGTCCTGGTGTGAATTTTGGGAAATCTAAAGTTCCCCCCACTTCCCTCCCCCACCCCCCCCCCCCCACCCCCCGCCGCCCCCCCCCAAATCACACTGTCCAAGCGATGCTCCTGAGGGGAGGGGGACAGACACACAGACTGGGGCACCGAGGTGATGACGTAAGAAGGAGAGAGCGTCAAACGCAGTAGGAGATGCAAGGGAGGAAGAACCGGAAGAGGAAAGGATGCCATCTGAGCCTGGTTTGTGTCTCGGCGGTGCCAGGCGCTAGTGCCAGGCTGTGCCCAGGGCCCCTTTCCTGGATTGCTGTGCCGCCAGCTGTTTGCTTAAGTGTTTGTTTCTAAACATATTTCCAGCTTCATTTGGCCATTTACAGGAGCTGGCAGGATTCTGCGCGGCGCCTCGAGGGGCGCCAGGACGTCGGCAGCTGGCAGAGGTTTTCTGCACACGCGTGCCCTGGCACCGCACAGCATAGCTCTACTCTGTGCAGAAGAGCGGTGCAGGATAGGACGCGGTGTGCTAGCTGGGGGTGATGCAGAGGGAGTAGTTGTGCGCTGCAGAGTCTGGGTGTGGTCCAAATACTGCAGGTGTGCACCGCAGCGTGTAGGTGTGTACCATAGAGTGTAGGTGTGCACCATAGAGAATGTAGATGTGCACCATAGACAGTGTAGGTGTGCACGACAGCATGCAGGTGTGCACCATAGAGAGTGTAGGGCTGCACCATAGGGAGTGTAGGTGTGCACCACATAGTGTAGGTATGCACCACAGAGTGTAGGTGTGCGCTATACGACGCCGACTCCCTCCACGCTCTAAACACTGTCCGAGATCAATGCTGGAACCAGGCCGCCCCAAAACACACCCACGGACCCTTCTCCTGCTGCAGCTGCAGATTCACCTGCGACAGAACCATCAAACCACCAAGAACCAGACCCAACCACCTCCGCTGCATACTTCTCAACACCCGCTCCGCACACAAACACGCCATCGAGCTCTGGGACCTGCTCAACACCACATGCCCGGACGTAGCCTTCCTGACCGAGACGTGGTGGAACGACTCCTCTACACCAGACATCGCCGTAGCCATCCCAGACGGATACAAGATCACCCGCAGGGACCGCGCCAACGGCATCGGAGGAGGAATAGCCATCATCCACAAGTCCACCCTCAAGGTCACCACCCAAGCAGGCGACTCCCTCAACACCGCCGAACACCTGCACTCCTGGATCCACACCGACCCCAATACCACCCTCAGAGGAACTCTCATCTACAGACCCCCCGGACCCCGGGCCCGCTTCAGCGACTCCATCACCGACCTCGTCAGCACCCACGCACTCGCCTCCACGATTTAACCACTGTTTTGCCACGATTTAAAAAAAGAAAACTTACCTAGTATTTTAAATTGCACCGGATTTGAGCCTGCACTCCCGCATCCCCTGCATTTTCGGCCAGCCCTCAGACGATTAAGGTACTGAGGCGACCGGTCGAGGGGATTGATTTCGAGCGGCCATCTTGGGTTGGGAGGAATACACTCGGGCAGTGGAGATAGGAACATAAAAATAGATCGGCGTGCCTCCGCGCAGCGGACGCGACCAGCGGACGTGCCGGACCTCAGCCGGAGTCGTGCCAGAGTCCTGCATGTCTGCGCCCGTCAGTGCTAAGGAGGCGTCAGGGGCCAGGGGCGCTGCTCAGCCTCTCATCCCTCCTCCTCAAAACCTTAGGTACTCACTTAGCACCCTCAAATCACTCAGACCTTCCCGGCAAGTTTGCCATCACAAATTATTTCCCGAGCAACTGCGCCATGGCTTAAATTGCAGCTGTCCGAACGAACCTAGTCCGCTAAACCCTGTTTACGCTGCAAATCCCTGCAGGATATCTGGGGCACAGGACTTCCCCCTTCCCTTGAAAGAAGTAGGCTTTCTCATTAATGCCCATTCCCTGGCCAAAAACAACTTTGCTTTCAGAGCCTTCCTGGGTCTTTGTCATCGAAACGTGGGGCTCAGACTCAGCAGGCCCTGACCTGATTAACGCCCTCCCTGATGGTTATTCCATGGTGGGACAGGACAGAGAGGGTCGTAGAGGGGGTGGAATAGGCATTATATATAAAAATTCCTTCACCTGTCGCATGGAGTCCCTTCCATCTCCCCAGAAATCCTTTCAGGCCATTTTCTTCTCCCTCAGCACCTCTCCCAAGGAAAACTTTACAGGTATCCTTATCTATAGACCTCCAGGCTCCAGGTCTTCGTTCGCCGCCGATTTACTCGAAGTAATCGAACCATTTATTAATAGGCCCTCCCTGACTATTCTTGGAGACTTCAATTTTCATTTAGAAAATTTCAACTCGGCTGATACGTTGTCCCTCGTGTACTCACTGACCTCTCTCAGCCTTTCCCAAAAAGTGCTATTTCCTACCCATTCCGCCGGCCACATCTTAGATGGGGTGTTTACGAATGACCCCAGGCTAGAGTTTGGCTCCCCTTTGCCCCTCTCCTGGTCGGATCATAAAGCAGACCCTCTGGAATTCGCATCAGGCTTTCTTTCCGCCCCTCCCACGGATACGAATTGTTGGGTCCTGAAGAGGAGCTACAGGGGCCTGTCCAACGAATCCCTTGGCCCTCTCATTGCCAATTTCAAGCCTCCCCTTCTCAGGACATTGATACCACTACCCGCGAGCTCGCAAGCACCATCTCTAGGGCTGTGGACACTCTCGCCCCGCTTAAGTCCCACTACTATGCCAGGAAACGCCCGTCAGCGCCCTGGTACTCAGATTCCCTTAGATTGCAGATACAGGAGTGTAGGAGGCAAGAAAGGCTCTGGAGAGCCCAGCCCGACGCTGACGGACGGACCAAGCATAAAAATTTCCTTAAGAGTTATAAAGCGGCGGTGTTGGCCGAAAAGCAAACTTACTTTTCCAATCTAACCTCTTCCTTCACTTCCCCTGGAGACCTTTTCAAAGTTGTAGACACCTTATCTCTCGTCCAACATCCTGACCCCATAGTTCCCTCGCAAGAACTCTGTGATCAAATCTCCACCTTTTTCCACACTAAAATATTGGACATTTACACAGCACTCCAAACTCATAATCTCACGCATGTTCCTCTTCCCAGTCTAGAGTATATCCCAGCCCCCAATTAAACCTACCCCAGCTTTCCCCTTCTTACGGCTGAGGTCCTCGACAAGCTCCTGGACTCAATCAAGTCAGGATCTCCCCTCGACCCCTGTCCGCTTAAAATCCTAAAAAACTGCAGGGAAACCTTACTCAGCCCCCCTGTTGGAAGTTATGAATAGGGCTATCTCCAGCGGATCATTTCCCGCATCCTGGAAGACTGCCATCGTTAAGCCCCTCATGAAAAGGGCCTCCCTGGATCCTGGGACCCTGAAGAACTTTCGTCCCATTTACCTTCTTCCTGCTCCAGCCAAGATGCTTTTGGACTGGAAGTGCTCTCGTACGCCGATGACACCCAGATCATGGTCTCTCTGTCGCAATCTGTCGAGACCACGGCCATAAACTTTAGAAACTGCATGGAAGCTGTGGCAGGTTGGATGGCCTCGAACTTCCTCAAGTTAAACGGGGAAAAGACTGAGATCCTTGTCTTTGGTGGAAATAAGGAGGTTTGGTCAGCCGACTGGTGGCCACAGACACTGGGAACATGCCCCCAGCCTTCTCCCGTTGCCCGTAACCTGGGAGTTATATTTGACACCTCACTTGCCTTCAACAAGCAAGTTAACAGAACGGTCTCAACCTGCTGCGGGGTCCTAAGGGTGTTGAAAGCTCACCCACTACCTCTCCACCGACGCCCGGAAACTTGTTTCTGTTGCCCTCCTATCCTCGCGCCTGGACTACTGCAATGCCTTATATCTTGGCACGAGCAACAAACTAATCCATCGCCTGCAAGTCGTCCAGAACACTGCAGCGAGGTTTGTCGTCAATGCCCCCAGACGCTCCTCAGGAATCCTGATCAGGAAAAATCTTCACTGGCTCCCTGTGTGTGCCAGGATAACATTTAAAACCCTGACCATCACCCACCGGGCTCTTCATGGTGCTGGTGCTGAGGGCATTAGGTCCCTAGTGTCAACCTACGCCCCTGGTAGGGCCTTGCGCTCTGCCAGCCAGAATTTGCTAACCGTCCCTCGAGTTGCTAAAGCGAGATGGAGAGGTAAGGCGTTTTCCTCTCTCGCTCCTAGACTTTGGAACAAGCTCCCCTTAGAACTCAGGAACCAAGAATCTCTTGTCCTTTTCCGAAAAGGCCTTAAAACCTTGCTCTTCACTGAAGCCTAGTCTTAGTGTCCTATACTCCCTATATATGTACTTGGCTATTTTCCATCATCTGCGCCTTGACGCCTTCGGGCAAAGTTGCGCACTACAAATCCCCATTCAAACCAATTAAAATCACCTCGAGAACAACAACAACGCCAACTCCTCCACGCTGATCAACAACCTCGCCAACCTCGGCCTCAGACAACTTGTCACCGCGCCCACCCACGCCGCCGGCCACACGCTGGACGCCATTTTCTCCACAAGCACCCACGTCACCTTGGACCACACTACCGAACCCCACTGGACTGACCACCGCTGCATTCACTTCACCTTCAAAAAAATCAACCACGCACCATCGCACCCAACAGCTGTCTCGCCGCTGCTGGAGCAAAGTCACCGAAGATCAGCTTATCACCACCCTCTCCAAGAACCCACCCACCAACCCAGACGTCGCAGCCCGCAACCTCAGACGGTGGATCAACGACTGTGCCAACACCCTCGCCCCACTGAAGAAACCCTCCGACAACCACGCCAGCAAAAGAGCCACCTAGTTCACCGACGAGCTCCTGGCCTCCAAGCGCGCACTCCAGAAACTGGAGAAGAAATGGCTCCACGAACGCACACCGGACAACCCGTAGCCCTCAAGGACGCCACCCGCAGATACCACCATCTCATCAGATCAGCCAAGAGATCCTCCTTCAAAGAACGCCTGGATAACAACGCACACGACAGCAAAGAGCTCTTCCGCATTGTAAAAGAACTCTCCAACTCCAGCGCCAACACCAACGACATCCCGCCCTCATAGGAAGTGTGCGACTCACTGGCCATCTTCTTCCACCGCAAGATCGCCGACATCCACGAAAGCTTCAACACCACGACCGACCCGACCACGTCAGACTCCACCCCTCTCCTGAACACCAACCCCCTGACCTCCTGGTCCAACGCCAGCGATGTCGAGACACGCAAGGTCAAGAACTCCATCCACTCAGGATCACCGACAGACCTGTGCCCACACCACATATTTAACAAGGCAGACGCAGCCATCGCACCCCA
This sequence comes from Lissotriton vulgaris, assembly GCF_964263255.1. Taxonomy (NCBI): domain Eukaryota; kingdom Metazoa; phylum Chordata; class Amphibia; order Caudata; family Salamandridae; genus Lissotriton; species Lissotriton vulgaris. The sequence continues at coordinate 268,104 of NW_028250627.1, read as the reverse complement.
ACTACGGAAGATCATCAACATCTCCTTCGAAACAGCGACATTCCCGGAAAGCTGGAAGCACGCCAAAATCAACACCCTACTCAAAAAGCCCAAAGCGGACCCCAAGGACCTCAAGAACTTCCGGCCCATCTCCCTGCTCCTGTTCCCGACGAAGGTCATCGAGAAAATCGTCAACATGCTACTGACCCGCCACCTCGAAGACAACAACATCCTGGACCCGTCCCAATCTGGTTTCATACAAAACCACAGCACCGAGACAGCCCTCATAGCCGCCACAGACGACATCAGGCGTCAATTAGACAACGGCGAAACATCTGCCCTCATCCTCCTGGACCTCTCGGCCGCCTTCGGCACGGTCTGCCATCGCACTCTAAAAACACACCTCCAAGAAGCCGGTATCCAAGAGAAGGCCCTCGACTGGACCACATCCTTCCTCTCCGACAGATCCCAGTGCGTCTGCCTCCCACCTTTCCGATCCGAAGCCACCGACATCATCTGCGGCGTCCCCCAGGGCTCCTCCCTCAGCCCGACGCTGTTCAACATCTACATAGCCCCCCTCGCACAAGTGGCCCGCCACCACAACCTCAACACAATCTCTTATGCTGATCACACTCAGCTTATCCTCTCCCTCACCAAGGACCCACGCACCGCCAAAACCAACATCCACGACGGAATGAAGGCCATCGCCGACTGGATGAGGAGCAGCCGTCTGAAAATGAACTCGGACAAGACGGAGGTCCTCATCCTCGGACCCAACCCCTTAGCCTGGGACGATTCCTGCTGGCCAACCACTCTGGGGACAGCACCGACACCCACCGACCACGCATGCAATCTTGGATTCATCCTCGACTCCTCCCTCTCCATGTCCAAACAGGTCAACACCGTCTCCTCCTCCTGCTACAACACCCCCCGCATGCTCCACAGGATATACAAGTGGATCCCGACCGAAACAAGAAGAACGGTGACACAGGCCCTCGTCAGCAGCAGGCTGGACTATGGCAACGCACTCTACGCCGGAATCCCAGCCAAACACCTACGATGACTACAGCGCATCCTAAATGCCTCCGCCCGACTGATCATCAACTTCCCCCGCCACAGCCACATCACCCCCCACCTGAGAAACCTACACTGGCTCCCCGTCGACAAAAGGATCACCTTCAAACTCCTCACCCACGCACACAAAGTGCTCCACAACGCCGGACCAGCCTACCTGAACAGCAGACTCAGCTTCCACACCCCGACCCGCCAGCTCCGCTCCGCCAGCCTCGCCCTCGCCGCCGTCCCCTGCATCCAACGAACAACCTCAGGGGGCAGATCCTTCTCCTACCTCACCGCCAAGGCCTGGAACACCCTTCCTACCCACCTATGGCATACCGAAGACCTACTCGCCTTCAGAAGACTCCTCAAGACCTGGCTCTTCGAACAGTAGGTGTGCACCATAGAGAGAGTAGGGTACACCATAGAGTGTAGGTGTGCACCATAGAGTGTGTAGGTGTGTACCATAGAGATTGTAGGAGTGCCCCACAGAATGTGCAGTTTGGTTACTGAGGTACCCATGTGAGTCCCTAGTATATGGTACACTAGGTACTAAGGGCATAGGTACCCCAGAGGCCAACCAGGGGCTGCAGCATATTTTATGCCACTCCTGGGAAGCCCTCTAAAATGACACCACAGGATTGTTACTGCCGACTGGGTGAGGTGGTGCATGCACCCCTTACTTAGATATAGGTTACCTATATCTAACTTTAATCACTGAACATAGAAACCTATCAGTCACTCCTATGGTAGGCCTTATCAATCCTGAAGGCAGGGTGCTTGGTTTTGTGTGAGAGAGTGCCCATGCATGAGCAGGGCCCTTTTGCAGCCTTTGGAACCTGTTCTCTGGGGCTGTTCAGTGATGCAGCCAGACCATATACTCTTAAGTGCATTATAACCTCGAGGTAAATGCTAACTTTGGAATGACTGCACAGAAACAAGTTGTGTTTGGTGTCAAACACTTTGTAATCCTGCCCCTACCAGTCCTGGCGGTGGGGGTAGAATTCCACCCTTCTAGAGGGAGAGACATGTACACACCAGTATACCAGGTACCAGTTTTAAAGAGCCCTGGCATCACAAAATGGATGCTGCAGCCACAGACACAAGTCTGGCCTCCTGCTGCTGACCAAAACTCTGGCAGGAGAGGCCTGTGGACAATAGGTTTCCCATCACAGGGACAGGCTTTAGTGTATTGGGTCTGGGTGCGTGCACTCTGAGAGTGGTTTGAAGTCTGCACTGTGGGCACATTTGTTGTCACTGACTTAGTCCAATTCAAACCAGTTGCAGGGGCTACCAGACCCTGCTCTGGTGCAAAACTGGACAAAGGAAATGGGTGTAGCTACCTCTCTTTCCAAACCCTCTCATAAGTGGGTCCCCAGAGTATGTCCAACCCCTTTCTTTGGTATAAGTAAGGAATCCCTGTCAACAGGACTTTAGATTACACCTGGACGAAACTCTGAAACTGAATCCTAGATCTTTGATGCTGTACTCAAGATTAGAGGACAGAAGAATCTCTCTTGATGTCAAGGAGTGACTCCTCTGCTTGGCAGGCACCAACGAAGCATTTGCCGGTCCGCATCTCCTAAGCTCCCGCTGGACTCCGAAGTATTTGCAGCCCATGAAGAGGATTTCCAGACTTCTCATAGGCCACCCGAGTCCCCAGCAAAGCTGAGACCCGCAGCCCTCGTGAGTGACATGGAACTGGAACTCCTGGACACCATGCACATATGCATTAACTTCTCAACGTTTCTTGAAGTTGTGATTTGGGTTACTGGTAGCCGAAGCCCCGAGCACCTTTTGCGCTGAAGATTCTGGGCCTACACTCCACTAGTGTTCGATAGCCCGCTTCTTGCATTTCAGCTTGAGCCTCCTGCGCGATCCCTGGTCCGTCAACTGGTGGATCCCTACGAAGGCAACTCAGATTTTCCTTGAGCTACCCTGATTGCTCCAGATGTGCCCTGACTCCCCACTGTGTGGTGAGTCCCTCGGACCTTGCTGGTCCACACCAAAGCATTTCTTTACTTTCTGCGTGGGTTGCTGTTGCCAATGCTTCTTGGGTCCAATCCCGGCACCGACACCGCAGCACTCAACATCCTTTATGGGACAGCTCGATTCCAGCTCCTGGTCATCATCTACGCCTCCTGGTCTTCGTGGCTGAAGAGTCAAGCTTCACCTCTTTCACCGGAAATCACCCGACATCGGTGGTCATTCGACTATCGTGCCCCTTGTCACTAGCTAGTAACCCAGACTCTGATTTTAGGTTCTTCTCATCTTCGATCCAGGCTTGGATCACCCCAGACACTTTCCACTTCGACGGCAGCAGCACTTTGTAGCAGATCGCCATTGGAAACAACGACGATTCCCGACACCAAAAGATACCTATGCACCCGGCTTCCTGGGGTGAGGTAACTCGAGTATTCCGGTGCTCCCGTGGGTGTTGTCCCTAGAACCCCTTAAGTCTAAAGGGGTTTGCTCAAAGTCCTCTCCTAAGTGTCCTTAATCTTTAAATCTCCAACTGCGACTTTTCCCATAGTAGCTAACGGTGAATTGTGGCAGTGTTATCACACTGCACGCGTCCCGGTGGGTCCCCTGTCTTACTACCTTGGGTGGTTCTTGTGGGCCCAGCGATTCTACAGGTTCTAGGTCTTGTGTCTAGTCAAGTTGTGGTTCTCATACCACTTTCTTAATATATGATTAGGTACGCCCCTAGGGCTCTTTTTAAAAAAAAAATTCTTTTATTGGTTAGGTACGCCCCTACGGCTCAACGTATATTGTGCTAATTTACTGTGTGCTATTAAGTGTAACTTATGTGCTTTAACCTCTAGCCTCATAAAGCGACTGGTAGGGTGTGTTTGGAATAAATACATATATTATATATATATATATATATATATATATATATATATATATATATCTATACTACTATAATAAAGGAAGAACGTTCAGCCTTTGAGGCGGGTAAACTCGGGAACCACAGTGCCAATCCACACACCCGATACACCGTTGGAATCGTCAGGGTATGTAGATGGTTATAGGCTATATAAATAAAATAAAAAAAGTTATTTAAAAAATTTACAGTAAAAAAAAAAGTAGTCCCTCCGAAGTAGCGCCGGCCGTGACGTGCGTGCTCACGTCAGGAGCGCGGGGAGGAGCGGCATCCAGGAGCGTAACAAGGAGCAGCGGACATGGCGCGGGGGAGGAGCGGTGACGTGAGGAGCAGCGGACAGGCCAGCGGGGGTGCGAGCAGCGGACAGGCGGGAGGAGCGGCAGCTCAGGTAAGGGGACCCATGTCGGTGCAGGCGGTGGCCGGGGCAGGCAGGGGTCGGGGCGGGCGGGGACGGGCCGAGCTGGGGCCCGGGCTGCTGCACAATGTCGGGGCGGGCGGCGGTCGGGGAAGCCTGTTGCACCCGGACAAGGTCGGGACGGGATGCTAGTATATATATATACCTGGTGTGGTTCTCCTTTCATTTGGTCATTCATGAGATTATAGACTGGTAAAACAACTGCTTTACATTCCTTCAAGACTTACCCTGAAGGTTGCTCTCCATAGCTACTACTAGGATAGCTTTCAATAAAGGTTGTCTTTAACCTATCACTTCTAAGGGGTTGTTTGGACTGGTGCAAGGTGCCCACTGTAACTAGTGGACAGCATATGCCAGACCAACTTCTCACACGAGGGTTGTTCACAATGATCAGTGTTTGTTGCAGAAACGACGGGTGTGCACAATAATCAGCATTTGTTGCAGACACGAGGGTTGTAAAAAATGATCAGCGTTTGATGCAGACACGAGGGTTGTGCACAATGATCAGCGTGTGTTGCAGACACGAGGGTTGTGCACAATGATCAGCGTTTGATGCAGACACGAGGGTTGTGCACAATGATCAGCGTGTGTTGCAGACACGAGGGTTGTGCACAATGATCAGTGTTTGTTGCAGACCCGAGGGGTGTGCACATTGATCAGGGTGTGTTGCAGACACAAGAGTTGTGCACAATGATCAGCGTTTGTTGCAGACATGAGGGGTGTGCACAATGATCAGCGTTTCATGCAGACATGAGGGTTGTGCATAATGATCAGCGTTTGTAGCAGACACGAGGGTTAAGCATAATGATCAGCGTTTCATGCAGACACGAGGGGTGTCCACAATGATCTGCGTGTGTTGCAGAAAAGACGGTTGTGCACAATGATCAACGTTTTTTACAGACATGAGGAGTGTGCGCAATGATCAGCGTTTCGTGCAGACACGAGGGTTGTGCACAATGATGAGCGTTAGTTGCAGACACGAGGGTTGTGCATAATGATCAGCGTTTCATGCAGACACAAGAGTTGTGCACAATGATCAGCGTTTCATGCAGACACAAGAGTTGTTATGTTATGTTATGTTATGTTAAAATGGGACTTTTATAGCGCAAACGGCTACTCCAAAGGAGTGTCCCGGCGCTTTCTGCTCCAGACCTTAAGAAAGAGCTGGAAAACATAACAGTAAAAGAGACAGAAACCTAAAAAAGGGGAGGCGCATTAACCAGAGAACAGCCAGGTTTTTAAATCTTTCCTAAAGGCAAGCAAATTCGAATTGGTCCGCAGGGATACCGGTAGAGAATTCCAAAGCTTGGAGGCAAGGAATCTAAAGGACCGACCGCCCAGTCGAGCCCTTTTGATACGTGGTACCCTAGCCAGAGCCAATGTTTCCGATCTAAGAGACCGTGTAGGCCGGTAAAAATCCAGCCTCTTCTGGAGATATTTTGCACCATTACCATGCAGGGCTTTATGGGCTAGGGTCATGGCCTTAAACACAATGCACAATGATCAGCGTTTGTTGCAGACACAAGGGTTGTGCATAATGATCAGCGTTTCATGCAGACACGAGGGGTGTCCACAATGATCTGCGTGTGTTGCAGAAAAGACGGTTGTGCACAATGATCAACGTTTTTTACAGACACGAGGAGTGTGCGCAATGATCAGCGTTTCATGCAGACACGAGGGTTGTGCACAACGATGAGCGTTAGTTGCAGACACGAGGGTAATGCACAATGATCAGCGTTTGTTGCAGACATGAGGGTTGTGCACAATGATCAGCGTTTCATGCAGACATGAGGGTTGTGCATAATGATCAGCGTTTGTAGCAGACACGAGGGTTAAGCATAATGATCAGCGTTTCATGCAGACACAAGAGTTGTGCACAATGATCAGCGTTTGTTGCAGACATGAGGGGTGTGCACAATGATCAGCGTTTCATGCAGACATGAGGGTTGTGCATAATGATCAGCGTTTGTAGCAGACACGAGGGTTAAGCATAATGATCAGCGTTTCATGCAGACACGAGGGGTGTCCACAATGATCTGCGTGTGTTGCAGAAAAGACGGTTGTGCACAATGATCAACGTTTTTTACAGACATGAGGAGTGTGCGCAATGATCAGCGTTTCGTGCAGACACGAGGGTTGTGCACAATGATGAGCGTTTGTTGCAGACACGAGGGTTGTGCATAATGATCAACGTTTCATGCAGACACAAGGGGTGTGCGCAATGATCAGCGTTTCATGCAGACACAAGAGTTGTTATGTTATGTTATGTTATGTTAAAATGGGACTTTTATAGCGCAAACGGCTACTCCAAAGGAGTGTCCCGGCGCTTTCTGCTCCAGACCTTAAGAAAGAGCTGGAAAACATAACAGTAAAAGAGACAGAAACCTAAAAAAGGGGAGGCGCATTAACCAGAGAACAGCCAGGTTTTTAAATCTTTCCTAAAGGCAAGCAAATTCGAATTGGTCCGCAGGGATACCGGTAGAGAATTCCAAAGCTTGGAGGCAAGGAATCTAAAGGACCGACCGCCCAGTCGAGCCCTTTTGATACGTGGTACCCTAGCCAGAGCCAATGTTTCCGATCTAAGAGACCGTGTAGGCCGGTAAAAATCCAGCCTCTTCTGGAGATATTTTGCACCATTACCATGCAGGGCTTTATGGGCTAGGGTCATGGCCTTAAACACAATGCACAATGATCAGCGTTTGTTGCAGACACAAGGGTTGTGCATAATGATCAGCGTTTCATGCAGACACGAGGGGTGTCCACAATGATCTGCGTGTGTTGCAGAAAAGACGGTTGTGCACAATGATCAACGTTTTTTACAGACACGAGGAGTGTGCGCAATGATCAGCGTTTCATGCAGACACGAGGGTTGTGCACAACGATGAGCGTTAGTTGCAGACACGAGGGTAATGCACAATGATCAGCGTTTGTTGCAGACATGAGGGTTGTGCACAATGATCAGCGTTTGTTGCAGACATGAGGGTTGTGCACAATGATCAGCGTTTGTTGCAGACACGAGGGTTGTGCACAATGATCAGCGTTTGTTGCAGACATGAGGGTTGTGCACAATGATCAGCGTTTGTTGCAGACATGAGGGTTGTGCATAATGATCAGTGTTTCATGCAGACACAAGAGTTGTGCACAATGATCAGCGTTTGTAGCAGACACGAGGGTTAAGCATAATGATCAGCGTTTCATGCAGACACGAGGGGTGTCCACAATGATCAGCGTGTGTTGCAGAAAAGACGGTTGTGCACAATGAGCAATGTTTGTTGCAGACACGGGGGTGTGCACAATGATCAGGGTGTGTTGCAGACATGAGGGCTGTGCACAATGATCAGCGTTTGTTGCAGATATGAGGGGTGTGCACAATTATCTGCGTGTGTTGCACACACAGGGTTGAGCACAATGATCAACGTTTGTTACAGACACGAGGAATGTGCGCAATGATCAGCGTTTCATGCAGACACGAGGGTTGTGCACCATGATCAGCGTTTGTTGCAGACATGAGGGTTGCGCATAATGATCAGCGTTTCATGCAGACACGAGGGTTGTGCACAATGATCAGCGTTTCATGCAGACACGAGGGGTGTCCACAATGATCAGCGTGTGTTGCAGAAAAGACGGTTGTGCACAATGATCAATGTTTGTTGCAGACACGAGGGTTCTGCACAATGATCAGCGTTTGTTGCAGACATGAGGGGTGTGCACAATTATCTGCGTGTGTTGCACACACAGGGTTGTGCACAATGATCAGCGTTTTTTGCAGACACAAGGGGTGTCCACAATGATCAGCGTGTTTTGCAGACACGAGGGTTGTGTACAATGATCAGCGTTTGTTGCAGACACGAGGGTTATGCACAATAATCAGTGTTTGTTGCAGACACGAGGGTTGTGCACAATGATCAGCGTTTGTTGCAGACAAGACACGAGGGTTGTGCGCAATGATCAGCGTGTGTTGCAGACACGAGGGTTGTGTACAATGATCAGCGTTTGTTGCAGACACGAGGGTTATGCACAATAATCAGTGTTTGTTGCAGACACGAGGGTTGTGCGCAATGATCAGCGTGTGTTGCAGACACGAGGGTTGTGCATAATGATCAGTGTTTGTTGCAGACACGAGGGTTGTGCACAATGATCAGCGTTTGTTGCAGACACAACACGAGGGTTGTGCGCAATGATCAGCGTGTGTTGCAGACACGAGGGTTGTGCATAATGATCAGCGTTTCATGCAGACACGAGGGGTGTGCACAACGATCAGCGTTTGTTGCAGACACGAGGGTTGTGCACAGTGATCAGTGTTTGTTGCAGACATGAGGGTTGTGCACAATGATCAGCGTTTGTTGCAGACACAAGGGGTGTCCACAATGATCAGTGTGTGTTGCAAACACGAGGGTTGTGCACAATAATCAGTGTGTGTTGCAGACACAAGGGTTGTGCACAATGATCAGTGTGTGTTGCAGACACAAGGGTTGTGCACAATAATCAGTGTGTGTTGCAGACACAAGGGTTGTGCACAATGATCAGCGTTTGTTGCAAACACGAGGGTTGTCCATTACTGGTAAGAGATTCAGTGACATGGAAGTGAAACATCAGACTTCACTTTCAATGACGAAGAGTTGATATTTACATGAATGGCAACAAATGTTTGTTATGAATTTATGTTATATATTATGTGCATAACCCATGATCTATACTAAAACTCAACTCTAAACCATATAGACATACAGATTAAAATGTTGTTAAAAACAATGTACTGGTGTATAGGCCTGGGATACGTGTGAAAATGATAAATAAAAAATGAAAACATGTTTATAAAAAAAGTTATTATAAAGAACAAAGTATGAAAAAAATTATTTTACTTAACATGGGTATTATTAATTCCATGTATTTATGTATTTATAGAAGGCAGGGATGTCCTGGCGTTGACTTACAGACCTGCTGTGACATCTTAACGACATTTCGAATGTTTTGAGGCCATATTATCAAGAAAGGGCGATACATTATTGCCGCTTTCATTGACAGGAAACTGCAGCTAAAGCGGCGATAATGGGCTTGATAATATGCCCTTGTGAATAGAAGCCCAGGTTAACACCAGAACCTGGCCTTCTATGGGAATTCACAAGGACATATTATCAAGCCCATTATCGCCGCTTTATCGGCAGTTTCCTGCCGATAAAAGCGGCGATAATGTATTTCCCTTTCTTGATAATATGGCCCGTAGTCTTTTTTAACTTTTGTGTTAATGGCTCAGTTCTTTTTCAAATGTTTTTTAGATTTACAAAGTATTTCTAACTGTATGATTTTAAATAATCAAACAACAAAGATAAATCTAATTCAACCTGCTGTGTATTTATAACAGCCAACACATGATACTCACTACATTATAGAAAAAAAGTATTAAGTGCAACATAAGAAAACATTTTACAATAAACCAGATCCAGACTCTAACCATGACCTTTACCAAGACAGACTGGTAAATAAAAGGGGGCCGATTTACAAACCCCTTGCGCCACGTTTGTGTCACTTTTCCCATGTTATAAATGACGCAAAAGTGGCGCAAGGAGCTTGTAGATAAGCCCCAATGTGTTTAAAAATCGCAATAACGCAGTTGTTGCACCATTTTGTAGGCGCGTGCTAACATGCATACAAGCACCTGCAAAATCAAAAAAAGATTTTTTTGTTTTATTTACCTATTCGAGATGGATTGTTAAATAAAAAGTTGATAAAAAGCGCTATCATGCAGCTACTGCCAATTTTGGAGGCGCGTACTAACATGCATACGTGCACCCACACATTCAGGCAAACATTTTAAAAAAATTGTATGCACCAATTCGAGTTGGATTGATAAAGAAAAAGTAGCGCCAAACCAGATTTTTTTTTCAATTGATATGCAAAAATATTTCGTCCGAACAGGTCGAGGGCAAGGAGAAGGTGAGAGAGGGCGACGAGGGGTGCAGGGTGGAGACGAGCAGGACATGACGAGATACCAAGGTGGGGACTGGGTGGAGGGGGGACGCACTGACAGAGTATAACATGGAGCACTGGGAGGAGGGGAGAAGCACATGGGTGATAGAGCAGCATGGAGTGCTGCAGGTGGGCAGAGAAGCACACCTGGAAGACAGCTGTAAAACACATGCACGTGATAGAGCAGCATGGAGTGCTGCAGGTGGGCAGAGAAGCACACCTGGAAGACAGCTGTAAAACACATGCACGTGACAGAGCAGCATGGAGTGCTGCAAGTGGGCAGAGAAGCACACCTGAAAAACAGCTGTAAAACACATGCACGTGATAGAGCAGCATGGAGTGCTGCAAGTGGGCAGAGAAGCACTCCTGAAAAACAGCTGTAAAACACATGCACGTGATAGAGCAGCATGTAGTGCTGCAAGTGGGCAGAGAAGCACTCCTGAAAAACAGCTGTAAAACACATGCACGTGATAGAGCAGCATGTAGTGCTGCAAGTGGGCAGAGAAGCACTCCTGAAAAACAGCTGTAAAACACATGCACGTGATAGAGCAGCATGGAGTGCTGCAGGTGGGCAGAGAAGCACACCTGAAAGACAGCTGTAAAGCACATGCACTTTCATGGAGTGCTTTATGAAAAAGAAAAAAAAATAGCTTCCAGTTAGCAAACACCGATGGAAGCATAGAAGACAGAAAGTCAGAGAGATGGTAAACAAGTCTTGGCTATAGACAGGATGCATGGGCTAAAAACAAAGAGTGCCCCATATCCCAGGCTGTGACTCGGACTTCAGGAGGGCATCGTTTGTTTTTACACAGTAAAAGCCCCAGCTGTGAAATCGCTGTTGTCATTATCCACGAATGTAATTCTTTTTAAATCATTTATTCGTGATCAGCAATTTAACATCAGCCTTACCATTTATTCCGAGTGCACGAAGGCACTTTAATATAATTTTGACATTTGCTGCTCTTAACTTAAGGCGCGGGAGTCACAAACACGCGCTTCTGCTGTGAATGCATAAACAGGTTTAACGACAGTCATATTTCTCTGTGTTTCTGGGTTTATTGTTGCTGCCAATGGAGCAGGAAATGCTTGTTTTTTTCTCGTGGTGTAAGGTGAATATTTGTCGGATGGCTTCGCTGATCTGCGTCCATTTCGGATGCATTATAAATGTAAATTGTTACTTGCATAGCGCACTACTCACCCGCAAGGGTCTCAAGGCGCTTGTACGAATACCGCTGTGGAACCCATCCTGGCTTTCCCTGTGAGGCGTCCACTCCTGGGCACCCCCAAGGTGGAGGCCAGGCATCCTTAGCGTTGATGGGGCCGTTTGTGGAGATTAAGCAAGCTATTGCCCAGAGTTGCAGAGTGGGACTCCATGATTGGAATAGGCACCGAGGCGAGAATTATCAGGTCCGTGGAATTTTTGAGCCCAAGACCCGCCGAGGCGGGGAATTAAACCCTGGTCCCGGGCTAGACCTCTGCATCAGGGTCTGCCGCTCTAACCATTGAGCCACACTTCTCCTCTGTCGAGGGAAGTGTAGTGCAGGTGTTCACAGACAACACCACCGCCATGTGGTATTGCAACAATCAGGGCGGAGTGGGTTCGTGGACCTTATGTGAGAGGGGTCTAGAAGGAAATTCAAGAAGGGTAGAAGATGCCTCCTCCCTATTATGACAAAAAGCATCTGAATAAAGGATTGAGGATGGAAGGGTAGCGGGTAGACACATCATCGCTCAGTAAATGTAAATTGATACTTGTATAGCGCACTACTCACCCGCAAAGGTCTCAAGGCGCTTGTACGAATACCGCTGTGGAACCCATCCTGGCTTTCCCTGTGAGGCATCCACTCCTGGGCACCCCCAAGGTGGAGGGCAGGCATCCTTAGCGTTGTGGAGATTAAGCAAGCTATTGCCCAGAGTTGCACCCACAATTGGAATAGGCACCGAGGCGAGAATTATCAGGTCCGTGGAATTTTTGACCCCAAGATCCACCGAGGCGGGGAATTGAATCCTGGTCCCGGGCTAGACCTCTGCATCAGGGTCTGCCGTTCTAACCATTGAGCCACACTTCTCCACTATATATTATGATGCTGTAGAACAGTCAAATCCACCCTGACCCTTGAAGACAGGAGAACAGTTGGAAGGTGCGTTGTAATACAATATATAAAAGGGATTAGGACAGGGCATGGTACTAAAAGACACAAGGCAGACAGATGGAGCTGAGGAAGGCCTGGACAAGTGGCTGAGCACTTTTAACAGCAATCACCAGCAGTGTGGTTGTGTCTGAGCTGGTCTAGGGCAATGCACAATATACAAGTGATTGTGTGCAGGTTTGACGTGGTGGTTCCTGGGGAGAGAGTGTGTGTGCAGAGTCACCAAAGAGAAGTGAAGGTGGGTGTGCCAAGGACAAAGCTTGGACACCAGGCTGGAGTCACCACAGAGAAGTGAAGGTGGGTGTGCCAAGGACAAAGCTGGGGCACCAGGGTAGAGTCACCACAGAGAAGTGAAGGTGGGTGTGCCAAGGACAATGCTGGGGGCACCAGGGTAGAGTCACCACAGAGAAGTGAAGGTGGGTGTGCCAAGGACAAAGCTGGGGCACCAGGGTAGAGTCACCACAGAGAAGTGAAGGTGGGTGTGCCAAGGACAAAGCTGGGGCACCAGGGTAGAGTCACCACAGAGAAGTGAAGGTGGGTGTGCCAATGACAACGATGGGGGCACTAGGGCAGAGTCACCACAGAGAAGTGAAGGTGGGTGTGCCAGGGACAAAGCTGGGGGCACCAGGGTAGAGTCACCACAGAGAAGTGAAGGTGGGTGTGCCAAGGACAAAGCTGGGGCACCAGGGTAGAGTCACCACAGAGAAGTGAAGGTGGATGTGCCAATGACAAAGCTGGGGGCACCAGGGCAGAGTCACCACAGAGAAGTGAAGGTGGGTGTGCCAATGACAAAGCTGGGGGCACCAGGGCAGAGTCACCACAGAGAAGTGAAGGTGGGTGTGCCAATGACAAAGCTGGGGGCACCAGGGCAGAGTCACCACAGAGAAGTGAAGGTGGGTGTGCCAATGACAAAGCTGGGGGCACCAGGGCAGAGCCACCACAGAGAAGTGAAGGTGGGTGTGCCAATGACAAAGCTGGGGGCACCAGGGTAGAGTCACCACAGAGAAGTGAAGGTGGGTGTGCCAATGACAAAGCTGGGGGCACCAGGGCAGAGTCACCACAGAGAAGTGAAGGTGGGTGGCCAAGGACAAAGCTGGGGTCACCAGGGTAGAGTCACCACAGAGAAGGGAAGGTGGGTGTGCCAAGGACAATGCTGGGGGCACCAGGGTAGAGTCACCACAGAGAAGGGAAGGTGGGTGTGCCAAGGACAATGCTGGGGGCACCAGGGCAGAGTCACCATAGAGAAGTGAAGGTGGGTGTGCCAAGGCACCAGGGTAGAGTCACCACAGAGAAGTGAAGGTGGGTGTGCCAAGGACAAAGCTTGGACACCAGGCTGGAGTCACCACAGAGAAGTGAAGGTGGGTGTGCCAATGACAAAGCTGGGGGCACCAGGGCAGAGTCACCACCGAGAAGTGAAGGTGGGTGTGCCAAGGACAAAGCTGGGGGCACCAGGGTAGAGTCACCACAGAGAAGTGAAGGTGGGTGTGCCAAGGACAAAGCTGGGGCACCAGGGTAGAGTCACCACAGAGAAGTGAAGGTGGGTGTGCCAATGACAAAGCTGGGGGCACCAGGGCAGAGTCACCACAGAGAAGTGAAGGTGGGTGTGCCAATGACAAAGCTGGGGGCACCAGGGCAGAGCCACCACAGAGAAGTGAAGGTGGGTGTGCCAATGACAAAGCTGGGGGCACCAGGGTAGAGTCACCACAGAGAAGTGAAGGTGGGTGTGCCAATGACAAAGCTGGGGGCACCAGGGCAGAGTCACCACAGAGAAGTGAAGGTGGGTGGCCAAGGACAAAGCTGGGGTCACCAGGGTAGAGTCACCACAGAGAAGGGAAGGTGGGTGTGCCAAGGACAATGCTGGGGGCACCAGGGTAGAGTCACCACAGAGAAGGGAAGGTGGGTGTGCCAAGGACAATGCTGGGGGCACCAGGGCAGAGTCACCATAGAGAAGTGAAGGTGGGTGTGCCAAGGCACCAGGGTAGAGTCACCACAGAGAAGTGAAGGTGGGTGTGCCAAGGACAAAGCTGGGGGCACCAGGGTAGAGTCACCACAGAGAAGTGAAGGTGGGTGTGCCAAGGACAATGCTGGAGGCACCAGGGTAGAGTCACCACAGAGAAGTGAAGGTGGGTGTGCCAAGGACAATGCTGGAGGCACCAGGGTAGAGTCACCACAGAGAAGTGAAGGTGAGTGTGCCAAGGACAAAGATGGAGGCGCCAGACTCCATCTATCTGGCCTTCCACCATCATGATTGGACATTTTAAGTATGGGGTCAGTACAATGAACACCCCTCTAAAATGCACTCTTTTCTCTGGTGCAACGGAGAATCCCACACAGTGTTTTCTGTTGGAGGCCTGAATCCTGGCGCAAGGACAAGGGGCAGGCATGCTGTCCAGGTGAGGCTCCAACAGCAAATGTAGAGTTTGAAATGTCTCCTGATCTGCAGGACTGAAGCTTGCAGCTTGATGGACTTCTGAAAGCCTAGTCTATTCCATTCACCTGTGATGTCTGGTAGAGTCAGCAATCTTGGGGCCTGATTCACAGAACTAACTTCAGACAAAATCCTAAACTTACTACCATTTTGGTATTCACAGAAAGCACTTGCGCATTTCGGTATTCACAGAAGTTAGAAGTCCTAACTTTAGGACTCCTAAATGCCTTCTGTGAATACCAAGGGCCCGATGTAGGTAATCCCAGATTACCACTTCTTAAATACTGAATCATACCGATTCGGTATTTAAGAACTGGCAATGGGGATGTAGGTATTTTTACCTAATTAATTACCGAATCTGTATTTGCCATTGATTCCTATGGGCCTTGAAGCCCATAGGAATGAATGGCAAATACAGATTCGGTAATTATTGAATCGGTAATTACCGAATCCTGCCAGGGGGAACAGGGTGTCACTTTGACACCCTGTAGCACCCCTGTTTTTGGCTTGTGTGCAATGTGACACACATACATGCCGAGGTGTGCGAAGCGGAGTTTCCTGGGAGGTCGGTGGAAATGCAGGCAGTGGTCCATCTAGACGGGTCCTTGGTCTTGGAGGGTTCTAAGGCATGAGTTAGAAGCCCGAACTGACACCTCTTCTGGATGGGGAGACAGTGGAAGTCCCTCAGGTGCTTAGTGTTATGGGTCCTCTTGGACAGGTTGAGGACAAGTCTGGCTGCTGGGCTCGAGATCCTCCAGAGTCTCTTCATAAGTCCTGTGGTGGTGCCTGTATAGAGTACGTTGCCGGTTGGGATGGTAGAATACAACGCTCTCTTCCTGTTGTTGAGATACCCAGATTCAGTTTGGGTGGACCACTCTATGGCGTTTGGACCTTCCGTTCCCCAATGTAAGAGTAATAGAAGAAAGCTCATGAGTGTCCTCTCACTTGTATAGTGTGCGTTGCCGTAGTCCAGCCGGCTGGTGACAAGGGCCTGTGTCACCGTTTTCCTGGTGCTGATGGGAAGGCACTTGAAGACGTTGCTGAGCATGCAAAGCGTGTGGAAGCAGGTTGAGGAGATGACATTGACCTGATGTTTCTTGGAGAGTTTGCTGTCTAGGATAATGCTGAGGTTGGGGGTGTGGTCTTTCAGAGTGGGGGTGGGTCTAAGTTCAAGTGGCCACCAGAAGTCATTGGTGTGTATGTCGAAGATCATAACTTCAGTTTTGTACGCGTTGGGCTTCAGGCAGGTTTTTTTTCTTCATCCAGGCTGAGACGTTCTTCATACAGTCTGAGACGTTCTTCATACAGATGTGGAAGTTGGTCTTTGCCGAGGTGGGGTCTGCTGAGAGCGACAGGTTTAGCTGGGTATTGCCAGTGTAGGACATATTGCTGATGTTGCATTATCTGATGATGTTTCTGAGTGGTGTCTTGTATATTTTGAAGGGCGTAGGACTAACAGATGATCCTTGAGGGATGCCACAGATGGTGTGCTTGGGTTGTGAGACAAAGGCGAGGAACTTTTTGAAGTTTTCTACTGCCTGTTCCACGTTGGTGGTGACGTTACCAGAGCATCTAACAGAGGATGTCCAAAATGATGCTTCTTCCCTTAAAGCTTTATGAAGAGGAGAACATCACAACTTTACAAAGGTAAAGAGCTTGCCACATTTCTTCAACTTTGCGATTCAAATGCCCTAAAATATAGTTTATGAAGATTTTTTTCCACAAAAAAATGTTTGTGATAATGTTCACCATCCACTCAAAATTAGTTTTGCCACAATCCCACTTTTTGATGGAACATTTTTTGATTTCAATTTTTTATACGTGACCAATCCCGCTCAATTAGATTGGCAAAGCTTTCTTTAAAAACCTACATTAGTCTGGCGAGAACCAAGTTTGCAGATTTCACACAAACCTAAATCCATGTCCTATTCAAATGCACATATGTGTGTGCTCCCAAGACATTCAGACATGTCTGTAGGCATGAGAATGGACTGTGGGGAGCTAATGCGCGCGCTGAAATGCGTTTGGCATTTCAGCATGCGCAATGAAATTTGTTTTATTTATTTATTTTTTTACATTACTACGGTCGGTCGTGAGCCGGAGTTTACTACCCCCACTGCGCCCCTTCCCCGTCTCACCGCCCCGCGACACTCCCTCCACGATCCGCTACTGTCTAATTTACATAAGTGACACCCTCAGGGCTCCGGAAGCTGCTTTGTTCAGACTCCTCCTGGGCCACAGCTCCCCTCTCTCCCACCTACAAGCACCTCTTTCATAGCTCATATCGGGCTGTAGGTGTGAGAATAGCTTGGGGGTGGAGAGTTAATACTGTGCAGACTGTAAGAGCTGACAATGGGCACCCTCAGTGTCTCCCAATGGGCAGCCAGGCAGGAGACCTTACTGCAGGATACCGTTGCAAAATGCGTCTCCTTGCAACTGGCACAAGATAAAGTGTCCCCCTAGGCCACACGAACGCGATACCATCCCTGAGAGGCTCAGGGTGGGGGCCCCTCCTGTAAGCCCAATTGCAAACAGACACCTTTCTTCAATGGGATCGGCAGGAGCACAAGAGGCTTGGTGGTGTGTTGTACTGGTGCGGGGCCCCATGCTGGTGGGCTGAGGGCGGGCCCTGGGCAGCTGCCCACACTGCCCATGCCTAGCGCCGGCCCAGCATGCCTGGACCTGTTTCTATTCCAGTCACATCCAGGGTGTGAGTTACTCACTGGTAAACCCTTCTGTCCAGGTCAGAGGTCAACAAAGAAGTGGCATCACCAAAGGCAGTGAGCAGTTAAACAACCCAAGGGACAAACAGGTAGGGGGATAGTAGTCAAGATGCAAAGCAGAGGTGCAGGTTCTGTAGGGTGTGCATGTAAAGCACAGGGACATCTGTTCCCAGATGAGACAACACATCACCGTCTGCTCACCATCCCCTTCCATTGTAGGGTGCTCAAGAAGACGTTCCATGCGTACTAACACCCTGATGTAGCGTACCTCCTGGCCTCACTTTGGTTGGCAGCTCTTCGACGGCTGTGATTGGTGAAACGATGGACCTGGGCCCAGATCTCTGTACTGGGGGTGTGTTTTGACATTGTTCAGAATTCAATTGTTCTTTTTGCATTTGCTGCCCTAAGTGGGAAGGGTATGCCCTGACTTGGATACCATGCTCACCATGCCACTGGAGTCAAGCTATGAGAGGTGATGCCCTCAAACTGGCCCCACGATTGCATGTTTCCGCTCCAGGGAGGATCGACCCGGAAGTTCGAGCTGGACCGTTCCCATGAGACAAAGGGTCAAGACTGATTTGCATATGGCTGGGTCTAAAATGGAATGGCATGGCGGATAAAAGAATTGATTTAGGCCCAGATCTCTGTACTGGGGGTGAATGTTTGCATTCCGTCCATCAATTGATCTTTTTGCAATATTGGTCTGGGGACTCGTTAGTTTTATTTTCTGTAACTTTTCTTTAGGGTCGAGTTGATATTAGAATTTTTGTGTTTGTGTAACACTTAATCTTAAATGGGCCAGTGTTTCATTTGTGTCTGCTTGGGGCGTTGCTAATGCTTCTTTTTGTCAACTTTGAAGATATGACTTTTACAGTAAGCCCCTTTGAAGCAGGATGTTGGGCTCTTGTTGGGGATGGGTGTTGGTCTTTGGAGGTGAAGATTGTTGTTTTTTTCTCATGAGGTGGTTTGTAGTGCTTGTGAGCTACACCTTGACATTATTTCATGCTGTAGTATAATAAGTATGTGGGCATAAGTTCATGAACAGGCATTGGCAGGGAGCACCTGGTGTTAGATGGTGTTGGCTGTCTGCTTTTTTTGTCAATGGTTGTTTTGTTTTGTGGTGGGTTCAGCAAAACTTAACACCTTGGCTGTGACGTGAATTCTGCAATTCTGCCGCGGTCCTGGACATTCCATTCTTGGACGTGGTCCTGACGGCCTCGGGACCACATGCCCACCGTGACTCATGACGGCCGGGGGCCGTCGTGAGCACCGAAGGGGTTAATTGTTGCGAAAGCTGCATGGCCTCGTAAAGCTACAAAACAACAATGGCTAAAAGCTAAAATATTTAGGGGTCTATAAAAGCACCAATTGGCACTGAAGGGAATTACCTTGTGTGTGGATGTGTCCCTTGTTAGAGAGCAGAATGATGTCACTCATGGTGCCGTTAGCCAATGGCTGAAGTTGGCTGATCCATTGTTCCATGCTGTGTACTGTAGTTGGTGGAAGATAAATGTGATTGGCACAATGGCAGACCAATGGATGAACAGGGTGGCCTGAAAGCACACAATTTTAGTAAAATTCAAAAGGTCCTGGATAACACCAGATATTAAACACATACATGTAGGTGCTTTGTGTCAGCCCTCTTCATCCATTGGTCAATTCAACTGTCATTTACATTTAGCTTCCGCTCACCGCAGCACACAGCAGGGGCACGCAGTCAATCCTCTTTAGCCACTGACTCTCTTGCATTGTGAGTGCATTTCAGTGCCATTGTCAGTGAGTCAGTACTTTGCCAATGCTTTTTTCTTTTCAGTCTTTATATTTTTTATTAGGACTTGACTTTGAGAGAACTTTAGCTGTCATGACTGCTGACTATTGCATTTCCATAAAAATCATGCATAACCAATATAGAGGAGCTTTGGTCAGGGGAATTCATCCATTTAAGCTGTTAAATTGCCCTACACATTCTGCTCCAACCTGCCACGCCCACAGCAGGGGTCATTGGGTCACTGGGTCATTGGGTCAGCCTACTTCACTCAATGGTTCTCTTCTCTCTGGGTGATGACATAAAGCCAGTGCACTTTGTTCACACCCAATGGAAATTGACTGTTTTCACTCAGTGACAAATCTAGTTCAAAGTGCGCTTCACTGTATTTATTTTTTTAAATAGACTTTAAATACAGGCCATTGATTTTGACTTCGCTTCACCTGTTGTGTTAGAGTGGGATTGTTTTCCTTTGTCTGTTTCAGGGTTTGCTTCCTCGAAAGCACAGGCATTGTCTGTTTCGAGATGTACTGGCAGCTCAGTGGTGTGATGAAAGTTGAGGGCCCCCCCCTGCAAGGTATACGAGTGGTCCCCACTAAAGATTTAATTAGGAGCTCTCAGACCTGAATGCAGTGCTGAGGGGCCCCCCTGTAGCTCAGGGGCCCCTTGCACTGAAGGGGAGGCAAGGGCCTGTGTTACGCCCCTGTGGCAGCTTACTGTTGGCTTGGAGCCCACCCACTGCTTACTATTAGTTGGCTCTATTGTCACTCCCATTTCATTGCTTGTTGTTCTTTACCCTAGTGTGGGATTTATTTCCTTGTGTTTGTCCTGCCCCTGGAGCATGGACACATTACTTGTGTCCTTCCACTTTTTCGTTTTCAAGCAATCTTTTTTCCATTTTGGTTAAGCAATCCACAGGATATGCATAATTCTCTTCCCACAGAACTCTGTATTGGTCTGTGTAGCCTGTGTGCTGCTCCCCCGAGTCCCTCCTTGATGACCTCACCAGTGTGTTTCTTTCTGATCTCTCTCTCTCTCTCTCTCTCTCTCTCTCTCCCTCTCTCTCTCTCTCTCTCTCCCTCTCTCTCTCTCTCTTCCCCTCCTCCCCCATTAGTTTTTCTCCTCCACCCCACTGTGCTCTGCGTGGCTCTCCCTAGGTTTCGTTTTCTTCCCTCACTTGAGCCTTTCATGTTGCTTCCCACACCCACACCCTCTGTGTTGCTTCCTCCCACCCACACCCTCTGTGTTGCTTCCCACACCCATGCCCTCCGTGTTGCTTCCCACCCCCTCTGTGTTGCTTCTCACACCCACACTCTCTGTGTCGCTTCCCCCAGCCACGCCCTACGTGTCAATCAATCAATCAAAGACATTTATAGAGCGCACTACTTACCCGTAGGGTCTCAAGGCGCTAAGGGGGGGGGGGGTTCCGTTACTGCCCGAACAGCCAGGTCTTGAGCTTCTTCCTGAAGGAGAGGTGGTCTTGGGTCAGGCGCAGGTCGGTCGGGAGGGAGTTCCAGGTCTTGGCGGCCAGGTAGGAGAAGGACCTTCCTCCCGTTGTCGCTCTACGGATGCGTGGGACGGCGGCGAGGGCGTGGCTGGCTGATCGGAGGTGGCGTTTGGGAGCGTAGAAGTTGATTCGGTTGTTGAGGTAGCTCAGGCCTTGATCGTGTAGGGCTTTGTGTGCGTGGGTGAGGAGACGGAAGGTAATTCTTTTGTTGACGGGGAGCCAGTGCAGGTCTCTCAGGTGTCCGGAGATGTGGCTGTTACGTGGGATGTCGAGGATGAGTCTGGCTGAGGCGTTCTGGATCCGCTGAAGTCTCTTCTGGAGCTTGGCGGTGGTTCCGGCGTAGAGGGCGTTGCCGTAGTCCAATCGGCTGGTGACGAGGGCCTGGGTGACGGTCTTCCTGGTTTCCGTGGGGATCCACCAGAAGGTCTTCCGTAGCATGCGCAGGGTGTTGAAGCACGCCGAGGAGACGGCGTTGACTTGCTTGGTCATGGAGAGGGAGGAGTGCAGGATGAAGCCCAGGTTGCGTGCGTGGTTAGTCGGTTTGGGTGCGGTGCCTAGGGCGGGGGCCACCAGGAGTCGTCCCAGGCGGTGGGCGTGGAGCCCAGGATGAGGACCTCCGTCTTGTCTGAGTTCAGTTTCAGGCGGCTGGTCGTCATCCACTCGGCTACCTCCTTCATCCCTTCGTGCAGGTTGCCTCTGGCGGCGGCGGGGTCGTTGGTCAGGGAGAGGATCAGCTGGGTGTCGTCAGCGTAGGAGATTATGTTGAGGCTGTGCTTCCCACAACCACACCCTTTGCGTTGCTTCCCACACCCTCTGTGTTGCTTCCCCAGCCACGCACTCCGTGTTGCTTTCCACAACCACACCCTCTGTGTTGCTTCTTACAACCATACACTTCGTGTTGCTTCCCCCAGCCACGCCCTATGTGTTGCTTCTCACAACCACACCCTCTGTGTTGCTTCCCCGTGCCACGCCCTCCGTGTTGCTTCCCACAACCACACCCTCTGTGTTGCTTCCCACACCCCCTGTGCTGCTTCCCCCAGCCACACCCTCTGTGTCGCTTCCCCCAGCCACACCCTGTGTTGCTTCCCACAACCACACCCTTTGTGTTGCTTCCCACACCCACACCATCCATGTTGCTTCCCCAGCCACGCCCTCCATGTTGCTTCCCACAACCACACCCTCTGTGTTGCTTCCCACACCCCCTGTGTCGCTTCCCCCAGCCACACCCTCTGTGTCGCTTCCCCCAGCCACACCCTCTGTGTCGCTTCCCCCAGCCACACCCTGTGTTGCTTCCCACAACCACACCCTTTGTGTTGCTTCCCCAGCCACGCCCTCCGTGTTGCTTCCCACAACCACACCCTCTGTGTTGCTTCCCACACCCCCTGTGTCGCTTCCCCCAGCCACACCCTCTGTGTCGCTTCCCCCAGCCACACCCTGTGTTGCTTCCCACAACCACACCCTCTGCGTTGCTTCCCACACCCACACCATCCATGTTGCTTCCCCAGCTACGCCCTCCATGTTGCTTCTCACAACCACACCCTCTGTGTTGCTTCTCCGTGCCACGCCCTCCGTGTTGCTTCCCACAACCACACCCTCTGTGTTGCTTCCCACACCCCCTGTGTAGCTTCCCCCAGCCACACCCTCTTTGTCGCTTCCCACACCCACACCTTCCGTGTTGCTTCTCACAACCACACCCTCTGTATCTCTTCCCCCATTGACCAATTGAGATCGGACCTGACAAGCCATCTGACCTGATTACCGCCAAACTACAAGCTGACGGACCTGCTTTTTGAATGCCTCGCAGCAGATCCATGGGAACTTTTTACCGAACTACTTACCCCCTTCCCCTCCCTGCCCTGCTCCACTCCTCCCCTCTTTTCTGATACTAACCTTTGCCCCCACCTGTCCTTGCCCTAGTCCCCACCCTGTTTACCTGTGAATTTCCCGTGTCTTTTGAGATCTAGCTACTTTGTCTGATGCCCGATGGAGCTGCCTGGTTTAGCTATAGGGGAGACAGGTCTGGGATTCCCTCCTTGGACGTCACCTACCAAGTCGGTCTTTAGCCAGACTTCCTTTCGTCTCTCCTGTCGTCTCCTCTCCATCCTCCCTCTGTTTATGTCTCTCCTTCTCTTCTCTCTCAATCTATTGAGACTGAACTTTTTTGTCTGATGCCCGATGGAGCTACCCGGTTTAGCTATAGGGGAGATGGACCTTGGTCGTCACCTACCCAATCGGTCTTTAGACAGACTTCCTCTCGTCTCTACGGTTGTCTCTTGCCTTATCCTCACGTTCTCACCTCACCTACCCTCCACTTCCTTTCTCTCTCCTTTCTCTCCTCTCCTAATGTATTGCTGATTGTCTGATGTAATGTTGCAATTGTTGATCTTTTTCTGTTACACTGTTAAACCACATTGTTGCACTTCCTTTCGTCCCTCCTGTCGTCTCCTCCCGCATCCTCCCTCTATTTATGTCTCTCCTTCTCCCTTCTCTCAAAGTATTGAGACAGAACTTTTTTGTCTGATGCCCGATGGAGCTTCCTGGTTCAGCTATAGGGGAGATGGGCCGTGAATTCCCTCCTGGGTCCTCACCTACCCAGTCGGTCTTTAGTCGGTCTTTAGACAGACTTTCTTTTCGTCTCTCCTTATTGTCTCTTCCCTTATCCTCCTTTCTCACCTCCCCTGCCCCCTCCACTACTTTTCTCTCTCCTCTCCTAATTGTATTGCCTATGTTTCTGGGATTTAATGTGGAATTGTTGAACTTTTTCTGTTACATTGTTGATTCTCATGTAAAGCGCTCTGATACCTCCGGGTCTAGCCAGCGCTATATAAAACTCTTTAAGTAAAAGAAATAAATAAATTCCCAAAACCACACCCTCTGAGTTTCTTCCCCCAGCCACGCCATCCATGTCACTTCTCCCAGCCACCCCCTCTGTGTCGTTCCTCCCAGCCACCCTCTGTGTTGCTTCCCGCAGCCACGCCATCCATGTCTCTTCCCACAACCACGCCCTCCGTGTTGCTTCCAACACCCACACCCTCCGTGTCGCATCCCACAACTACACCCTCTATGTCGCTTACCACAACCACATGCACTGTGTTGCTTCCCACAACCACACCCTCCTAGTTGCATTCTCTACTCGTGCCCCCACCATGTTGTTTCCCTCACCCGCGCCTTTGGTGTTGCTTTTGCTGCCCCCATCTTGCTTCCATCCCTCAGTTGCTTCATCCCAGGTGATTCCTCCCAGTTGCTTCTGCCCAGTTGATTCCACCACACTCATGATGCTTCCCTCACCTTCTTTGAAAAAAAGAAACCCCTTAATGATTTTTTCCTTTTTATTTGCTGATCTAACTCGTCTGGTGTTCGCTCCTACAACAGGATGTGTCTGCCCGCCATAGCTTTTTATTTCTTATTTAGTCATGCGGCAGAGCATCAGAGATGCTATACACCACGCCTAATTCCCATAAAAAGCAATAGGTCCCGAAGGGGAGCCCCATTGGTTGTGCCAGTGTTTGTTCATGAATTTCTGATGAAGTGCTTACGTGGCATTGTAACTGCCTGCAGTTTGAGCGCTTGTTTAGTTGGTTACTCCTTCTTGTCGTCTTTATAAAAAGTAATAATGAAATGTCTGGTACAAAAGAAGTGTTTGATATTTTAAAAGCATCAGCACTGAAATAGTCACATAAATAAATGTTGTTTTTTATTTTTACACTTGTATTGCAAGGATATTTGCAGTCATATTTAAAATGTTGATTGTTGTGTTTTGGGGTCCTATGCTTGCAATAAAAGAGAAAGAAACGTTTGACTGTTTCTCCAGCCATCGTTTGCCAGGACCCGATGTATTCATTGCCTTTGCTCTTCTTCAGTCTTCCTTGTGTTAGTGGAGTAACTGCTTCAGGTTACAGAAATAGAAAGCGAAGTGTACCTTTTTTTGCAACAATATAATCATGTTTGCCTGTTACGTGCATTACAGCTAAAGAAGGATTTCTATACGTGTTCTACACATGCCTGCTTTGAACTACTGGTAACGCTCTCTGAAGAAATATAGATTTTTTTAATTTAACATTTATATAGCAATTAGCGGTTTGCGAAATTCATGAGATTTGCTCTTGTATATTTAGCCATAATTTTGGAAAACGATGTAAATGTACACATAATTACATTAAAAGGTAAACAGACTTTTGGTTGTATATTTTAATGCTAAATGCTTCATTCCAGACGTGTATTTAGGATACATTGTATGCTAAAATAAGTGATATTGATATCTTCGTCATTTGTGTTTTTTCTCTGTGCTTCAGGTATGTCATGTCACTGCCGCACTTAATTACTTGATGTAAGATATTTCCGTAATTTCAGGAATGTGCCTTAACAGGTGTAACGTGATTACTGAAACTATCCGAGATTCCTCCGACGTCACACACATTCTCCAGGCCTTCTTCCAAGCACGTGGCTGCCAGGATTGGCAGGTGAAGTATGTTCAGATGTGGCAGATGCTTGCAATAGAATAAAAAAAAGTGTTGGCTAAAGGTCTTGCTTTGATATGAGAGGATAATAATAGTTTTTTTTAATACATATATATTGTTTTTTTCTCGTAAGCATGTGCCACAAAGATAACTAAAAGAAGAAGCAAGTGCTGTTGCTGAAATGGGGTGGCCATATGCATTGAATAGAAATTTAAAATAAAAAATATTTGCCATTGCAATTTTAATAGTACAGTCGGGGTGCTTCCTCCCTAGCAAGCAGGTGTACTTAGAATAGACATATAACTCCTTTAGAGTGTTAATGCACGTCACACGTCGGCGAAAAAAGCCCCTTTATGTACCCACACAGGTATGTTTTTGTATTTACGAACTTCTTTTTGTTACATGAGGCTGGCAACAGCTAAAGCTGTAAATAGGTCAGACCTAACAGGTATCTGTGGAAGAGGTGTGGCGCAGTGGCCAGAGACCTGACTTTGGGGTTCACAGTTCTATCCCTGAGGCCGGCGGCAGGTTAGCCCTGCGCCGTGTGACTCTTGGCAATAGCTTGCTTAATCTTTGGAGGTATCTGAGCGCTTTACAAATACTGGCATTTCATCTCATCAGCTTGCCAGAGCTACTGGCTTTGCCAATGTTGGTTTTTGTTTTGAGGTAGTTTGGGCGTGTGGCTGTGTTCCTCGTTTGTTTCCCCCCTGGTTCTGTTTAAGACATAAGGCTCTTTTCGCGAGGTAGTTTCATGCCTGGCTGTGCTTGCTGTGTACAGGTTAATACTTTGTTTTTTATAGTAGAAAGGTTGTGGCAGTTGTTGTGGTGTCCATTTCTTTCTAAGTTGCTTGTTGAATCTGTGGAGAATTGTATGAAAAGTTTAGGGGGTGCCTTTGCTAGCCTAGATTTCACTACTTTGCCTTTCGAGTTTTCTTGGAGGTAAGGGTGTGTTTTTATTGTTCTGTGTTTGATTCTCTGAAATCTGTCAGTTTTTGCAGGCAGACTTTGGGATTGGTAGGGTTTTTTGCAGTTTGATATGGCGCAAAGATAGGTATTCGAGAAGTTTACATGAGCACTAGTTACAGTAGAAAAGGTCACATTATTTTATAAATTATTTTGTTTTTACACTTTTAGGCATGGATAAATTAAGGTTCAAATATTTGAAACATTTTTGCAACCCCAGAGGGTCTGAGTCGCAGAATCGCGCTGTTTGTGACAAGAAAAACACTTTTTCTGTAGTACAAAGCGATCATTGTGATTCAGTAACTTTTTACCAAAACGCAATTTGGGGTTTGCATCTCAGTATTTGGATGCAGCTTGTTTTCTAATATTGATTTGCAGTGTTATGTACAAATATTTTGCGACCGAGGTGCAGCTACAAAACATTTGCAATGAACCACCAACTCACTTCATCTCCCCGTGCCTGTAAAAATAATGTGCCCTTGTGTAATGTAACTAGCGCTCATTTCAATCACTCCAAGTCCTTCCAGTAAACTTTGCGCCGTATAAAACAAGCTACGACTAGCAACGAGGTGGGGAAGTGGCATGCAGCGACAGAAGCAAGGGGGTGGGAGAGACAAGCCTGCAGTGAACATGGGAGGAGCATGCAGCGACGGAAGTGAGGTGGTGGTAGGGATGGGCGACCAATGAATACAATGCAAACGCTAGAAAGTAAAAAAAAAATTAAAAAATAGACTATGCTACAAGTCGGCAGCCATTGGAAGGACACTGGCTTCCCGTAAGCAGTACTTGGTCCAAGCTCCACAGCAAGGACGCAGATGTAAAGCCGAGCAGGAACAGCTGTGGGCAAAAATACAATCCCAACCAAAGGCCCTGCAAAGCATTATGGGACGAGATTAGCAGTGGGCAGTGAATATTAAAGTATCCAATATCAAAATATTCCTCAGGGGGCAGCAGCTCTTGGGCTGAGCTTAGAGCTAATACTATACATTCTACAAAGAGCTGCAGTTCAATTAGTCAAGTCAAATGCTTTTTGCATTTGACTCATGAGTGACACCTAGTAACGACTAGTGGAACTGCAGCTCTTTGTAGAATTATTTTGATATTGGATACTATAATATTCACTGCCCACTGGTAATCTCGTCCCATAATGCTTTGCAGGGCCTTTGGTTGGGATTTTTTTTGCCAATAACTGTGCTTGGGGTGGTCCTAGAAGGACGGGACCACCACCAAATCGTTCAGCAAGATGTGCTCTTTGTTTTCAAGGCTTCTGCATGGTTCTCTCCTTAGGTTAGGGAGGATCCCCAAATCATCACCTCTCTAACTGCTTGCTAAATTTTCATTTTCACTTTTGTGAAATGACTAGATGAATTTTACCATGTAAAGACTAGGCCTGGGAGGTCGGAATTTGGGTAATTTTGCGTTCCGCTGAGAATGGGAATTGGCACAAATTGGCAAAAATTCCACTACCCGCTATGTGTTCGCAAGATATTTCTCCCCGAGTCACTGAGATTAATTATCATTTTGATGCTTGTTTCTTTACCAAAAGTATATGAGGTCTCTGTTTTATTAATTGGGAGTCCGACGGAGCGAAGTTGCAGAATTCACGGAGTTTTTGTTCAACTTTGTGGAGTTCCGCGAGGTAGTACTCCGTCAACTTCGCCCACCCATACCGTGTAGGCGAAACCTAAACCGATAGCTCCCCTGTGGCGATGCAATGGTATTTGAGACTGTGGGATACTTTAGAAATGGAACGCTTATCCAGCTCGCTCTTATACATGGTGAGTTTGAATTCATATACCATCCTTTGCTTGATTACCCGGGACAATATTACATACCTGCAAAGCAATATAACGTCACCTCATTATGCTTGTATTTTATGCTGTTTCCGGGGATCGGCGGTGACTATTGAAATGTGATGAAGTTTAATAGGATGCATTTTGGAACTGAGTGCCTGAACCACTTAGCGCGGGACAACTTTGTTATCTATAGAAATGTATGGTTCATAAAATCTTTCGATAAAAATGTACTGGTTATAAATAAAATGAAAGTTTAAGCAAGATGCACACACTGGGGGTGAGGGTCTGCAGACTAGTGCAGAGTGCGGGGACAGTCACATGGTCTGGTGGGCACAGTAACTGATGAATGCCTTTATTCACGAAGAGGCGTGGCTATGTCTCATCCTCTTTGACACCCTTGCCTGGTTTTAATCATGGGCGCAGCGGAAGCCATATGCACACAAAGGACAAAAATAACTTGTGCATGTTTTGCGTCCCAACCCAACCCGCCAACGCGCATGCATGACGCGAGCACTGCAGCGCATCAGTTCATGTCTCCTTAATTATGGGGTTAGAAACAGGGCTGCTCCAGAGTGATGCATTCTTACTCCATGTGGGTGGAGGTACAGAAGCCTGCTGACGTCAGCACGACATTAGTATGCCCCATGTGAGGTTTTAAGGCGCCATCAGGAATAAACAGAACTGCAACACCACGTTAAGCATTCACAAACCTGTGGCAGCAAAACTGCCCATCGCAGAAATATGGCTGTACTGATGTTTTATTTATTTTTGCAATTTTATATAGCGCCGACATGGCCCGAAGGAATCTGAGTACTTTACAACAGTAGCAGGATACATGGGTGAGAGCGAGTTCCAGTGACAGCAAATAAACGTGGGTGTTTACATCGGAAGATGCGTGCAGGAGTTACCACAGGAGACAACTGCGGCAGCTGGCCAAAGATCATGTACAGTTAAAGCATTGATTAAGATGAGGTGGTCACATAACGAAGGTAGTTCAGATCCTGGTGGAGAGAGTACTTAAGTATGGTCGAGGGTGATTGGCCAAGGTGTCTCTGACATAGGAGGAGCATGAGATCCTTTTTGAAGGTGATTAGGGAGATGGTTAGAGGAAGGGAAGGAGGCAGAGAGTTCCAGGTTCTTGTGGCACTACCAGAGAATGACTGGCTTGTGTATCATTCTTGACTGAAGGTCGAAGGTTCCACGAGCAGGGATTGAGCATTTCGTTTAGACAGGAGGGTGAAGACGAGTGCAGCATCTTGCATGTAATGCAGGCAGTTTTGCATCGGCTCATTAGGTATGAGGAGAACCGGCTCAGGTCTGTGCCTCCGCATCCCCTGTGTTGTTCTACAGTGCGTAGGAAGTCCAGACGGTGGACAGTGTCGAATGCAGCGGACAAATCCAGGAGTACCGGGAGTTACCTTAGTGAAGGATTCTAAGGGAGTCTTTGACGGTTTGGAGGATTGCAGTTTCTGTACAGTGGCCCAATCGGAAACCAGGTTGCAAAGTGCCCAGAAGGTTGTTTGTTTGAATGTGTGAAGTGCATTTGGACGCGACGCACATTTTGATGGCATTGTCTAAAAATGGATGTGTGGAGACTGGGCGGTCGTTGTTCATGTTCTCTGGACTGAGAGACTTTTTTTCAAGAGAGGATAGACTTGACCCACTGTTAGTCCAACTGGAAAGAGGCCCTGTTGAAAAGAGTTGACAATGTCGGACCATAGGGGTAAGAGATTTGCTGATCGACCCTGGAATGGCGTCCTGAAGATGGCTTCAGGGTTTTACTTTGGAGATTGTTCACTGTAGGTCCCGTACGGAAATTGAGGAGAAAGATGCCAAGGATTGTAGCTCCGTGCATGGTAGAATCTCCACCATATTGAGGGAGCAGCTGGTGGGTAGCAATAGTCAAAGAAATCTGCCAAGTTGTTTGGCCACAAATGACTTAGGAGCTGAAGTGCTGGGGGAGTTTGTAGCCTGCGTGATAAACTCGAACAGGTGCTCCGGTCTGTTCTTTGCAGAATTCACGAGGGCTCTGATATGGGAGGGTTTGGCTCTGAGGAGTCGGTCTCTGTATTGTTTTCTCGCTTTGCAAAACTTATTCATACTCAGGGCGCTAGTCTCCATTCTTTCTCACATTTTCTGATAAGCTTTCTTTATTTGTTAAGTTCTTTTTTGAGAATTAAGGACTAGAAGGTTTGGTCTGGATGGTTTGCACTACAGGGGTTTACATTTGTCAATGCCGGATTCCAGACAGGCGGTGTACCTGTCTGCGGCCTCGTTAATATTACAATCAGGTGTAAACAAAATTAGGGTAAGAGGATCAATAATGGCCGTGGCTTCTGTGTCGAAGCTGGATGTGTCCCTGAACCGTAATTTATCTTTCTTAGGTTACTCGGATGTTTTGGTATAAGATACGGCGAGGGATAATGTGATCTCCATGTGGTTGGACCAGTCAACTGGAATGGGGTCGATTGATTGTAGGTTGGTGGAATTGGAGATTATCAGGTTAAGGATGGTGCCTTTGTGGTGTGTGGGTTTATGGTAGTATTTTTGGACATCATTGGTATTGCGAAAGGAGGTAAAAGTGTCCACAAGGCTGTTACGCTCGGCTCCCGTGGATATTGAACTCACCAAGGAAGAAAGAGCCCGATTCACTAAGGTAAATGTAGATGCTTGGTCTAAACTTAGATCAAACATCTACATCTACCACTTTGGGAATTCACAAAGGGTATTTACGAGTGCTATTGTTATATCCACACTCGGGATGGATCTCTGCCCGAGGGCAGGAGTAAAGATAGTGCTTGTAAAGGCCCTTTGTGAATTCTCAAAATCATAAACTTAGATGTTTGGTCTAACTTTAGACCAAACGTGTAAGTCTGCCCTTGTGAATTGGCCTATAGTGCTGTCCGAGCTGATAAGTTGAGATGTGAAGGTGCTGGTTTGACCTGGTGGGTGGTACATCACCCTCAGTCTGATGTAGGATATAGTGGATGCTGACAGTTCCATCAACACGCATTTAAAAGACTGAAAATGGGTCATTGGGAGGGTCCTGTGTCTTAGGGGTTTTCTGTGAATGAGTGGGAGACCCCCGGTGTGTCTCTTCCGGGTCGCCGCACAGAATGGAGTCATTGGGAGGAAGTAGAAGGTGTAGAGGAAGGGTCATTGAGCAGGTTTCTGTGAGTATCAGGATATGGAGATTATGAGTCAACATCAAGTTCCAATCTCTGGCAGTGTTTGACTGCAGCCCGACAACTGTGTAGCATGCAGTTCAGGGAGAAGCTGTGGTCTTTCTAAGTGGGCTCTTCCTGGAGGGTCGTTAGAGGATGCGCGTGCAGTGGGATGATGGTGTGTGTGAGTCTGAATGCGGTCAGAGATGATGGTGGAAACCGGACAGCCCCCTGCGGGGAGAGAGGGGGAGGGGAATGGAACCTGGAGCTGCTATCTCTCTAGGTCTGGGAGATGATAGGTTTGAGTTGCAGAGGGGGATTGTGTCTGTTTGGGTCTGGGCAGGTGGCTGTCTCTCTGCATGCTGGGAAGTTGGGGGGCTGGGCCCGCGGGGTGATGAGGGGAGCAGCACAGAGACCCTTAGATGGGAGAGACCCGATGTGAGGGGGCCCATTCTTCGGAAGAGGTGTGAGAACAAGGAAGGGAGCTTCTTGAGCCGAGGTCAGTCATGTTCATCAATTATGGTCGGGGAGACGGGGGTTGTTGGTTTCTGGTGTTGGGGGGAGTTAGGGCAGCGGGTGATAAAAGAGGGCAGGGGATTCTGAGCCGACTGAGGGGTGGAGAAGAGGGTGGAGGAGACAAGAGAGAAGAGAACGGTTTGTGGGAGGTGGGAGAGGAACAGAGCTGGTTGTTCTCGTTCTGGTGCTGGCGGTGAGCAATGGTTTGTGGGGGTATATCAGATTGCATGGGAGTCCGGGGTGAGGGGGGGGGTCTCTGGGTGGACAAGGAGGGGAGGAGAATGGGTAAGGGGTGCTGGAGAAGGGGAGGGTGGTAGAGATGGAGAGCCAGGCGCAGGTCGCTCATCCAGCCTGACAGGTCGATGGGGCAGAGGGTTGGAGGTCTCAGACCTGGTCTGTACTGAGTCACGGCCCCCACCCTCCAGGGTCCCGGAAGGAGACCTACGCCCTGGTCCGACTGACATCCACATACGGACCGCGTGGCTGCAAGCAGAGCCCCTCTGCTTCGAGGGCTCCAGCGATGCCCCCCAGAGAATGACGTCATTTGCAACCCAGACGCCGCGAGAAGAGCGACTGAATCTCAGTCCAACTCTATCTGGGCTAAAGGAACTTGCATTAGCGCTCCTTTTACATCTATTACTTCCAATTATATCCAGGCTGAGACATTACGGGGCTGTCAGCGCGCGCACAGACATGGGAAATTGAGTGAAAGAGCTTTCATAATACCTTAGCCATAAAAAGATCAAAAGTGAGTCATGGCCCGGCCGCCCGATCCGTGCCACGGATCCCGGGGCAGCTCAGCCGCGCTAATCTCATCAGAGCAGAGCGCACCTGGCAACCGGAGGGGGGCGCTAGAGCAGAGCCGAGCAGGGCCAGGCGCGGGGGCACCGGAGGAGGGCCCAGACACAAGGCGGGGCCCTGCCAACGCAAGACGAGGGCCACAGCGAAGTGTGCCAAGGTACCATGGAGAGGGCCCAGACACAAGGAGGGGCCGTGCCAACGCAAGACAGGGGCACAGCGAAGTGTGCCATGGTACCATGGAGAGGACCCAGACACAAGGAGGGGCCATGCCAACGCAAGACAGGGGCACAGCGAAGTGTGCCAAGGTACCATGGAAAGGGCCCAGACACAAGGAGGGGCCGTGCCAACGCAAGACAAGGGCCACAGCGAAGTGTGCCAAGGTACCATGGAGAGGGCCCAGACACAAGGAGGGGCCGTGCCAACGCAAGATAAGGGCCACAGCGAAGTGTGCCAAGGTACCATGGAGACGGCCCAGACACAAGGAGGGGCCGTGCCGACGCAAGATGAGGCCACAGCGAAGTGTGCCAAGGTACCACGGAGAGGGCCCAGACACAAGAAGGGGCCGTGCCAACGCAAGACAGGGGCCACAGTGAAGTGTGCCAAAGCACCACGGAGAGGGCCCAGACACAGGAGGGGCCATGCCAACGCAAGATGAGGCCACAGCGAAGTGTGCCAAGGTACCACGGAGAGGGCCCAGACACAAGGAGGGGCCGTGCCAACGCAAGACAAGGGCCACAGCGAAGTGTGCCAAGGTACCATGGATAGGGCCCAGACACAAGGAGGGGCCGTGCCAACGCAAGACGAGGGCCACAGCGAAGTGTGCCAAGGTACCATGGAGAGGGCCCAGACACAAGGAGGGGCCGTGCCAACGCAAGACAGGGGCACAGCGAAGTGTGCCATGGTACCATGGAGAGGACCCAGACACAAGGAGGGGCCATGCCAACGCAAGACAGGGGCACAGCGAAGTGTGCCAAAGTACCACGGAAAGGGCCCAGACACAAGGAGGGGCCGTGCCAACGCAAGACAAGGGCCACAGCGAAGTGTGCCAAGGTACCATGGAGAGGGCCCAGACACAAGGAGGGGCCGTGCCAACGCAAGACAAGGGCCACAGCGAAGTGTGCCAAGGTACCATGGAGAGGGCCCAGACACAAGGAGGGGCCATGCCAACGCAAGACAAGGGCCACAGCGAGGTGTGGCAAAGTACCACGGAAAGGGCCCAGACACAAGGAGGGGCCGTGCCAACGCAAGACAAGGGCCACAGCGAAGTGTGCCAAGGTACCATGGAGAGGGCCCAGACACAAGGAGGGGCCGTGCCGACGCAAGATGAGGCCACAGCGAAGTGTGCCAAGGTACCATGGAGAGGGCCCAGACACAAGGAGGGGCCGTGCCAAGGCAAGCCAAGGTCCATAGTGAAGTGTGCCAAGGTACCATGGAAAGGGCCCAGACACAAGGAGGGGCCGTGCCAACTCAAGACGAGGGCCACAGCGAAGTGTGCCAAGGTAGCATGGAGAGGGCCCTGACACAAGGAGGGGCCGTGCCAACGCAAGACAGGGGCCACAGTGAAGTGTGCCAAAGTACCACGGAGAGGGCCCAGACACAAGGAGGGGTCGTGCCAACGCAAGACAAGGGCCACAGCGAAGTGTGCCAAGGTACCACGGAGAGGGCCCAGACACAGGAGGGGCCGTGCCAACGCAAGACAGGGGCCACAGTGAAGTGTGCCAAAGCACCACAGAGAGGGCCCAGACACAGGAGGGGCCATGCCAACGCAAGATGAGGCCACAGCGAAGTGTGCCAAGGTACCACGGAGAGGGCCCAGACACAAGGAGGGGCCGTGCCAACGCAAGACAAGGGCCACAGCGAAGTGTGCCAAGGTACCATGGAGACGGCCCAGACACAAGGAGGGGCCGTGCCGACGCAAGATGAGGCCACAGCGAAGTGTGCCAAGGTACCACGGAGAGGGCCCAGACACAAGGAGGGGCCGTGCCAACGCAAGACAGGGGCCACAGTGAAGTGTGCCAAAGCACCACGGAGAGGGCCCAGACACAGGAGGGGCCATGCCAACGCAAGATGAGGCCACAGCGAAGTGTGCCAAGGTACCACGGAGAGGGCCCAGACACAAGGAGGGGCCGTGCCAACGCAAGACAGGGGCCACAGCGAAGTGTGCCAAAGTACCACGGAGAGGGCCCAGACACAAGGAGGGGCCGTGCCAACGCAAGACAAGGGCCACAGCGAAGTGTGCCAAGGTACCATGGAGAGGGCCCAGACACAAGGAGGGGCCGTGCCGACGCAAGATGAGGCCACAGCGAAGTGTGCCAAGGTACCACGGAGAGGGCCCAGACACAAGGAGGGGCCGTGCCAACGCAAGACAGGGGCCACAGTGAAGTGTGCCAAAGCACCACGGAGAGGGCCCAGACACAGGAGGGGCCATGCCAACGCAAGATGAGGCCACAGCGAAGTGTGCCAAGGTACCATGGAGAAGGCCCAGACATAAGGAATGGCCGTGCCAACGCAAGACAGGGGCACAGCTAAGTGTACCAAGGTACCATGGATAGGGCCCAGACACAAGGAGGGGCCGTGCCAACGCAAGCCAGGGCCACAGTGAAGTGTGCCAAGGTACCATGGAGAGGGCCCAGACACAAGGAGGGGCCGTGCCAACGCAAGCCAGGGCCACAGTGAAGTGTGCCAAAGTACCACGGAGAGGGCCCAGACACAAGGAGGGGCCGTGCCAATGCAAGACAGGGGCCACAGTGAAGTGTGCCAAGGTACCACGGAGAGGGCCCAGACACAAGGAGGGGCTGTGCCAACGCAAGACAAGGGCCACAGCGAAGTGTGCCAAGGTACCATGGAGAGGGCCCTGACACAAGGAGGGGCTGTGCCAACGCAAGACAAGGGCCACAGCGAAGTGTGCCAAGGTAC
This sequence comes from Lissotriton vulgaris, assembly GCF_964263255.1. Taxonomy (NCBI): domain Eukaryota; kingdom Metazoa; phylum Chordata; class Amphibia; order Caudata; family Salamandridae; genus Lissotriton; species Lissotriton vulgaris. The sequence goes on along the minus strand of NW_028250627.1, from coordinate 232,614 downwards.
CATGGAGAGGGCCCAGACACAAGGAGGGGCCGTGCCAACGCAAGACAAGGGCCACAGCGAAGTGTGCCAAAGTACCACGGAGAGGGCCCAGACACAAGGAGGGGCCGTGCCAACGGAAGACAGGGGCCACAGTGAAGTGTGCCAAAGTACCACGGAGAGGGCCCAGACACAATGAGGGGCCGTGCCAACGCAAGACAAGGGCCACACCCATGTGTGCCAAGGTTACCATGGAGAGGGCCCTGACACAAGGAGGGGCCGTGCCAACGTAAGCCAGGGCCACATTGAAGTATGCCAAGGTACCATGGAAAGGGCCCAGACACAAGGAGGGGCCGTGCCAACGCAAGCCAAGGGCCACAGCGAAGTGTGCCAAGGTACCATGGAAAGGGCCCAGACACAAGGAGGGGCCGTGCCAACTCAAGCTAAGGCCACAGAGAAGTGTGCCAAGGTACCATGGAGAGGGCCCAGACACAAGGTGGGGCCGTGCCAACGCAAGACGAGGGCCACAGCGAAGTGTGCCAAGGTACCACGGAAAGGGCCCAGACACAAGGAGGGGCCGTGCCAACCCAAGACAAGGGCCACAGCGAAGTGTGCCAAGGTACCATGGAAAAGGCCCAGACACAAGGAGGGGCCGTGCCAATGCAAGACAAGGGCCACAGCGAAGTGTGCCAAGGTACCATGGAGAGGGCCCAGACACAAGGAGGGGCCGTGCCAACCCAAGACAAGGGCCACAGCGAAGTGTGCCAAAGTACCACGGAAAGGGCCCAGACACAAGGAGGGGCCGTGCCAACGCAAGACAAGGGCCACAGCGAAGTGTGCCTAGGTACCATGGAGAGGGCCCAGACACAAAGAGGGGCCGTGCCGACGCAAGACGAGGCCACAGCGAAGTGTGCCAAGGTACCATGGAGAGGGCCCAGACACAAGGAGGGGCCGTGCCAACGCAAGACAGGGGCCACAGCGAAGTGTGCCAAGGTACCACGGAGAGGGCCCAGACACAAGGAGGGGCTGTGCCAACGCAAGACAAGGGCCACAGCGAAGTGTGCCAAAGTACCACGGAGAGGGCCCAGACACAAGGAGGGGCCGTGCCAATGGAAGACAGGGGCCACAGTGAAGTGTGCCAAGGTACCACGGAGAGGGCCCAGACACAAGGAGGGGCCGTGCCAACCCAAGACAAGGGCCACAGCGAAGTGTGCCAAGGTACCATGGAGAGGGCCAAGAGCCATAGAGATATCTCTCCCCCAGGAGGACCCATGTCACAGCATTCCAAGGCCCAAAGTGAAACAAGCCAAGAGCTAAGGAGATGGCCCAGAGGCCTCAGACGCCAGGAGGGCCTGATATGAGCCACGATCCACAGAGATGTCTCATGCCACCAACCCCGCCTGTGAGTTTATCTGTTCTATGAGAGGGGAGCTCACCGCTCCGACCCCGCCTGTGAGTATCTGTTGTGTAAGGGAGCTCACCCCTCCAATCCCGCCTGTGAGTATCTGTTCCATGAGAGGGGAGCCCACCCCTCCAACCCCGCCTGTGAGTATCTGTTCCATGAGAGGGGAGCCCACCCCTCCAACCCCGCCTGTGAGTATCTGTTGTGTAAGGGGAGCTCACCCCTCCAACCCAGCCTGTGAGTATCTGTTGTGTAAGGGAGCTCACCCCTCCAACCCCGCCTGTGAGTATCTGTTCCATGAGAGGGGAGCCCACCGCTCCAACCCCGCCTGTGAGTATCTGTTGTGTAAGGGGAGCTCACCGCTCCAACTCCGCCTGTGAGTATCTGTTCTAAGAAAGGGGCGCTCATCCCTCCAACCCGCCTGTGAGTATTTGTTGTGTAAGAGAAGCTCACCCTTCAACCCCATCTGTGAGTATCTGTTGTGTAAGAGAAGCTCACCGCTCTAACCCCGCCTGTGAGTATCTGTTGTGTAAAGGGAGCTCACCCTCCAACCCCGCCTGTGAGTATCTGTTCTATGAGAGGGGCGCTCACCTCTCCAACCCCGCTTGTGAGTATCTGTTGTGTAAGGCGCACTCACCCCTCCAACCCCGCCTGTGAGTATCTGTTGTGTAAGGGGAGCTCACCGCTCCAACCCAGCCTGTGAGTATCTGTTGTGTAAGGGAGCTCACCCCTCCAACCCCGCCTGTGAGTATCTGTTCTATGAGAGGGGCGCCCACCCCTCCAACCCCGCTTGTGAGTATCTGTTGTGTAAGGCGCGCTCATCCCTCCAACCCCGCCTGTGAGTATCTGTTGTGTAAGGGGAGCTCACCCTCAAACCCCGCCTGTGAGTATCTGTTCTAAGAAAGGGGCGCTCATCCCTCCAACCCGCCTGTGAGTATCTGTTGTGTATAGTGCGCTCAGCCCTCCAACCCCACCTGTGAGTATCTGTTGTGTAAAGGGAGCTCACCCTCCAACCCCGCCTGAAGGTATCTGTTGTGTAAGTGGAGCTCACCCTCCAACCTAGCCTGTGAGTATCTGTTGTGTAAGGGGAGCTCACCCTTTAACCCCGCCTGTGAGTATCTGTTCTATGAGAGGGGCGCTCACCCCTCCAACCCCGCCTGTGAATATCTGTTGTGTAAGGGGAGCTCTCCCTCCAACCCCGCCTGTGAGTATCTGTTGCGTAAGGGGAGCTCTCCCTCCAACCCCGCCTGTGAGTATCTGTTCAATGAGAGGGGGGCTCACCCCTCCAACTCCGCCCGTGAGTATCTGTTGTGTAAGGCATGCTCAGCCCTCAAACCCCGCCTGTGAGTATCTGTTGTGTAAGGCTCGCTCACCCCTCCAACCCCGCCTGTGAGTATCTGTTGTGTAAGGGATGCTCACTCTCCAACCCCACCTGTGAGTATCTGTTGTGTAAGGCTCGCTCACCCCTCCAACCCTGCCTGTGAGTATCTGTTGTGTAAAGGGAGCTCACCCCTCCAGCCCTGCCTGTGAGTATCTGTTGTGTAAGTGGAGCTCACCATCCAACCCCGCCTATGAGTATCTGTTGTGTAAGGGGAGCTCACTGCTCCAACCCCACATATGAGTATCTGTTCCATGAGAGGGGCGCTCACCCCTCCAACCCCGCCTTGTTCCATGAGAGGGGCGCTCACCCCTCCAACCCCGCCTGTGAGTATCTGTTGTGTAAAGTGAGCTCACCCTCCAACCCGCCTGTGAGTATCTGTTGTGTAAGGAGAGCTCACCCACCAACCCTGCCTGTGAGTATCTGTTGTGTAAGGGGAGCTCACCGCTCCAACCCCGCCTGTGAGTATCTGTTGTGTAAATGGAGCTCACCCTCCAACCCGCCTGTGAGTATTTATTGTGTAAGGGGAGCTCACCCACCAACCCCGCCTGTGAGTATCTGTTATGTAAGGGGAGCTCACCGCTCCAACCCTGCCTGTGAGTATCTGTTGTGTAAGGGGGGCTCACCCTCCAACCGCGCCTGTGCGTATCTGTTGTGTAAAGGACACTCACCGCCCCCGACACCGCCTGTAAGTATCTGTTGTGTAAGAGGAGCTCACCCTCCAAGTCCACCTGTGAGAATCTGCTGTGTAAGAGGAGCTCACCCTCCAACCCCGCCTGTGAGTATCTGTTGTGCAAATGGAGCTCACCCTCCAACCCCCCTTTAGTATCTGTTGTGTAAAGGGAGCTCACCCACCAACCCCGCCTGTGAGTATCTGTTCTGTAAGGGGAGCTCACCGCTCCAAACCCACCTGTGAGTATCTGTTGTGTAAGTAGGCATGAGCGGATTTTGCGGATTGGCAATCCGCGAATTTGCGGATTTGCGAACTCGCAATCTGCAAAATCCGCGAATTCCCGCGAATTTGCGGATTTTTTTTTTTTTTGTGTTCGCCCGTGTTTCTGCCAGTTCGCGAGGGTTTTTACAATTTCGCAATTTGCGAACTTACCTGTCGGGTCGCAAGTTTTGCGAACTTGTTGTTTCTACGTGTCCAACCTGTTTGGGACACTCTTCTTCATCACTGCCACTCTCTGTCACCACTGCCACTCTCTGACTACTCATGCCACCCTCTGGCCCACCCATGCCACCCTCTGTTTCATCACCACACCCTCTGGTTGTCCAGTGTACATTATTTTCGGCAAAGCAAAGCACACCTTCCCTGCCTCAAGTGACCTGAATTAATTTGGGGCTGATTAATGTGTCACAGAATATTTTTTTAGCTGGCACCTGCTTCCTTAGTGCGCCCTGATTAGTGATCTTTTGCACTTGCTAAGTGCTTTCATTGTTGCAAAATTAGTTACAACACCTGCCCTGCCCCAACTGACAATAATGAATTAGGGGCTGATCAATGGATTTTAACTTCCAGCCTGGCTCCTGCTTGTCTCCCTTAGCTGTAATTCATGACCTTTGTGGCATATGTGTAACTATTCTGAGGTTCAGAGCAGGGTCACATAATAGTTTCAACTGGCAACTGAACTCTGGAGGGGCCCCTCAGGAAGCACTACAGGAAATGGCTACTAATGATGTGCCTGAACTTTTGAACCTGGTAAGTAGTTACTTTCAGTTTTGCTTAGATCGTATTTCTGCAATTTCGCACTTATTCGCGGGGCGCGAACTCACGCGAACAGTGCGAGCAGTGCGAGCAAAATCCGCTGCTCGCGGATTTGCGGATTTTGCAGGAAATTCGCAAATCTCGCGGATTGCGGATTTCCCGAAAATCCGCAAAATCCGCGAGCGGAACGGATTTTCCGCCCATGCCTATGTGTAAGGGACACTTACCCCTCTAACCCAACATGTGAGTATCTGTTGTGTAAGGGACACTTACCCCTCTAACCCAACATGTGAGTATCTGTTGTGTAAGGGGCACTCAGCCCTCCAACCCCGCCTGTGAGTATCTTTTCTATTAGCAGGACGCTCACCCCTCCAATCCTGACTGTGAGTATCTGTTGTGTAAGGGACACTCACCCCTCCCACCCCGCCTGTAAGTATCAGCTCTCTGAGACGGACGCTCACCCCTCCAACCCCGCCTATGAGTATCTATTGTGTAAAGGGAGCTCACCATACAACCCACCTGTGAGTATCTGTTGTGTAAGGGGAGCTCACCCACCAACCCCGCCTGTAAGTATCTGTTGTCTAAGGGGAGCTCACCGCTCCAACCCTACATGTGAGTATCTGTTGCTTAAATGGAGCACACACCCTCCGACCCGCCTGTGAGTATCTGTTGTGTAAGGGGAGCTTACCGCTCCAACCCAGCCTGTGAGTATCTCTTGTGTAAGGGGCGCTCACCCCTCCAACCCCGCCTGTGAGTATCTGTTGTGTAAGGGATGCTCACCCTTCAACCCCCTCCTGTGAGTATCTGTTCTGTGTGGGGAGTTCACTGCTCCAACCCCACCTGTGAGTATCTGTTGTGTAAGGGACACTCACCCCTCCTACCCCCATGTGAGTATCTGTTGTATAAGGGGTGTTCACCCCTCCAACCCCGCCTGTGAGTATATGTTGTGTAAGGGAAGTTCACCCTCCTCTATCGCCTGTGATTATCTGTTGTGTAAGGGACACTCACCCATCCAACCCCGCCTGTGAGTATCTATTGTGTAAGGGACGCTCGACCCTCTAACCCCACCTGTGAGTATCTGTTGTGTAAAGGGAGCTCACCCTCCAACCCCGCCTGTGAGTATCTGTTGTGTAAGTGGAGCTCAACCTCCAACCCTGCCTGTGAGTATCTGTTGTGTAAAGGGAGCTCACCCTCCAACCCCGCCTGTGAGTATCTGTTCTATGAGAGGGGCGCTCACCCATCCAACCCCGCCTGTGAGTATCTGTTGTGTAAAGGGAGCTCACCCTCCAAACCCGCCTGTGAGTATCTGTTGTGTAAGGGGTGCTCACCCTTCAACCCCCTCCTGTGAGTATCTGTTCTGTGTGGGGAGTTCACTGCTCCAACCCCCTCCTGTGAGTATCTGTTCTGTGTGGGGAGTTCACTGCTCCAACCCCACCTGTGAGTATCTGTTGTGTAAGGGACACTCACCCCTCCTACCCCCATGTGAGTATCTGTTGTATAAGGGGTGTTCACCCCTCCAACCCCGCCTGTGAGTATCTGTTGTGTAAGGGAAGTTCACCCTCCTCTATCGCCTGTGATTATCTGTTGTGTAAGGGACGCTCGACCCACCAACCCCACCTATAAGTATCTGTTGTGTTATTGTTATTGTTATTGTTATTGTTATTTTAATTTTATACCGCGCCTAATCACCTGCAGGCCTCTAAGCGCCCGGAAAGATGGAATAGGACAATAACACAACAGGTCAGAACAAAAGATCGCATTGGATTAAGCCATGCTCAGGCTTCTCCTGAACAGTAGCGTTTTCAGGCTCTTTCGAAATTTTAAGAGGTTTCCTTCCTCACGTAGCCCTCCAGGCAAGTTGTTCCACAGCTGGGGAACCAATACCGAGAAGGCTCTGCCTCCCTTCGTCACTAGCCTGTACCGAGAGCAAGTCAACAACTGCAGGTCCGAGGACCGAAGTGATCTCGTCGGGCAGTACAGTTGTAGGCGCTCCTTGATATAGGCCGGAGCCTTACCATAGATGACCTTATGGGCTGTACACAGACTCTTGAATTCCACTCTCTCTTTAATTGGAAGCCAATGTAGGTTTTGTAGTAGAGGAGTGGCTCTAGACCTCCTAGGGAGTCTAAAAATCAGTCGGGCAGCATCACTCATTAGAACCTGAAGCCTATTAGTAAGGGTTTTCGGTAGGCCAAGATAGAGGGCATTCCCATAGTCAATTCTGGAAATGATAGTGGCAGTTACTATTGAGCGCATCATGGGCTCTGAAAGGATAGTGGATAACTTCGCAGTTGCCGGATGATATTAGTACAGCTGCCTACCACCGACGCGATCTGAGGCGCCATCGATAGGTCAGCGTCCAACCGAATCCCCAAGCTTTTTACAGCCAGGCTTGGTTTTGGGGCCGGGCCCAACTCCATGGGCCAGTAGAGGTCACTCCAAGGTGAGAGGGTGGATGGTATAACCAAGATCTCAGTTTTGTCAGGATTGACTTTTAAAAGGTTATCTGTCATCCATCGTACCGTGAACCTCAGAATGTTCTGGGATTGGAGTTGTGCGGCCGAGGTGTCATTTATACTTAGCAGCAACTGCGTATCGTCCGCATAGTTGAAGACTTTACAGTCCATCGTAGCCAGCGCAGCGATCAGGGGTTGCAGGTATAGGTTGAATAGAAGAGGGGACAGGGCCGACCCCTGCGGTACTCCACACTCTAAAACCCCGACCTCAGATGTTTCATCCCCCAGTTGTATCCTTTGGGTCCTGCCTGTAAGGAAGGATTCCAACCACTGCAGCGCCGAGCCCTTAATCCCAAAGCTCTTCAATCTGTCCAAGAGCAGGGTGTGGCTGACAGTATCGAACGCCGCTGATAGATCTAATAAAATCAGGGCGCTCGCTTTCTTACAGTCAGCCCTACCTCTTAGTTCGTCCAGCACCGAGAGCATCACCAACTCGGTGCTGTGGTGTGCTCGAAAACCTGCCTGTCTATCGTGGAGTAGATGGTGAGATTCCAGATAGCAGGACAGGGACTGAAGAACGTGTTGCTCAAGGATTTTTGAGAGAAAGGGCAGCTGGGAGATGGGTCTGTAGTTCTTCAACACAGCGGGATCTGACCCCAGCTTTTTCAATAAGGGTCTTACCCGCGCCTCCTTAAGTTCACTCGGCAGGTATCCCATGTCTAGCGATCTATTAAGGAGAGAGATGATGTATTCCTCCAATAAGGGACGCGCAATGCGAAAGATCTCAGGTGGACAAGGATCAGCTGGAGAGCCAGATTTAATTTTACACATCAGTTGTTCCAAGATTAGTGTATCCATCTGTGGGAACATTGTAAGAGAACAGTCGCTCGCCTTATTAGATGTTAAGGCAATTGCAGTCCCTGTTGCCGCCATATTCTCTATCTCCTGGACAATGATCTTCACCTTCTCCAGGAAATAGGTCTGGAAGGTATTACAATCAAAAGGGGGCTTAACATTATCCGGCTTCTTACTCAGCTCAGCCAAGATTTTAAAGGTTTCTTTCTGGATATTAGTGGCCTTGCTTAGGCGCGACTCAAGATAGTCCGCTTTAGCTTGAATCATAAGTTTTTTATATTGGTGGAGAAAGGCCTTATAGGTATCCCTATCAGTATCCTGCTTGGATTTCCTCCACAGCCTTTCTAATCTCCTTAGCTTGGTTTTGGTTTCCCTTAAGAGCGGAGTAAACCAGGGAGCTTTCCCAGAGCCCTTGATTTGCTGTGTTTTCACTGGCGCTATCTGATCGATGGCCTGAATCAGACATCTTGTTAGATCAGAGTAGTCTCGGTCCAAATTACAATCTGGCTCTAAAACCTGGGGGGGGGTTCCAGATGTGCCTCAGTCAGGGCTCTCAGATTGACTTCAATCCATTTCCGGGTTTTCCTGAAGCTATGTGAGTTATGAACAGCCCCATTGCTGAGGGGGACCTCACACGAGACCAAACAGTGATCCGACCAGACACAGTGCGCTGCCTCACTAAATGTTAGAGTGGCATCGGTGGTCCACATAAGGTCAAGAATGTGCCCTTTTTCATGGGTTGGGGTATCCACAATCTGTGTGAAGTCCAATGCGGACATTAATGTGTCTAACTGGCGCATAGGTGAATCCCAGGTGGGCTTATCCCAATGTAAATTAAAATCCCCTGTAACCAAGATTTTTGTATATCTTGACCTAAGGTCAGATATAATAGGACAGAATAAGTCAAAGAAGGTAGGGGTTGCCTTCGGCGGACGATAAACAGACAAGATCACCCAACACACATTGTTTACTGTGACCTTTACCCCAAGAAGATCGGCTAAGTCAATCGTCTCAGTTAGTATTTTTTCAACCGTCATGGTCTTCCTATACAAAATAGCTACCCCACCCCCCCGTGAGCCCCCTGGGCGGTTATGCCACATTATATCATATCCGCTTGGTACAGCGGCGATGATATCCGGTAACGAGTTCTCATCTGTCCAGGTCTCTGAAAGAGTCAGGACATCGATGTCACTATCCTGAAGCATATTATATACCTCCAGATGATGGCAGTGCAACGAGCGGGTATTAAGGCTCGCTATTTTTAACGTGGAACATTTATTCAAGGCAGGTGTGACCCCAACATTCCGAAAGATACTGTACTTTTTAAGCAACAGCAGGACTGCTTTGTCCAACATGGGCTCGCCTCTATTCAAAGATTTAAGCATTTCTGAGGAGTAAGTGCGACGATGGCCAGCCGTCCCAGCCCCTGCGCCTGCCTGTGCGCGGACGGGCGCAGACGGGCTGGACTCTGGCGTGACTCCGGCGATGCTCCGGCGTGCCCGCAGCGTGTGCCCGCTGCGCGTCAGCATGGCCCGTTTTAAATACCGGTCTAGCGTCCTTGCGACGACTAGACCGTGCGCAGCTTCTCTAGGCCGCCCCCCCCAAGCCAAGATGTCCGCCGCAGTGCTATCTGTCGGGAGAAGGACCCGCTCCAAACACGGTGGGTTTACAATTGTGGTGCAAGTAAGTGGATTCTTAATTAAGAGCCTAAAAGCGGCAACAATAAACAACAAATAAACAAATAATCAGCGATTTTAAAATTTCCTTGTGTGAGCTCCTGTGAGCGCGCTGCACTCTGTAGTGCAACTCGCTCCGTTTGTCCTAATAGTTTCCAATCACAGGCCACCTAGTTTGCCCCGTTTAAATACCGGTCTAGCGTCCTTGCGACGACTAGACCGTGCGCAGCTTCTCTAGGCCGCCCCCCCCCAAGCCAAGATGTCCGCCGCAGTGCTATCTGTCGGGAGAAGGACCCGCTCCAAACACGGTGGGTTTACAATTGTGGTGCAAGTAAGTGGATTCTTAATTAAGAGCCTAAAAGCGGCAACAATAAACAACAAATAAACAAATAATCAGCGATTTTAAAATTTCCTTGTGTGAGCTCCTGTGAGCGCGCTGCACTCTGTAGTGCAACTCGCTCCGTTTGTCCTAATAGTTTGTAAAGGGAGCTCACCCTCCAAACCTGCCTGTGAGTATCTGTTCTATGAGAGGGGCGCTCAACCCCCCAACCCCGCCTTTGAGTATCTGTTGTGTAAAGGGATCTCACCCTCCAACCCGCCTGTGAGTATCTGTTGTGCAAGGGGAGCTCACCCACCAACCCCGCCTGTGAGTATCTGTTGTGTAACGGGAGTTCACCGCTCCAACCCCGCCTGTGAGTATCTGTTGTGTAAGGGGAGCTCACCCACCAACCGTTCCTGTGAGTATCTGTTTTTTGAGGGGTGCTCACCCCTCCAATCCCGCCTGTGAGTATCTGTTGTGTAAGAAACGCTCACCCTCCAACTCAGCCTGCGAGTATCTGTTTTGTGAGGGGCGTTCACCCCTCCAACCCTGCCTGTGAGTATCTGTTCTATGAGAGGGGTGGTCACCCCTCCAACCCGCCTGTGAGTATCTGTTGTGTAAGAGAAGCTCACCCTTCAACCCCACCTGTGAGTATCTGTTGTGTAAGAGGAGCTCACCGCTCTAAGCCCGCCTGTGAGTAACTGTTCGATGAGAAGGGCGCTCACCCTCCAACCCCACCTGTGAGTATCTGTTCTGAAAGGGGACCTCACCGCTTCAACCCCGCCTGTGAGTATCTGTTCTATGAGATGGGAGCTCGCCGCTCCAACCCCACCTGTGTGTATCTGTTGTATAAGGGGCACTCACCCCTCCAACCCCCTCTGTGAGTATCTGTGGTGTAAAGGGAACTCACCGCTCCAACCCCACCTGTAAGCATCTGTTCTGAAAGGGGACCTCACCGCTTCAGCCCCACCTGTAAGTATCTGTGGTGAAAGGGGTGCTCACCGCCACAACCCCGCCGGTGAGTATCTGTTCTATGAGAGGGGAGCTCACCCCTCCAACCCTGCCTGTGAGTATCTGTTCCATGAGAGGGGCGCTCACCCATTCAACCCCACCTGTGATTATCTGTTGTGTAAGGGGAGTTCACCACGTCAACTCTGCCTGTGAGTACCTGTTGTGTAAGGGGAGCTCAACCTCCAACCCTGCCTGTGCGTATCTGTTGTGTATTGGATGCTCACACCTCCAACCCCGCCTGTGAGTACCTGTTGTGTAAGGGGAGCTCAACCTCCAACCCCGCCTGTGAGTATCTGTTGTGTAAGTGGAGCTCACCCACCAACCCCGCCTGTGAGCATCTGTTGTGTAAGTGGAGCTCACCCACCAACCCCGCCTGTGAGTATCTGTTGTGTAAGTGGAGCTCACCCACCAACCCCGCCTGTGAGTATCTGTTGTGTAAGTGGAGCTCACCCACCAACCCCGCCTGTGAGTATCTGTTGTGTAAGTGGAGCTCACCCACCAACCCCGCCTGTGAGTATCTGTTGTGTAAGTGGAGCTCACCCACCAACCCCGCCTGTGAGTATCTGTTGTGTAAGTGGAGCTCACCCACCAACCCCGCCTGTGAGTATCTGTTGTGTAAGTGGAGCTCACCCACCAACCCTGCCTGTGAGTATCTGTTGTGTAAGTGGAGCTCACCCACCAACCCCGCCTGTGAGTATCTGTTGTGTAAGTGGAGCTCACCCACCAACCCCACCTGTGAGTATCTGTTGTGTAAGTGGAGCTCACTCTCCAACCCCACCTGTGAGTATCTGTTGTGTAAGGGGAGCTCACCCCTCCAACCCCACCTGTGAGTATCTGTTGTGTAAAGGGGATCTCACCCTCCAACCCCGCCTGTGAGTATCTGTTGTGTAAGGGGATCTCACCCTCCAACCCCGCCTGTGAGTATCTGTTGTGTAAGGGACGCTCAACCCTCCAACCCTGCCTGTGAGCTTCTGTTGTGTAAGGGGAGCTCACCCTCCAACCCCCCCTGTGAGTATCTGTTGTGTAAGGGGAGCTCACCCTCCAACCCCGCCTGTGAGAATCTGTTGTGTAAGGCGCGCTCACCCATCCAACCCCGCCTGTGAGTATCTGTTCTATGAGAGGGGAGCTCACCCTCCAACCCCGCCTGTGAGTATCTGTTGTGTAAGGGAGCTCACTCTCCAACCCCGCCTGTGAGTATCTGTTGTGTAAGGGAGCTCACCCCTCCAACCCCGCCTGTGAGTATCTGTTGTGTAAGGGAGCTCACCCACCAACCCCGCCTGTGAGTATCTGTTGTGTAAGGGAGCTCACCATCCAACCCCGCCTATGAGTGTCTGTTGTGTAAGGGAGCTCACCCACCAACCCCGCCTGTGAGTATCTGTTGTGTAAGGGAGCTCACCCACCAACCCCGCCTGTGAGTATCTGTTGTGTAAGGGAGCTCACCCACCAACCCCGCCTGTGAGTATCTGTTCCATGAGAGGGGCTGTCATACCTCCCCCGCCTCTGCTGTATTTGTTTTGTGTGAGGGACACTCACCCCTCCACCCCGTCTTTGCTGTATTTGTTTTGTGTGAGGGACACTCACCCCTCCACCCCGCCTGCTGTATCTATGTGAGGGGTGCTCCACCCCACCTCTGCTGTATCTGTTCTGTGTGGGGGCGCTCACTTCCACCTCCTGCCTGTGAGTATCTGTTGTGTCGTGTAAGGGGAGCTCACCCTCCACCCACCGCTGTGTGAGGGGCACTCACCCCTCCCCCTGCCTCTGCTGTATCTGTTCTATATGAGGGGCTGCCATACCTCCCCACCTCTGCAGTATCTACTTTGTGTGAGGGGCGCTCACCCCTCCACCCTCTGCCTCTGCTGATCTGTTCTGTGTGAGGGGCGCTCATGCCTCCCCCACCTCTGCTGTATCTACTTTGTGTGAGGGGCGCTCACCCCTCCACCCTCTGCCTCTGCTGATCTGTTCTGTGCGAGGGGCGGTCATGCCTCCACCGCCTCTGCTGTATCAGTTTTGTGTGTTTTGCACTCACCCCTCCCCCACCTCTGCTACATCTGTTCTTTTCTGCTTTCTTTACGAGCGAGGCTGCCTGTGTTCTTCCCAGAGATACATGGCTCCCCTGTGATGTTTGCCACCTGATGAGCGCTCTAGCCTTGAGAACAAATGCTGCCTCTGCTCTCCTTTCAGTGCAGTGGAAGGAAGAACACCGCTTTTTTCCCATCAAACGGCGGTTGTGAATAGCAGGCAAGAAGATCTAGAACAGTCTCACCCCAAGCTATGCCTGAAACGCGTTATTCTAGACACGCTGCTGCCTTCCCTGACCCTGCCTGACGCGCGTTATTATAGACACGCTGCTGCCGTCCCTGACCATGCCTGACACGCGTTATTATAGACACGCTGCTGCCTTCCCTGACCCTGCCTGACACGCGTTATTATAGACACGCTGCTGCCTTCCCTGACCCTGCCTGACACGCGTTATTATAGACATGCTGCTGCCTTCCCTGACCCTGCCTGACAAGCGTTATTATAGACATGGTGCTGCCTTCCCTGACCCTGCCTGACACGCGTTATTATAGACACGCTGCTCTCTTCCCTGACCCTGCCAGACACGCGTTATTATAGACACCATGCTGCCTTCCCTGACCCTGCCTGACACGCGTTATTATAGACTCGCTGCTGCCTTCCCTGACCCTACCAGACACGCGTTATTATAGACACCCTGCTGCTTTCTCTGATCCTGCCAGACACGTGTTATTATAGACACGCTGCTGCCTTCCCTGACCCTGCCAGACACGAGTTAATATAAACAGGGTGCTGCCTTCACTGACCCTACCATACATGCATTATTATAGACACCCTGCTGCCTTCTCTGATCCTGCCAGACACGCGTTATTATAGACACGCTGCAGCCTTCCTTGACCCTGCCAGACACGCGTTATTATAGACAGGGTGCTGCCTTCCCTGACCCTGCCAGACACGCGTTATTATAGACACGCTGCTGCCTTCCCTGACCCTACCATACATGCATTATTATAGACACCCTGCTGCCTTACCTGATCCTGCCAGACACGTGTTATTCTAGACACGCTGCTGCCTTCCCTGACCCTACCAGTAACGCGTTATTATAGACACATTGTTGCCTTCCGTGACCCTGCCAGACACGCGTTATTCTAGACTCGCTGCTGCCTTACCTGACCCTACCAGACACGCATTATTAAAAACACGGTGCTGCCTTCCCTGACCCTGCCAGACACGCGTTATTATAGACACGCTGCTGCCTTCCCTGACCCTACCATACATGCATTATTATAGACACCCTGCTGCCTTCCCTGACCCTGCCAGACACGCGTTATTATAGACACCCTGCTGCCTTCCCTGACCCTGCCAGACACACGTTATTATAGACATGCTGCTGCCTTACCTGACCCTACCAGTAACGCGTTATTATAGACACATTGCTGCCTTCCGTGACCTTGCCAGACATTTGTTATTATAGACACGCTGCTGCCTTCCCTGACCCTGCCAGACACGCGTTATTCTAGACTCACTGCTGCCCTTCCTGACCCTCCCTGACGCACGTTATTCCATACTCGTTGCTGCCTTACCTGACCCTGCCAGGCAGGCGTTATTCTAGACACGCTGCTGCCTTCCCTGACCCTGCCTGACACGCGTTATTATAGACACGCTGCTGTATTCCCTGACCCTGCCAGACACGCGTTATTATAGACACGCTGATGCCTTCCCTGACCATGCCTGACAAGCGTTATTATAGACACCCTCCTGCCTTCCCTGACCCTGCCAGACACGCGTTATTATAGACATGCTGCTGCCTTCCCTGACCCTACCAGACAAGCGTTACTATAGACACAGTTCTGCCTTCCGTGACCTTGCCAGACATTTGTTATTATAGACACGCTGCTGCCTTCCCTGACCCTGGCAGACACGCGTTATTCTAGACTCGCTGCTGCCTTACCTGACCCTACCAGACACGCATTATTAAAACACGGTGCTGCCTTCCCTGACCCTCCCATACATGCATTATTATAGACACGCTGCTGCCTTCCCTGACCCTGCCAGACACGCGTTATTATAGACACGCGCTGCCTTCCCTGACCATGCCTGACACACGTTATTATAGACACCCTGCTGCCTTCCCTGACCCTGCCAGACCCACGTTATTATAGACATGCTGCTGCCTCCCCTGACCCTGCCAGACACGCGTTATTCTAGACTTGCTGCTGCCTTACCTGACCCTACCAGTAACGCGTTATTATAGACACATTGCTGCCTTCCATGACCTTGCCAGACATTTGTTATTATAGACACGCTGCTGCCTTCCCTGACCCTGCCAGACACGCGTTATTATAGACACGCTGCTGCCTTCCCTGACCCTGCCAGACACGTGTTCGTCTAGACTCGCTGCTGCCCTTCCTGACCCTCCCTGACGCACGTTATTCCATACTCGTTGCTGCCTTACCTGACCCTGCCAGGCAGGCGTTATTCTAGACACGCTGCTGCCTTCCCTGACCCTGCCTGACACACGTTATTATAGTCGCAGTGCTGCCTTCCCTGACCCTGCCAGACACGCGTTATTCTAGACTCGCTGCTGCCTTCCCTGACCCTGCCAGACATTTGTTATTATAGACATGCTGCTGCCTTACCTGACCCTGCCAGACACACGTTATTATAAACACGGTGCTGCCTTCCCTGACCCTACCATACATGCATTATTATAGACACGCTGCTGCCTTCCCTGACCCTGACTGATACGCGTTATTACAGACACAGTGCTGCCTTGCCTGATCCTGCCTGACACGCGTTATTACAAACTTGCTGCTGCATTCCTTGACCCTGCCTGAAATGCGTTATTATAAACATGGTGCTGCCTTCCCTGACCCTATCATACATGCATTATTAAAGACACGGTGCTGACTTCCCTGACCCTGACAGACACGTGTTATTATGGACATGCTGCTGCCTTCCCTGACCCTGCCAGACAAGCGTTATTCTAGACTCGTTGCTGCCTTACCTGACCCTGCCAGACACGCGTTATTCTAGACACGCTGCTGCCTTCCTTGACCCTGCCTGACACGTGTCATTATAGACACGCTGCGGCCTTCCCTGACCCTGCCTGACACGCGTTATTATAGACACGCTGCTGCCTTCCCTGACCATGCCTGACAAGCGTTATTATAGACTCCCTCCTGCCTTCCCTGACCCTGCCAGACACGCGTTATTATAGACATGCTGCTGCCTTCCCTGACCCTACCAGACAAGCGTTACTATAGACACAGTGCTGCCTTCCGTGACCTTGCCAGACATTTGTTATTATAGACACGCTGCTGCCTTCCCTGACCCCGCCAGACACGCGTTATTCTAGAATCGCTGCTGCCTTACCTGACCCTACCAGACACGCATTATTAAAAACACGTGCTGCCTTCCCTGACCCTACCATACATGCATTATTATAGACACGCTGCTGCCTTCCCTGACCCTGCCAGACACGCGTTATTCTAAACTCGCTGTTGCCTTACCTGACCCTACCAGACACGCGTTATTATAGACACGGTGCTGCCTTCAGTGACCTTGCCAGACATTTGTTATTATAGACATGCTGCTGCCTTACCTGACCCTGCCAGACACACGTTATTATAAACACGGTGCATCCTTCCCTGACCCTACCATACATGCATTATTATAGACACGCTGCTGCCTTCCCTGACCATGACTGATACGCGTTATTACAGACACAGTGCTGCCTTGCCTGATCCTGCCTGACACGCGTTATTACAGACTTGCTGCTGCATTCCTTGACCCTGCCTGATATGCGTTATTATAAACATGGTGCTGCCTTCCCTGACCCTATCATACATGCATTATTAAAGACACGGTGCTGACTTCCCTGACCCTGACAGACACGTGTTATTATGGACACGCTGCTGCCTTCCCTGACCCTACCAGACACGCGCTATTATAGATATACGTTGCTGCCTTCCCTGACCCTGACTGACACACGTTATTGTAGACATGCTGCTGCCTTCCCTGACGCTGCCAGATACACATTATTATAAACACGCTGCTGCCTTCCCTGACCCTACCATACATGCATTATTATAGACACAGTGCTGACTTTCCTGACCATACCAGATGCGCGTTATTATAAACACGCTGCTGCCTTCCCTGACACTACCATACATGCATTATTATAGACACAGTGCTGACTTTCCTGACCATACCAGATGCGCGTTATTATAAACATGCTGCTGCCTTCCCTGACCCTGCCAGACACACATTATTACAGACATGCTGCTGCCTTCCCTGACCCTGCCAGATACACGTTATTATAAACAGGGTGCTGCCTTCCCTGACCCTACCATACATGCGTTATTATAGACACAGCGCTGACTTTCCTGACCATACCAGATGCGCGGTATTATAAACACGCTGCTTCCTTTCCCTGACCCTGCCTTATACGTGGTATTATAGTTACCGTTTTACCTTCCCTGACCCTGCCAGACACGCATTATTCTAGACTCGCTGCTGCCTTCCCTGACCCTGTCAGACACGCATTATTCTAGACTCGCTGCTGCCTTACCTGACCCTGTCAGACACGCGTTATTATAGACACGCTGCTGCCTTCCCTGACCCTGCCTGACACAAATTATTATAGTCACAGTGTTGCCTTCCCTGACCCTGCCAGACACAGGTTATTATAGACACGCTGCTTTTTCCCTGACCTTGCCAAACACGCGTTATTATGGACACCATGCTGCCTTCCCTGACCCTGCCAGACACACATTATTCTAGACTCGCTGCTGCCTTCCCTGACCCTTCCTGAGGAGTTATTATAGTCACAGTGATGCCTTCCCTGACCCTACCAGACACACGTTATTATAGTCACTGTGCTAACTTCCGTGACCTTGCTAGATATTTGTTATTATAAACACGTTGCTGACTTCCCTGCCTGACATGCGTTATTATAGACGCGCTGCTCCCTTCCCTGACCCTACCAGACACGCGTTACTATAGACACAGTGCTACCTTCCCTGACCCTAGCTGACACGCGTTATTATAGACACGCTGCTGCGTTCCCTGACCCTACCAGACATGCAATATTATAGACACGCTGCTGCCTTCCTTGACCCTGACTGACCCGCGTTAATATAGACACGCTGCTCCCTTCCCTAACCCTGCCTGACACACGTTATTATAGAAACGGTGCTCGGTTACATGACCCTACCAAACAAGCGTTATTATAGACACGCTGCTCTCTTCCCTGACCCTACCAGACACGCGTTATTATAGACGTGCTGCTGCCTTACATAACCCTGCCAGACACGCGTTTAGGTAATATAGACACAGTGCTGCCTTACATGACCCTGCCTGACAAGTGTTTAGTTATTATAGATACATTGCCCCCTTCCCTGACCCTGCCTGACATGCGTTATTGTAGACATGGGTCAGTCTCCCCTGACTCTGCGTGACATGTGCTATTATAGGCACGGTGCTGCCTTCCATGTTTCTGCCTGATCCTTGTAATTACTGGCAGAGAGCGCCTTTCCCTCCAACTGCAGTACGTGCCCTATTAGAGACACAATTATGCATCTATCTCTGGCACTCCCTCTAGACCTGATACTTGTCGGGTAGCTTCTTCCGTAATTTTTCACTTTTCCACCTGGCTTTTCTATTATCATTCTATTGTCATTCTCTTGTCTGACCTCCAGCCTTTGGGCATTTTCCACTGTAAATATGGTGTGAAAGTGCACGCACCCTTCATATCCGTGTTGGGAAGTGGCATTGATTCCCTGATCTGAAACACGGGCCGATCTGTTGTTGCAGACCGGTGGGTGCGCACTGGTATCTATTGTGAGTAAATTTATATGCAGCTTGCCATTGTAGGTCTCTATGAATGTGCACCCGCACCTATGGTGCACGTGATTGCGTGTGGCCTGCTCTGAAATGAAGGGAATCTTGTATCGCGCAACTAAGCCCAAAGGCATCAAGGTGCATAACAGAAAAAAGCCATAAGACAAATAAAGAGTAACTACGGGTACGCCCTTGCAAACAGCCATGTTTTCAGTGCTTTACGAAAAAGCGGAACGGAGGACTGAGATTTGATTTCACATGGAAGGGTATTCCATAGCTTAGGGGCGATTGAAGAAAAAGCCCTACCGCCCCATTTACTCTTACGGAAGCGAGGTACCACCAGCAGGTTCTTTGAGGAGGAGCGTAAAGGTCTGCCCGATACGTAGGGTAGCAGCAGTTTCTTGACCCCACCCGCACCCTTCCCAGAGAGTGCGCTGTGGGTCAGGCAGAGCGTTTTGAAGATAATCTTCGCTTCAATAGGAAGCCAATGTAAGGCCTTCCTGGCTTCCGTTGATGACGCTAATCTGGGAGCGTCCAGAACAAATTTGGCTGCCGCATTTTGAGCAGTGTGAAGACGCTGTATCAGGCTCTTATTCATGCCGATGTATAGGGCGTTACAATAATCTAGTCGCGAGGTGACAAGTGCTACCACCACTTGCTTCCGCGCCTGAGGGGACAGGTAATGTTTTATTTTTCGGAGTATTTTAATGATGCCCCAGCAGGTGGAAACAGTTCTGTTAACCTGCAAGGTAATGGAGAGGGCAGGTTAAATCAGTACTCCCAAGTTCCGTGCTGACTCCGTGGGAGTGGGACAGGTCCCCAGCATAGGCGGCCACCATTCAGGTGACCAGATGTTATTGTTGGGGCCGAACACCAAGATCTCAGTCTTCTCCCCGTTCAACTTTAGTGAATTGTAGCTCATCCAGCTCTTGCCATGTGTTAACTTGGGGAAGTGGTGGACATTACTTGAGACTGAGTTTGGTGACTCACGTTGCCAAAAATAAATGTAGTAATCAGGAGACCACACTGGAGTGAAGATGTCAACGTAGGTTTATTCAAGTATCAAGTAAGTAGGTAAACAGGTAAACAAGTCCAGGTATAAGTCATATTAAACCCTACCGGGAGCAGCCTGCTAGCTGCTCAGCCCCATCCATCAACTGTCATCTCTCGTTCGGTCACCAACGCATTCCACTTGTGGCCCACACACCAAACATTCCATTCAGAACACTCACACCGGCTGAGCAGCCAGGGACAGGCAAACATGGGAGAGGCAATCCATAACATCAGGATACAACATACCTCGTCATGATGTTTCATATCAATGGAATCGCAGTGCCAAACCCTTTGCATTGATAAAGGGGGTTCTGGCACAACTCACTTAAAAATATCACTTATAGAATATGGATACTTCTATGCTCCAAGAGTCTCAGGGACCGTGGTAGACACCAGGGCACAGGGGAGCACTGTGCATTCTCCAAATAACAGCCATAAATCCACAGGAACGGTAGACCTCTGCCATTTGAGGGCCAAATGGGATAGATTGAAGATAGAGGTTGGGGCACTTGGCCTCTAGGGGTCGGATTTTACTATGGATGCCCTTCCGCAAGTGGAGAGATACGCTTGTGGGGATGTGGGACCAGAGAACCGGGACAATATGGCACACTTTGTTAGAGGACTCTGTTGTTCACATGGAGAATTACTGTTCGAATAGAGGCTCACCTGGGCTGAGGAACCTCTGAAGTGTGGTGCCCTGAGGTGGGCTCTCCAAGGGCTCAACAGGGGGCCTCCTTTTGTCTTGGGTACCTCAGGCACATCAAAGGTCTCCACCGGGGGAGCTACGCCATTTACCTGTGACATCTGGAGAGCGTTGCTCTCTCAAGTGCCCCCTCAGCTACTAAATCCAAACTGGTAGTGTGGTGCATGTGTGCACCTAAGACTTGTGTTTGGAGACCGGATTACCTAGTGTGTAGCCCCAGAAATCTTGCCCGCATCTAAGGTGCGTGTTTCTTGTACAGCACGGAACTCAACACTCTTAAGTGTCTAGTGGTGGTGAGCGGATTCACTAATTGGAGGACCCTACATGGCCCATTTTATCGATCGTGCGCATTTCTTCTTGTGTGACACGCCAACTACATGCTCATTGTGTGTGGTGTCTGATTCACAGGGTGCAATCCTCAGAGGTGAGGGTGTACCCAGAGTAGTGCCTCCTCCTACCTCATTTTCCTCTGCTGAGCTTTTGCCTGTTTGTGTGTGACTGGATTGTATCATTGTGCACCGGACGATGTGCCTCAATTCCAGGGAGGTACAGAATTGTAACTAGTCGCTGTGTGTGACAGGAATTGCCTGGTGCAACACAATTCAACATGGACCGATCATTGTGCATCCTTTTCAGGAAGGTGTAGAATTTGCAACTCACTAAGTTTGAAATCTGAAGTACATGGTGCGACTCATCCTTACGCGCACCAGACTCTGTGCCCAGATTGCCTGGGCACGACCCTGATCATCGTGTATCTATCGGGGCACCTTATCCTCTTGAGAGGCTCCTCTGTGTTACTCTACATTCATTGGTTGTTCCCTTGTTGACCCTCATCACGGTGGTCCACCTGCCCTCTCCCCACATGGCACCTCTTGGAGACATCTCTACACAAGGTAGTAGCAAGAGAGATTGACGGGTTTGAAGAAACACTTTCGAGACAGTTCAGAAGTGGGTCAAGAGACTGCGTGACTAATTTGTGTTTTGAGAATTTTGGTTGAACTTCCTGAGTGGCTGCTAACCTTTCACTTGTATAAGTCTACCTCTAAATCAAAACTGCTACATTTCCCCGCCTGCTTCCCTAGGACCCAGACTGTGTGTTACTTCAGCTGCGTGCTGTCCAGTGTCCAGGAGGTGGGGTTGAATATCTTTCATCCAGGGGTGTAGGACAATTGGGGTGAACTAGAAGGTGGAGGTAGGCTTGGGCCATGAAGACTTCAGAGGGTGAACTATTGACCTGCTGGTTATCACTGGCACCGCATTAGGATGCTGAGTATGTATGTGTGTGTATGAGTGTGCTGTACGGTCTGGTTGATACCTGTCGCACCGCGGAGTGGTGCTGAGTGAGTGTGTGGGAGTGGGAATGACTGTGTGTGGACCGCCTGTACTTCACGAGAGTGGCCGGCCGTGCCGCATTATACGTTGAATGCTGCCAGAAGGACAATACATTTTGGCATTGGGTTTTCTCGCATGACTTAAGCCCATGGCGCTGCTAAAAAGTGTTCTATTTTCATCTATGTGCATTATTTTGATACTGCGCACTGCATAATGGTGCAGATCATCCCCGAGGCTGCACACCAGGTGGTGGAGGCCAACAAAAGAGAAGTGAACCTAGTGCCATTTGTGTGGGGAGGGTCTGTTGAAGGTCACTGTAAGCTCCCTCACGTCACTGTAAGCTCCCCCATGCCAGTGGCTTGTCTGTTGGATAATGATCTGGAGCACACTATCTGGATGAAAGGTGAGCTCCAGGCTCTTCTGGAGAGTTTGGGGTTACCCGACTGGATCTGTGCTAGTACATGGCCCATTGCTACCCGAGATGGGATCCAGAAGGGACTGGAGTCACTTACAATGGCCAAGAATCCAGTTACTAAGAAGGGGAGAGGACCAGGACGGGAAAGGCCTGCATCAGAATGAACCTTCGGTGAGCTGAATGGGGATTCAGCCCCGGCCAAGGCCACCCCAGAATCTATTTATCTCCTGAGAGTCCAAGACATCGGGCAGAGGCTTGCTCTCCTTTTCCTCCTTCGCCATCCGTCACCATTAGCATGGTAACCTCAGACCTCTCAAAGTGTGGCTTGAGGTGATTGACGTGCAGAACCCAGGGGGGGTGCCTTGGGGTCTTGAGATCCACCAGGTAGGTTGTCTCCCCGTTCTCCTCGATCAACTTGTAGGGACCGATCCAGCAGTCCTCAAGGACTATTGTTCCACAGCCTCCTTCATCCACACTTTCTGCCCCAGTGTCAATTTCATTTGAGTGGCGTTCTTGTCATACTACTCTTTCAAGACATCCTGGCTGGCTTCTAAGCTGTATTAGGCTTGCTTCCACAACTTGGCCATTTGGCTTCGGAAGCCGAGCATGTATGTTACTAAAATCCATGGAGTTCTCTTGGGAGACTGCTCACAGCGCCCCTTAATCTAAAATCAGGAGTTTCAGACTAGACAAATGCCCATCTAATCAGGCTGGCTGATAAGTTAGACGACAGGTTGGGTGCGGCCTATATTGATGTACCTTCGACCTGACCTCCGGGTACTGGCAGATTGGCCCCACCAAGGGAACCAAGAAGAAAAACCTTTTCTCCTCTCTGGAAGGGCATTTCCAATTCTGGGCCATACCCTTTGGACTCAAGAATGCCCCTGCCATCTTCCAGAGGTTGGCACACCTGGCCATTGCTGGTATGGAGGCCTTTTCAGCTACTTATCTGGATGACATTGCGGTCATCAGCAACCGTTACGAGGATCATCTATTTCACCTCCAGGAAGTAGTTCATGCCTTGCAGCAAGCAGGCCTGATGTTCAAGGCCAGTAAAAGCAAGATAGGGCAAGGATTGGTGGTGTACTTGGGACATCGGGTGGGCCAGGGTAAGGTACAACCCTTCAAGGTAATGTTAAAGCTATTCTGGCTTGGTACCCCCCTCCCCCACCCAAATAGGCATCAAGGCTTTGCTATGGTTGGTTGGAAACTACCGGAGGTTCATCAAGGGATACAACACCATTACACCCTTGACTGAGCTAAATTTGAAGAAGCGACCCAGAAATGTAATCTGGACTGAGGACTGCCAAACAGCCTTTGGCTCCCTCAAACAGGCGATGTGCATAGCACCTGTGCTCGAGGCCCCGGACTTCTGTAGTGAGTTCTTCATTCAGATGGATGCCTCTGAACATGGTATCAGGGCGGTACTGTCTCAACTAAATGAAGAGGGCCTAGACCAGCCCGTAGCCTTCATCTACCAGAGGCTACTCCCACAGGAGCAAAGGTGGAGTGTGATTGAGCGGGAGCCTTCGCTGTGGTCTGAGCCCTGTAGAAGTTGCAGCCTTATTTGTTTGGCACGCACTTCTTGGTTCATACGGACCACAGACCGATCTGATGTCTAGTGCAACTAAGGAGTGAGAATCCAAAACTACTGAAGTAGTCAGTTTACTCAGAGGGGATGGGCTTTACAGTGAAACACCGACCCAGAGGTCGACCACTCCAAGGCGTCTGGCCTATCGAGGTTCTTCTGCCTTATGGAGGAGGACTACCTGGATGCTGGGTGTGACCCCTGCACTTGTGATTGGGGGGGGGGGAGGGTTTAGACCTGATACTCATTAAGTAACTTTTTGATTTTTGCACCTGAGTTTAGCTGATTCTGCTAAGCGGCCTCCAGGCTTTGGGCACTTTTCCACTGTAAATATGGCGTGAACGTGCCCGCACCCGTCCTATCCGTGTTGGGAAGCAGCGCTGATTCCCTGTTCTGAAACACAAGCTGATCTGTTATCGCAGACCGTTGGGAGCGCACTGGCATCTATTGTGAGGAAAATCATGAGCAGCTTGCCATTGTAGGCCACTGTGAGTGTTCACCCACAGCAATGGTGCCATGATTGCTTGTGCCACCTTCTAACGCAGGCTAGTGCACGCGCACAGACACACGTATTTGTTAAACCTGTGTTCAGTCTGTTGTGCAAACTCGGGCGGCCGCACTGCACCACTGGTGCTGGGAGCTGTGTTTCCCTCCTTGCATCGGAGGTAGTTGTGGCAGTGCACATGTGCACCCAGGTAGTGAGGAATGCCTATGTGTGTTTTCACTACCTATCCGGCCGCCTCTTCCCACAGGTTAACATGAGGAAGAGGTTGACATTACTTCGGCCTGTAATAGAGGATTGCAGTGGAGACCCCCATGTTGTTTTATATCAATGGATGTGCAGTGCCAAACCATCAAGTGAAACTCACATCATTGAGTATACACGCACATTTATGGTGACTCGTGTGTGTGTATGTCATCATGCATGTGCGTCCATACATCAAAATGCACACACACGGGTACGAAAAGATGCTGCATGATGCGTACAAGTGCATATGCTTATTTTCATCATGGTCATTTTTTTTTCGGCTAAAAGTATTTCTTTTACTGACTCTGCTTTGTATTGTAAAAAGCATTGGCAAGGCCAAGAGATCACACAGCCGTGGTCAACAGCTTTTCCCAGTGCTTCTTGAATGACCCACAGTTTCCTGCAAGTAAGTGCTGGAAAACTGGACTGCTGACCCTGGGCAATTCTTTTGCCCCCGAGGAAGTATTTCTTTGGTCAATCCTTCGACAACAAGAACAAAGTTACATCTTGTGTGTGGGACTAGACTTCAGGCCTCTCTGAGGACGCAAGTTTATATAATGCTAATAACTGCCTCCTTGTACCAGCTCCCTGAGGCTAGGGTTACCCTTTCTTCCAGGGTCCATTCGTGCTCTCGAGGTCTCTGCCTGATCAAGTCCAGGACAGGCCACAGTGATGGACCTTGTCTGGGCAGGTTATTAGGTGACCTCCATGCTGACAAACACCAATGAACTGCTCCAAGATATTTTAACAAGCATTTACAATGCAATGGTTTTGCCTTTGTTAAAGTTAGAGCTATTGGCATTGCTCTTGACATTATTTTTATTTATGTTTTTTTTAACATAAATAAATGGCATTGTCATTTACAATGCCAATAGCTTAATCTCTCGCAAATGCCACACACAAACACCCACAGAGAGCCCCCCACACACACACACAGCGCCCCCCCACACAACCACACAGCGCCCTCCACACATACACCCACACAGAGCCCCCCCCACACAGAGCAGAAGTATGCTACATTTAATGCGAGTCACAGGGCTTTAGATCTCATCCACAGAGGATACCAGACCCTTCTGGTGTGCATTAGTTATCATTCTGCGCAGTCTGTATTCGATCCATCAATCTCGGCGTCACTGGAGAGCGCGAGATACCCGGAAAAATAAACTGCGCGCGCATGACGCAGCCCCCACCTCCCAATCCTGACAGGAGCCGTTCAACACCCCCTTCGTACGCTGCGCTAGCCTCCAATTTTAAAGAGCAGTTTAGCTAAGAAATGGCACTTAAGTGAGGCACACTGATATATCCGCGGTAAACACAAGTACAATAACCGAGAATATGAAAATATTTTTTTTTTAAACCCAGCAATAGAAGCTAAAGAATTGAAGCACTGAACATACAAAGTAAACTGTCGTAGTAGGTGAATGCACAACAATACACAGTGGGCAAAACTGGACTGCAAACCACAGGAAGACTGTCACAGATTGGGACGTCCTCCAGGATGTGAACAGGAGATACCACGCCACCAACAGAGATAAGAACACCACTTGGCCGAGGACACAAAGCAAAACGCACTTTAATAAAAAGCTGGCAACAACAACATTACTGTTTAAGCCGGATTTGTTTATTTTTATTTGTGTGCCTGCCAAAAAAGCTGCATTTCTAGCGCGACTACCACGCCCCGGGTAAAATTATTCCCTATTCTGCTTAAAATAACGTTTCCCATTCAGTGAAGTATTTTTCGGGGGGGGGGGGGGGGGGGGGGGGGGCGGTGGCCCCTCCACGCTGAATGTGTCCTTTTATCCATTTCAAAATTCAGATAAATGTACTAATAAACACGGTGACTCAAAGTGGAGCATTTCCAGAATAACAGTGAAAAACGCAGGCAACGCCTGATGACAGATCTCAAGTGGTCACGTCAGGTGTGTCAGTGGTATGAAGTATTGTAGAAATACAACTACTATACAATACTTAGTGTCCTAATGCATGTAGTCACTTGGTATCCATACTCTACATGACATTCATTTTGGAGCACATAACAGTCACGTAATCAAAGCACTCAGATAGATTACGGTCTCACACGAGGAAGTAACCAGGCTATTAAACTATCCCCCACTTCAACCATACCTACGACCAGGAGAAAGCCCGACTCAAGTCTTCGGACAGTTCTGTGCACCCGTTCACCCTACTTACAACTATCTTTCGCCCTTCTATCTGTTCATCCGTCCATCCCTTCACATCATCCACCTATGCATCCGTTCACCCTTTCACTTATACATCCACCCCTCCAGTCACCCACCCATCAGTTTACCCATGCATCCATCTATGCGTCCTTTCACTTCTCCCCATCTGTCCATTCGTCATCCTTCTACCCACCCAATCCCATTACTCTTCCACCCTTCTACCCTACCTTTCACATGTTCTTCTTCATTTCCTTTCAAATGTTCTTCTTTCTCTCTATCCTTCCTTACCCCCCCCCCATTCTTTCGCTTAATATCTCCCCCATCTTGCCTCTTACCTTTGTTTTTTCTTACCTTTCCATCTCATGCTCACTTTTCTGCATCCCTCTAGTATTTTCACTATTTTCATTCATTCTCTTAGTCGGTTTTCTTTTCTGTGCATGACAGCACCCACGCCCTCTGTTATGGTGTTCCTCAACGGTGTTATTCATGAGCATTTTGTCAGTAGACATAAGAGGCCCATAAATAACTAATTAAGGTTTAGTAGGGTCCAGTTATATAATCCTTAAAGCCCACTAGCTTCCCTGGTTTAAACTCCTTACGAGGGCAAGGTGGGGGGCACTACGCCACTGGACTCTTACGTAGCGGTACACAAATATTCAAGCAAACGCAAACCATGGCCTATTTGCCCTTCCACTTCTCGGCCCCTCTAATGGCATCCCCTTTACAGGTGATACACATCCTCCGGGTTGACGGTCTTCTCTCTGTAGCAGCCGTGCTGGAACGTGTATTTAAACACAGGCCACGCTTTTCAACACTGTCCACGTCAATCGGGTCACTTCGTTGCCAACTCCTCTTGACTGCAGCAGTTGCATAGCCAGAGACACGAGGTCCCCCTGGGGCACAACTCAGGGACGGGGGGGGGGGGGGGGGAATACAAAGGGACGGGCACAGACCGGGCTTGTTAGGCCGCGGCTGGGTTTAGAAGAGGAAATCTCCGACGGGAGAAACGAACGCAGAGTGTGGTGGGAGAGATCGAGCACGCAGGCATCTGAGGGGCAGAGGTTACTTACTCTCTGATGGACAACAGAGGTTTGGGCGAGAACGTGAGGAGAAGAGGTGGGGGCAGAGGCCTGTGAGAGAGAACGAACACCGAGACCTCGGAGGGGGGAGACACACACGGTAACAATGCAGTAACACAAAACGGTGGTGGCCCTCTGCCGAATGGGGTGCGGGCCGCTGTAACCCACAGCTAGTCACCCATAGGCAATAGACTGAATTACGCCCACCCACCCGCGCAACAGCCCTCTGCAGCACGATTCCAGAAGCATCCCCTTTACAGGTGATACACATCCTCCGGGTTGACGGTCTTCTCTCTGTAGCAGCCGTGCTGGAACGTGTATTTAAACACAGGCCACGCTTTTCAACACTGTCCACGTCAATCGGGTCACTTCGTGGCCAACTCCTCTTGACTGCAGCAGTTGCATAGCCAGAGACACGAGGTCCCCCTGGGGCACAACTCAGGGACGGGGGGGGGGAATACAAAGGGACGGGCACAGACCGGGCTTGTTGGGCCGCGGCTGGGTTTAGAAGAGGAAATCTCCGACGGGAGAAACGAACGCAGAGTGTGGTGGGAGAGATCGAGCACGCAGGCATCTGAGGGGCAGAGGTTACTTACTCTCTGATGGACAACAGAGGTTTGGGCGAGAACGTGAGGAGAAGAGGTGGGGGCAGAGGCCTGTGAGAGAGAACGAACACCGAGACCTCGGAGGGGGGAGACACACACGGTAACAATGCAGTAACACAAAACGGTGGTGGCCCTCTGCCGAATGGGGTGCGGGCCGCTGTAACCCACAGCTAGTCACCCATAGGCTGCGCACTTCTCACTAGTGGAGAAGTGACGGCATGACGTCATGCCAGCTGAGGGTTGTGGGGGAAGGGAAATCCTTTAAAGAGCCATTTTCTTTCTGGATTCCCCTTCTCTTTCTGAAAAGCAAGAGCAGCAGCATTGTGGTAGGGTCGCCAGGGCTTTAATTGAAAGCTTTTTTAATATTATATATAACAAGCCATAGTTGCAGCTTATTTATTTTATGCAACTAATAACAATTGACAAAGCCAAAAGTCCTGACTTGTTGTAGGTATGATGTTACTTGTTGTATCAAACACCAGAATGCAATGACAGAAACAGCCAAATACAAGTCGGGCGGCACATTATGCCAAGTAAGCACAGATTTTTAGCACGCCCCTAATTACACTGGCCACGCCCCTTTCAGAGACCCCCCCTCCCCTCCCCCGTTTTTATATTTCAGTTTTATAGGCCCTGGGTACATTACTGACACCCCATTGTTTCCATGTTGGCATGGGCTACCTGGGCACCCGTAACGCTGTGGTAGCAGAGCGTGGGTGACCCTAATGCGGGCGCCTCCTTCTTTAGCACGTGGCTGAGCTGTGGCCAACAATGACCAGCAAAGAGCTCTTCAGGCGAGGTCCGCATCCCGTGATCGCCCGCCAACCGGGTCAAGGGTGCCTCCGAGGACAATGGCAGGCCGGGTCACTGAACTTTCACCAATGCCCACCCCTGGGGACTCCGATGGGGCCGCTGCGTCTCTGCAGCCCCAGGCCGCTGCATGTGCGGGATTCCAACCCGCGAGCCGTCTCTGCACGCGATGCGGCTGCTAATGAGCCTGAAACTGCGAGCGAGAGGCCCCGAGGACAGGCGGTAATGGCAGGCTGCGGCTGAGCGGGAGCTCCTGCCACCGCGCCACCTGCCGACTGACTGTCTGGAGCCGCGGATGGGGGCGCGGCCTGCTCGGTCAGCTTCTGCCCTGCTCGTGCGAGTACCGACCTCACTCCCCGACTCCTTCACAGCTGGCAATGTACATCCAATGTGCACCCCGGGATCACAAACTCAGATCAATATCCCGCGGCAGACTATTGTTCACTAAACCATGATTAATACCCAGCAGCACTTTACGCGCATTTGAATATCGTACAGCACTTTAAACAAGCTCTTTCAGCATTTTACACCGGTATTACTTGCATATTAATATTGTAGGTAACTTTACACACTTGGTAATGCACCACAACACTTTACAACCAACATAAATGCTCCCTCCTGCTCGTGGAGGGTCGATGCATGGTTTGCGTGGAGCACGTAATGGATGCGCAGTCTTCAGATGTGGCTGAGTGGTCCATGAGTTCATAGACGCGGGATTTGTGTGCTTCTGTCCTGTCAGATCTCAGGGACTGTTGGCTTCTTGCGTGTGGTGTAGGCTGGGGTTGCTGCCAGGATGCGGGACCTCAGGGTACGGTGGGCCACTGTGCGTGGAGCAGCACGTGCTTAACGGAGGCCGTCTGCCTTCCTGCTGTCTACAGTATCAGGGCCCAGCTCCTTCCAGGAGCTTTGCTGGTTTCTGACTCAAAGCCACGTCGACACCACATCAAACCCCGAGAGGGAAACCACAGGTTAGCAGGCTTATCCACTTGAGACAAGTATTGCTTGTTGATTTCTACCTAAAATGATTCAATATTAAAGTCATTTTATCAAAGGATTCTTTATCCCCATATTCCCATTCTAGTTGTCTATCAATTCTCCTATTTTGACCAGTGAGATGGATAATTTCTACTTAATGATGCACCATTTCCAGTAATCTTTTGAATCGTTTCGTGGGCGAGACACTTAAACTCTTTCAGTTGTCTTTGGAACAATCGGCTTTTGGAATAACGTGTCATTCAGGGATAGTGCCGGCAATGCCGGACCAGACACGGGGGCGTTCCCGGCGTCCCGTGACGTCGGCAAAAGCCAAAGAATGTCGGGAACGCCCCCGTGTCTGGTCCGGCATTGACGGACAGGCCCCTCGTCCAATGGCAAGGCTCCGTTTACGGAGCCAGCCAATCAACGACGAGGGCCGAACAAAGCCACCCTACAGTTCTCAACAGGATTTCGCCTGCGCCGAAAAGATGCGCAGAGCGCATCTTCGGCGAGGCAAAACCTAAAAAGGGATATTAAACTACTAAATAGAAAAACAATTTAACTAAATCAATCGAACCAGTTGGGTAAATATTGTGCAAAAAGCACAGAGCCCCAATTTTGAGAAAGATATAAATGTACTAATATTTAAAAACATAGGGGCAGATTTACAAGAAACAAACTCTTCTGTAGAGATGTGTCAGTTTCCCTGTGCCAGCCTGCGATGCCCCTGCGCCACCATGGATGCGCTATACTTACTATACGGTGCACCCTGGCCAACCATTGACATATACATCAGAAATTCTGATGCATCTGTTGGTTCAAAAGTCACACATTGCTGGAGTCATGTCACAAGCACGATTCAACTCCAGCAATCCATTGATTATTGTACAGCGTCACTGCCTAAAGCCGGCGTATGGTTTTGACACAGTGGCGTCCTAGAAGTGGCGCAGTGAAATCTTGTAGATTTCACTGCGTCACTTTTACGAGGCTTCCTACCTGGGACCGCCCACCCTGCATACATTATAACTGGCGCAGGTATAATGTGACGCAGGGCTTTACAATGTGACGCAGCGCCACAGAGGAGTTACTGTTGTAGTGTAACTCGTGCCATGCTCCGTGTGTAAAATACACGCGCCACAGGGGAGTTACTGTTGTAGTGTAACTCGTGCCATGCTCCGTGTGTAAAATACACGCGCCACAGGGGAGTTACTGTTGTAGAGTAACTCGTGCCGTGCTCCGGGTGTTAACTACACGCGCCGTAGGGGAGTTACTGTTGCAGTGTAACTCGTGCCGTGCTCCGAGTGCAACACATGCACGCTAGAGGAGTTATTACTGTAGAGTAACCTTCTTGCCCCTCTGAGTCCATTACTGCAGAGTAACGCCCACCTGTGGGTTTCATTATCACAGTGTTACGCACGCCCAGCGCTGCGAGGCCTGTTGTTGCAGCGTCAGGTCGCTGGCTGATGGTGCTGCGCCGCTCAGTGGCAGCGGGTTAATGCGGTGTAATTGGCGTATAATGATCGTCTAATAATGGGCTCCAGTTCGAGCCGGGCATTACCAGGCGCAGAGATGAGACGAGGGGCAGAGCAGGGCTGGCAGTGACTGGGGGGGTGGGGTAGAGGCTGCCTGGCACTGAGGAGGGATGGCAGAGGAGACCTGGCACTGATGAGGGGGGCAGAGGAGGCCTGGCACTGACGAGTGATGGCAGAGGAGGCCTGGCACTGAGGAGGGATGGCAGAGGAGGCCTGGCACTGACGAGGGATGGCAGAGGAGGCCTGGCACTGAGGAGGGATGGCAGAGGAGGCCTGGCACTGATGAGGGGGGCAGAGGAGGCCCGGCACTGATGAGGGATGACAGAGGAGGTCTGGAACTGATGAAGGGGGCAGAGGAGGCACTAACGAGGGATGACAGAGGAGGCCTGGCACTGACGAGGGATGGCAGAGGAGGCACTGACGAGGGATGGTAGAGCAGTCTGGCACTGATGAGGGGGGCAGAGGAGGCCTGGCACTGATGAGGGGGGCAGAGGAGGCACTGATGAGGGATGGTAGATGAGTCTGGCACTGATGAGGGGGGCAGAGGAGGCACTGACGAGGGATGGCAGAGGAGGCTTGGCACTGATGAGGGGGGCAGAGGAGGCACTTATGAGGGATGTCAGAAGGAGGCCTGGCACCGACGAGGGGATGGTAGAGGAGGTCTGGAACTGATGAGGGGGGTAGAGGAGACCTGGCACTGATGAGGGATGGCAGAGGAGGCACTTACGAGGGATGGTAGAGGAGTCTGGAACTGATGAGGGGGGTAGAGGAGTCCTGGCACTGATGAGGGATGGCAGAGGAGGCACTGACGAGGGATGGTAGAGGAGTCTGGAACTGATGAGGGGGGTAGACGAGGCCTGGCACTGATGAGGGGGTGGCAGAGGAGGCCTGGCACTGATGAGGGGGTAGACGAGGCCATGGTACTGATGAGGGGGGTAGAGGAGGCCTGGCACTGATGAGGGGTGGCAGAAGAGGCCTGGTATGCCCTGCCAACAAGATGTGGTTCCCGGGCACCCTGTGCTACTGGAGTCAAGCTATCCTGGCTGATGAGGACTGAAAGCCCGAAACCGGTCCTAGGATGCTTGGTTCCAGTCCAGGGAGGACCTGGCTTGGCAGTTCGGTCTGGACTGTTCCCATGAGGCACAGGGTCAAGGCTGATTTGCATATGGTCAGGTCTAAACTGGGGTGGCATGGTGAGCAAAAGAACAATGGATGTAACTCAGATCTCGTGACTGGGGGTGAATGTTTTGATTTGTTCAGCATTCCGTTCATCAAATGTGTGTCTTTTGCTGCCTGCAGAGATGGCTGGCACTGAATACAGCCTAGGTGGGCAAAGGGGGGCTGGCACTGACGAAGGACGGTAAAGGAGTACTTGCTGCAGAGAAGGATTGGCATTGACTTTAGCCTCAGTGTGGGGGGGGGGGGGGGGGGGGGAGGCCTGGCACCGATGAAGGACCACAGAGAAGGCCAGGCACTGAAGTGGGATGATAGAGGAGGGCTGGCACTGAAGTGGGATGATAGAGGAGGGCTGGCACTGAAGAGGGATGGCAGAGGAGGCCTGGCACTGAAGAGGGATGATAGAGGAGGCCTGGCACTGAAGAGGGATGATAGAGGAGGCCTGGCACTGAAGAGGGGGGCAGAGGAGTCTTGGCACTGAAGAGGGATGATAGAGGAGGCCTGGCACTGAAGAGGGATGATAGAGGAGGGCTGGCACTGAAGTGGGATGATAGAGGAGGGCTGGCACTGAAGAGGGATGGCAGAGGAGGCCTGGCACTGAAGTGGGATGACAGAGGAGGGCTGGCACTGATGAGTGGGGTGCAGAGGAGGCCTGGCACTGAGGAGGGGGGCAGAGGAGGCCTGGCACTGAGGAGGGATGGCAGAGGAGGCTTGGCACTGAGGAGGGATGGAAGAGGAGGCCTGGCACTGACGTGGGATTGCAGAGGAGGACTGGCACTGACTAGGGAGGGTAGAGGAGGCCTGGCACTGACGAGGGATGGCAGAGGAGGCTTGGCACTGAGGAGGGATGGAAGAGGAGGCCTGGCACTGAAGTGGGATTGCAGAGGAGGCCTGGCACTGACTAGGGAGGGTAGAGGAGGCCTTATGATGGATGGCAGAGAAGGCCTGGCACTGATGAGAGAGGGTAGATGAGGCCTGACGTTGACGAGGGAGGGTAGAGGAGGGCTGGCACTGATGAGAGAGGGTAGAGGAGGCCTGGCACTGATGAGGGATGGCAGAGGAGGCCCGGCACTGACGAGGGAGTCCTGGCACCGACAAATGAGGCCTAGCACCTGCCTCTGAGGAGGCCTGGCATTGGCCAGGAGCGAAGGCTAGGGTCAGACTGGGCCATCCACAGACCAGGAGTTAAACGAGACTTGCTGCCAACAGCAGGTCCCCTTTCAAAAACGAACGAGGGGCAGAAAAGGCCTTGCATCGCTCTTGGGTGATAGTGGGGACCTTGCATAACTCCGGGGAGATAGTGGGGACCTTGCATTGCTCCCGGTTATTGAGGGGACCTTGCATCACTCCGGGGTGATAGTGGGGACCCTGCCTCACTCCTGGTCGATAGTGGGGACCTTGCATCGCTCCTGGGAGAGGGTGGGGACCTTGCATCACTCCGGGGAGATAGTGGGGACCTCGCATCACTCTGGGGAGATAGTGGGTACCTTGCATCATTTCGAGGAGATAGTGGGGATCTTGCATCACTCCCGGGAGATAGTGGGGACCTTGCATCGCTCCGGGGTGATAGTGGGGACCTTGCAACACTGCAGGGTGATAGTGGGGACCTTGCAAATCTCCTGGGAGATAGTGGGAACCTTCCATCGCTCAGGGGGGATAGTGGGGACCTTACATAGCTCCTGGGTGATAGAGGGGACCTTGCATTACTCCTGGGCGATAGTGGGGACCTTGCATCGCTCCGTGGTGATAGTGGGGACCTTGCATCCCTCTTGGGTGATAGTGGGGACCTTGCATCACTCCGGGGAGATAGTGGGGACCTTGCATCGCTCCGGGGAGATAGTGGGGACCCTGCATTACTCCGAGGTGATAGTGGGGACCTCCCATCGCTCCGGGGTGATAGTGGGGACCTTGCATCACTGCTGTGTGATAGTGGGGACCTTACATAGCTCCAGGGTGATAGAGGGGACCTTGCATCACTGCTGTGCGATAGTGGGGACCTTATATAGCTTCTGGGTGATATTGGAGACCTTGCGTCACTGTTGGTGATAGTGGGGACCTTGCATCACTGCTGTGGGATAGTGGGGACCTTACATAGCTCCTGGGTGATAGAGGGGACCTTGCATCACTGCTGGGTGATAGTGGGGACCTTACATAGCTCCTGGGTGATAGAGGGGACCTTGCATTGCTCCGGAGAGATAGTGGGGACCTTACAGAGCGCTGTGTAAGAGCCCCTGACCTGGACTCCGTGCTCATTATACCTCTCGAATCCCATTGTGGCTTTCTGAAGGGTCCAGCTGGTCAGAAATGATGCCCTGACCCTGTGGGCAGTGAAAAAAGGCTGTGTATGCTGTGCATGGTGTGAGTTGTGCATGATTTGAGCTGTGCATGATGTGAGATGTGCATGATGTGATGTGGGCTGTGCATGATGTGGGCTGTGCATGATGTGCATGTGAGCTGTGCATGATGTGGGCTGTGCATGATGTGGGCTGTGCATGATGTGGCCTGTGAATGATGTGCGCTGTGCATGATGTGAGCTGTGCATGATGTGGGCTGTGCATTATGTGGCCTGTGCATGATGTGCACTGTGCATGATGTGAGCTGTGCATGATGTGATGTGGGCTGTGCATGATGTGAGCTGTGCATGATGTGGGCTGTGCAATGTGCGCTGTGCATGATGTGCATGATGTTAGCTGTGCATGATGTGAGCTGTGCATGATGTGATGTGAGCTGTGTATGATTTGGGCTGTGCATGATGTGAGCTGTGCATGATGTGGGCTGTGCATGATGTGGGCTGTGCATGATGTGGGCTGTACA
The DNA here is from genome assembly GCF_964263255.1 of Lissotriton vulgaris. Lineage (NCBI taxonomy): Eukaryota > Metazoa > Chordata > Amphibia > Caudata > Salamandridae > Lissotriton > Lissotriton vulgaris. The sequence goes on along the minus strand of NW_028250627.1, from coordinate 196,963 downwards.
TGATGTGGGCTGTGCATGATCTGCGCTGTGCATGATGAGTGCTGTGCATGATGTGGGCTGTGCATGATGTGCGCTGTGCATGATGTGGGCTGTGCATGATGTGGGCTGTGCATGATGTGATGTGAGCTGTGCATGATGTGGGCTGTGCATGATGTGCATGATGTGAGCTGTGCATGATGTGGGCTGTGCATGATGTGGGCTGTGCATGATGTGGGTTGTGCATGATGTGGCCTGTGCATGATGTGCGCTGTGCATGATGTGAGCTGTGCATGATGTGGGCTGTGCATTATGTGGCCTGTGCATGATGTGCACTGTGCATGATGTGAGCTGTGCATGATGTGATGTGGGCTGTGCATGATGTGAGCTGTGCATGATGTGGGCTGTGCAATGTGCGCTGTGCATGATGTGCATGATGTTAGCTGTGCATGATGTGACCTGTGCATGATGTGATGTGAGCTGTGCATGATGTGGGCTGTGCATGATGTGAGCTGTGCATGATGTGGGCTGTGCATGATGTGGGCTGTGCATGATCTGCGCTGTGCATGAGGTGTGCTGTGCATGATGTGGGCTGTGCATGATGTGCGCTGTGCATGATGTGGGCGGTGCATGATGTGATGTGAGCTGTGCATGATGTGGGCTGTGCATTATGTGAGCTGTGCATGATGTGGGTTGTGCATGATGTGGGCTGTGCATGATGTGGGCTGTGCATGATGTGAGCTGTTCATGATGTGATGTGAGCTGTGCATGATTTTGGCTGTGCATGATATGATGTGGGCTGTGCATGATGTGAGCTGTGCATGATGTGGGCTGTGCATGATGTGGGCTGTGCATGATGTGGGCTGTGCATGATGTGGGCTGTGCATGATGTGCGCTGTGCATGATGTGCGCTGTGCATGATGTGGGCTGTGCATGATGTGCGCTGTACATGATGTGGGCTGTGCATGATGTGGGCTGTGCATGATGTGATGTGAGCTGTGCATGATGTGGGCTGTGCATGATGTGAGCTGTGCATGATGTGGGCTTTGCATGATGTGGGCTGTGCATGGTGTGAGCTGTGCATGATGTGATGTGAGCTGTGCATGATGTGGGCTGTGCATGATTTTGGCTGCGCATGATGTGGGCTGTGCATTATGAGCTGTGCATGATGTGGGCTGTGCATGATGTGAGCTGTTCATGATGTGATGTGAGCTGTGCATGATTTTGGCTGTGCATGATATGATGTGGGCTGTGCATGATGTGAGCTGTGCATGGTGTGGGCTGTGCATGATGTGGGCTGTGCATGATGTGGGCTGTGCATGATGTGGGCTGTGCATGATGTGCGCTGTGCATGATGTGCGCTCTGCATGATGTGGGCTGTGCATGGTGTGAGCTGTGCATGATGTGATGTGAGCTGTGCATGATGTGGGCTGTGCATGATGTGCGCTGTACATGATGTGGGCTGTGCATGATGTGGGCTGTGCATGATGTGATGTGAGCTGTGCATGATGTGGGCTGTGCATGATGTGAGCTGTGCATGATGTGGGCTTTGCATGATGTGGGCTGTGCATGGTGTGAGCTGTGCATGATGTGATGTGAGCTGTGCATGATGTGGGCTGTGCATGATGTGGGCTGTGCATGATGCGAGCTGTGCATGGTGAGCGGTGCATGGTGAGCTGTGCATGGTAGGCTGTGCATGGTAGGCTGTGCATGGTGAGCTGTGCATGGTAGGCTGTGCATGGTGAGCTGTGCATGGTAGGCTGTGCATGGTAGGCTGTGCATGGTGAGCTGTGCATGGTAGGCTGTGCATGGTGAGCTGCGCATGGTGATCTGTGCATGATGTGGGCTGCACATGATGTGAGCTGCGCATGGTGATCTGTGCATGATGTGGGCTGCACATGATGTGAGCTGCGCATGGTGAGCTGTGCATTATGTGAACTGTGCATGGTGAGCTGTGCATGGACCTTGCTGGCAGCCGAGCTCTGCGCTTCCCTCGAGGCATGTGATCTTGGGCCTCTGCAGACATGTGCTTCGTTAATCCGTGTAATCCCTCAAGGAACGAGGCGCTCGTGCACTCCATCACTTGGTTCAGTCACGAGGAAACACTTGATCTCAACATTAATCAGATTACTCTGCCTTTACCTCAATTAGTGTTGTCATATTTTAGAGAAATATCTCTCGTTTCACCTCATTTAACATGTAATACGTGTATTTATTCAACAGAATGTCCTGCACCGAGGCAGCGCCTTAAGGATGTAACGTCGGAGCTTTAATCTTTGATGTCAAACAAGAGAGACAAAAAAGATGTCGGTCAAGTGGCTGAACTGGACAATGCCAATCCCGGCTTTTCCACTTGACCAAACGGTGTAATCCTCGGCAGTTACCTCGTTTTACTGAGCCTCCTTTTTGATTTCAGAGGAACCTATTCAAGTTAGAGGAACTTATTAAGCGCGCATATCACCATGCGTCTCATGGCGCTAGCGTAGACTCCGTGAAGGCTGAGGATCAGGCATATCACCATGGGGTCTCATGGCGCTAGCGTAGACTCCGTGAAGGCTGAGGATCAGACATATCACCATGGGGTCTCAAGGCGCTAGCGTAGACTCCGTGAAGGCTGAGGATCAGGTATATCACCATGGGGCCTCATGGCGCTAGCGTAGACTCCGTGAAGGCTGAGGATCAGGTATATCACCATGGGGCCTCATGGCGCTAGCGTAGACTCCGCGAAGGCTGAGGATCAGGTATATCACCATGGGGTCTCATGGCGCTAGCGTAGACTCCGCGAAGGCTGAGGATCAGGCATATCACCATGGGGTCTCAAGGCACTAGCGTAGACTCCGTGAAGGCTGAGGATCAGGTATATCACCATGGGGTCTCATGGCGCTAGCGTAGGCTCCGTGAGGCTGAGGATCAGGTATATCACCATGCGTCTCATGGCGCTAGCGTAGACTCCGTGAAGGCTGAGGATCAGGCATATCACCATGGGGTCTCAAGGCGCTAGCGTAGACTCCGTGAGGCTGAGGATCAGGCATATCACCATGGGGTCTCATGGCGCTAGCGTAGACTCCGTGAGGCTGAGGATCAGGCATATCACCATGGGTCCTCATGGCGCTAGCGTAGACTCCGTGAGGCTGAGGATCAGGCATATCACCATGCGGTCTCATGGCGCTAGCGTAGACTCCGTGAAGGCTGAGGATCAGGCATATCACCATGGGCTCTCATGGCGCTAGCGTAGACTCCGTGAGGCTGAGGATCAGGTATATCACCATGGGGTCTCATGGCGCTAGCGTAGACTCCGTGAAGGCTGAGGATCAGGTATATCACCATGCGTCTCATGGCGCTAGCGTAGACTCCGTGAAGGCTGAGGATCAGGCATATCACCATGGGCTCTCATGGCGCTAGCGTAGACTCCGTGAGGCTGAGGATCAGGTATATTACCATGGGGTCTCATGGCGCTAGCGTAGACTCTGTGAAGGCTGAGGATCAGGTATATCACCATGGGGTCTCATGGCGCTAGCGTAGACTCCATGAGGCTGAGGATCAGGTATATCACCATGGGGTCTCATGGCGCTAGCGTAGACTCCATGAGGCTGAGGATCAGGTATATCACCATGGGGTCCTCATGGCGCTAGCGTAGACTCCGTGAGGCTGAGGATCAGGCATATCACCATGCGTCTCATGGCGCTAGCGTAGACTCCGTGAAGGCTGAGGATCAGGTATATCACCATGGGGTCTCATGGCGCTAGCGTAGGCTCCGTGAGGCTGAGGATCAGGTATATCACCATGGGGTCTCATGGCGCTAGCGTAGACTCCGTGAGGCTGAGGATCAGGTATATCACCATGGGGTCTCATGGCGCTAGCGTAGACTCCATGAGGCTGAGGATCAGGTATATCACCATGGGGTCTCATGGCGCTAGCGTAGACTCCATGAGGCTGAGGATCAGGCATATCACCATGGGGTCTCATGGCGCTAGCGTAGACTCCATGAGGCTGAGGATCAGGTATATCACCATGGGGTCTCATGGCGCTAGCGTAGGCTCCGTGAGGCTGAGGATCAGGTATATCACCATGGGGTCTCATGGCGCTAGCGTAGGCTCCGTGAGGCTGAGGATCAGGTATATCACCATGGGGTCTCATGGCGCTAGCGTAGACTCCGTGAAGGCTGAGGATCAGGCATATCACCATGGGGTCTCATGGCGCTAGCGTAGACTCCGTGAGGCTGAGGATCAGGCATATCACCATGGGGTCTCATGGCGCTAGCGTAGGCTCCGTGAGGCTGAGGATCAGGTATATCACCATGGGGTCTCATGGCGCTAGCGTAGACTCCGTGAAGGCTGAGGATCAGGTATATCACCATGGGGTCTCATGGCGCTAGCGTAGACTCCGCGAAGGCTGAGGATCAGGTATATCGCCATGGGGTCTCATGGCGCTAGCGTAGACTCCGTGAAGGCTGAGGATCAGGTATATCATCATGGGGTCTCATGGCGCTAGCGTAGGCTCCGTGAGGCTGAGGATCAGGCATATCACCATGGGGTCTCATGGCGCTAGCGTAGGCTCCGTGAGGCTGAGGATCAGGTATATCACCATGGGGTCTCATGGCGCTAGCGTAGGCTCCGTGAGGCTGAGGATCAGGTATATCACCATGGGGTCTCATGGCGCTAGCGTAGACTCCGTGAAGGCTGAGGATCAGGTATATCACCATGGGGTCTCATGGCGCTAGCGTAGGCTCCGTGAGGCTGAGGATCAGGCATATCACCATGGGGTCTCATGGCACTAGCGTAGACTCCGTGAAGGCTGAGGATCAGGTATATCACCATGGGGTCTCATGGCGCTAGCGTAGGCTCCGTGAGGCTGAGGATCAGGTATATCACCATGGGGTCTCATGGCGCTAGCGTAGACTCCGTGAAGGCTGAGGATCAGGCATATCACCATGGGGTCTCATGGCGCTAGCGTAGACTCCGTGAAGGCTGAGGATCAGGCATATCACCATGGGGTCTCATGGCGCTAGCGTAGACTCCATGAGGCTGAGGATCAGGCATATCACCATGGGGTCTCATGGCGCTAGCGTAGACTCCGTGAGGCTGAGGATCAGGTATATCACCATGGGGTCTCATGGCGCTAGCGTAGACTCCATGAGGCTGAGGATCAGGTATATCACCATGGGGTCTCATGGCGCTAGCGTAGGCTCCGTGAGGCTGAGGATCAGGTATATCACCATGGGGTCTCATGGCGGTAGCGTAGGCTCCGTGAGGCTGAGGATCAGGTATATCACCATGGGGTCTCATGGCGCTAGCGTAGACTCCGTGAAGGCTGAGGATCAGGTATATCACCATGGGGTCTCATGGCGCTAGCGTAGACTCCATGAGGCTGAGGATCAGGTATATCACCATGGGGTCTCATGGCGCTAGAGTAGACTCCGTGAGGCTGAGGATCAGGTATATCACCATGGGGTCTCATGGCGCTAGCGTAGACTCCGTGAGGCTGAGGATCAGGTATATCACCATGGGGTCTCATGGCGCTAGCGTAGACTCCGTGAGGCTGAGGATCAGGTATATCACCATGGGGTCTCATGGCGCTAGAGTAGACTCCGTGAGGCTGAGGATCAGGTATATCACCATGGGGTCTCATGGCGCTAGCGTAGACTCCGTGAGGCTGAGGATCAGGTATATCACCATGGGTCCTCATGGCGCTAGCGTAGACTCCTTGAGGCTGAGGATCAGGTATATCACCATGGGCTCTCATGGCGCTAGAGTAGACTCCGTGAGGCTGAGGATCAGGTATATCACCATGGGGTCTCATGGCGCTAGCGTAGACTCCGTGAGGCTGAGGATCAGGTATATCACCATGGGGTCTCATGGCGCTAGCGTAGGCTCCGTGAGGCTGAGGATCAGGTATATCACCATGGGGTCTCATGGCGGTAGCGTAGGCTCCGTGAGGCTGAGGATCAGGTATATCACCATGGGGTCTCATGGCGCTAGCGTAGACTCCGTGAAGGCTGAGGATCAGGTATATCACCATGGGGTCTCATGGCGCTAGCGTAGACTCCGTGAGGCTGAGGATCAGGTATATCACCATGGGGTCTCATGGCGCTAGCGTAGACTCCGTGAGGCTGAGTATCAGGTATATCACCATGGGGTCTCATGGCGCTAGCGTAGACTCCGTGAGGCTGAGGATCAGGTATATCACCATGGGGTCTCATGGCGCTAGCGTAGACTCCGTGAGGCTGAGGATCAGGCATATCACCATGGGTCCTCATGGCGCTAGCGTAGACTCCGTGAAGGCTGAGGATCAGGTATGCGGCCATTATAGATGGTCAAATAGCCAGGTTTTTAATTCCTTACGGAATAGCTTCTGGTCAGCGATGGAGAGGAGATGTGGTCAAGCTGATTCCAGAAAGCAGGTGCGAGAAAGGAAAGATCTACCGCCGTTCCTGGCGGTGCGCAATCTGCAAGGGGTGCGGAGACATTTAGTACTTGACCTAAGCGTCCTACTTGGCTGATACCAGTTACGTTTTTTAGTAAGATAACTTGGCCCGGTTCCATACATGTTCCTATAAACAAGACAAAGGGTTTCGAATCCGCCTCGCTTCTTAATAGGGAGCCAATGAAGAGTCTTCAAAGTAGCTCTAGACTGACCCAGCACCCGAGAAAAAATATATTCTTATTAGTATGACCAATGCAATACACTTGTATTAATTGATGAAAGCAATTGTCACAAACAGCACTGTACTTCCCAAGCAGAAAATATATATATTGAGCAGTCTTGATTGTAGTTGTATTCAAATTCTTTATTGAAATTCAGTTAATCTCCTTCTTCTTGGTTTTGAAAACACCACACAATTGCTTTGCCACCAACGCGTTTCACCTCTCTTGGGATTTCTTCAGGGCTAATAGAGGTCTCGTTTCTTTTAGTTGTTGGTAAGTATGGCTCCAAGCCAACCTTAACCGCAACCACGATAAAGCAAAGTGTATAAAGCAACGTCGCTTCCTTAACAGTGACACAATCCGCACCGTTTCTCCAAAGTTCCACCAAGGTTTCCGAGAAGAAGTCCCAAGAGGGTCACATCCCAAACCTTCTGCACCGAGCTTAGGACCTAACCCAATAGGCCTGCTAAGTAGTGACGATTGGTGCTGGAATTGAAAAGCGTTGGCCCTGATTCTCTATAAAAGTCTTCAAACGAATCCCTGGTGGGGCTCTCGATGGAAGATTTAATGCTAATCTGGCAGCGGTGTTTTGCAAAACTTGAAGCTTGGAGCCGGGCTCCTCGTTTATGGAGGCCAACAGGGCATTTCCATAATCAATACGACTTATGATAAGTCCCTGGACCAGAGGTTTTCTGGTTCCGATGGGGATCCGTTGAAGGATTCTGCTTAGTTTACACAACAAGAGAAGTGGAGAAGTGTGGCTCAGGGGTTAGAGGCAGCAGACCCGGAAGCTGAGATCGGCCCTGGACCAGGGTTCAATTCCCCGCCTCGGCGGGTCTTGGGCTCAAAAATTCCATGGACTCGATAATTCTCGCTCCGGTGCCTTCTCGACTCACGGGTTCACACTCTGCGACTCTGGGCAATAGCTTGCTTAATCTCCACAACGGCCCCTCGCGGCGGGATGCCTGGCTTTCACCTTGTGGATAACCTGCCAGGGTTATCTGACAGGGGAATACCAGGACGGGTTCTCTAAGCAAGCGCCGGGAAACCCACTGCGGGTAGCTGTGCGCTATATAAGCTCAAATACATTTACATTTACATTTACAACAAGCCATAACAGATGCTGACATATGATGCATGTGGCTTTTCATTGACAGCTGATTGTCAATCATCACTCCGAGGTTCTGCACCACAGGTTTGGGAGATGGACAGGGGCCCAGAGTCTGAGGCCACCAGTCACTGACCAGGATTCATCCGCCGAACCAAAAAGAATGACCCGACCCTGACAAGGGCCAGACCCTGAGAAGTGCCAGACCCTGAGGAGTGCCAGACCCAGACCAGTGCCAGACCTTGTGGTGTGCCAGACCCTGACCTGAGTCATGCCAGACCCTGAGGAGTGCCAGATCCTGACGAGTGCCATATCCTGTGGAGGACAAGGGCCAGACCCTGAAGAGGTTCTGATCCAGGACGAGGGCCCGACCTTGAGGAGTGCCAGACCCTGTGGTGTGCCAGACCCTGAGGAGTGCCAGATTCTGAGGAGTGCCAGATCCTGAGGAGTGAATGATCCTGTGGAGTGCCAGACTCTATGGAGTTGAAAAAAGATGGTGGAGCTCGCACAGCTGAGATAAACCAAAGTGGGAGTTGTGATAGATTGTAGTGTGCAGCGGGGAGAAGACACTGTCATGCCAGGCAGTGTATGGTATGAAAACTGTAGAAAGGCTCTCCCGCCTAGGAAGAGAACCTCCCTGCGCACAACTGTTCAATGAGACCAGCCGGTCTAATGATGTAAACCAAGATTCACAAAATTCTGTTCATATCCGAACTTAATCAGATTTCCAGTTTTTATTCCGGTTCAAATTTCATGTTTCACCATTTATAATCCATATCAAATGCGTAAAGAATTCAGGCGTGTTATGTCATCACACAACCCAATGCATTTCGGGCATGGCCCGTCATCAGGGGTTAACTCTACCGACAAAAAGAAAAACAACCGCTGCAATAGTCTGATCTAAGAATACCCAAAAAATAACATAGTCTCAGCATGATATAACGTGACACACAGTGACTGTGTAAATCATGAAATAATAATATTGTGGCGCTAATAAACTGATAACCAGTAAAGTGTTTCAAAGTTCAACATAAATTCAAGATATCAAGTCAGGAAGTCATGCAGGTGTAGTAAACCTTTTGAGGAAAAAACGCTGTGAGCAATCTTGGTTTACATCATTAGACCGGCTGGTCTCATTGAACAGTTGTGCGCAGGGAGGTTCTCTTCCTAGGCGGGAGAGCCTTTCTACAGACTCTATGGAGTGCCAGATCCTGTGGAGTGCCAGACTCTGAGGAGTGCCAGATCCAGACGAGTGCCGGACCCAGACGAGTGCCGGACCCAGACGAGTGCCAGACCCTGAGGAGTGCCAGATCCTGACGAGTGCCATATCCTGTGGAGGACAAGGGCCAGACCCTGAAGAGGTTCTGATCCAGGACGAGGGCCCGACCTTGAGGAGTGAATGATCCTGTGGAGTGCCAGACTCTATGGAGTGCCAGATCCTGTGGAGTTCCAGATCCTGTGGAGTGCCAGATCCAGGATAATGTTCAGGCCCTGAGAAGTGCCAGACCCTTAGGAGTGCCAGACTCTGAGGAGTGATAGACCCTGAGGAGTGCCAGATCAGGGATGAGGGCCAGAAACTGAGGAGTGCCAGATCCTGAGAAGTGCCAGACCCAGATGAGTGTCAAGCCCAGATGAGTGCCTGGCCTGAGGAGTGCCAGACCCTGAGGAGTGCTAGAACCTGACCGGAGTCCTGCCTGACCCTGAGGAGTGCCAGACCCAGATGAGTGCCAGACCCTGAGAAGTGCCAGACCCAGATGAGTGCCAGACCCTGTGGTAGCCAAACTCAGACCTGAGTCGTGCCAGACCCTAAAGAGTGGCAGATCCTAAGAAGTGTCTGATCCTGTGGAGTGCCATATCCAGAACAAGGGCCAGACCCTGAGAAGTGCCAGACCCTCAGGAGTGCCAGAAACTTAGGAGTGCTAGACCATGAACAGTGCCAGATGCAGGTCAAGGGTCAGACCCTAAGGAGTGCCAGATCAGGGATGGGGGTCAGACCCCAAGGAGTGCCATATCCTGAGGAGTGCCAGATCCTGGAGAGTGCCAGACCCTGAGGAGTGCCAGACCCTGAGGAGTGCCAGACCCTGAGGAGTGCTAGAACCTGACCGGAGTCCTGCCTGACCCTGAGGAGTGCCAGACCCAGATGAGTGCCAGACCCTGTGGTAGCCAAACTCAGACCTGAGTCGTGCCAGACCCTAAAGAGTGGCAGATCCTAAGAAGTGCCTGATCCTGTGGAGTGCCAGATCCAGAACAAGGTCCAGAGCCTGAGAAGTGCCAGACCCTCAGGAGTGCCAGAAACTTAGGAGTGCTAGACCATGAACAGTGCCAGATGCAGGTCAAGGGTCAGACCCTAAGGAGTGCCAGATCAGGGATGGGGGTCAGACCCCAAGGAGTGCCATATCCTGAGGAGTGCCATATCCTGAGGAGTGCCAGATCCTGGAGAGTGCCAGACCCTGAGGAGTGCCAGACCCTGAGGAGTGCCAGACCCTGAGGAGTGCTAGAACCTGACCGGAGTCCTGCCTGACCCTGAGGAGTGCCAGACCCAGATGAGTGCCAGACCCTGAGAAGTGCCAGACCCAGATGAGTGCCAGACCCTGTGGTAGCCAAACTCAGACCTGAGTCGTGCCAGACCCTAAAGAGTGGCAGATCCTAAGAAGTGTCTGATCCTGTGGAGTGCCAGATCCAGAACAAGGGCCAGACCCTGAGAAGTGCCAGACCCATATGAGTGCCAGTCTCTGAGGAGTGCTAGACCCTGAGGAGTGCCAGACCCTGAGGAGTGCCAGACCCCTAGGAGCACCAGACTCTGAGGAGTGCTAGACCCTGAGGAGTGCCAGACCCTGAGGAGTGCCAGACCCTGAGGAGTGACAGACCCTGAGGAGTGCTAGACCCTGAGGAGTGCCAGACCCTGAGAAGTGCCAGACCCATATGAGTGCCAGTCTCTGAGGAGTGCTAGACCCTGAGGAGTGCCAGACCCTGAGGAGTGCCAGACCCCTAGGAGCACCAGACTCTGAGGAGTGCCAGACCCTGAGGAGTGACAGACCCTGAGGAGTGTCAGACCCTGAGGAGTGTCAGACCCTGAGGAGTGCCAGACCCTGAGGAGTGCCAGACCCCTAGGAGCACCAGACTCTGAGGAGTGCTAGACCCTGAGGAGTGCCAGACCCTGAGGAGTGACAGACCCTGAGGAGTGACAGACCCTGAGAAGTGCCAGACCCAGATTAGTGCCAGACCCTGAGAAGTGCCAGACCCTGAGAAGTGCCAGACCCTTAGGAGTGCCAGACTCTGAGGAGTGATAGACCCTGAGGAGTGCCAGACCCTGAGGAGTGCCAGACCCTGAGGCATGCCAGACCCAGATTAGTGCCAGACCCTGAGAAGTGCCAGACCCTTATGAGTGCCAGACCCTGAGAAGTGCCAGACCCTGAGAAGTGCCAGACCCTGAGAAGTGCCAGACTCTGAGGAGTAATAGACCCTGAGGAGGGCCAGATCAGGGATGAGGGCCAGAAACTGAGGAGTGCCAGATCCTGAGAAGTGCCAGACCCAGATGAGTGTCAAACCCAGATGAGTATGTGACAAATAAACAAACCCAGGCAAGACAAAATAAACTGGCAACGTTCAAGTAAAAAGAAAGTAATGAAACACTAAAATAGCATGAAAGATTTAGTTTGATACATTTGATAACAAATCTTGAAAGCATTCATTGATATAATCAAAAAGATTTTTTTTTTAAAAACAGTAAAAGAATTACTTCAATAAATATACACAATATCTAATAATGATAATATTCCCAGTGGTACATAGAAGAGATTAATTTTGTGCATCTACGCGTTTCGACACTATGAGAGTGTCGTCATCAGGACAGTATCTTCTTGTAACTTAAGGTCATAAAGAAAAAACAGACTTGATCCTCGGTCCAGCCAGATATTATCAAAGGAGACCTCTATTTTTCTGAGTTTTGGTAAGCTATCCAAATATTCACTGGGTGGCAGGGCTGAATTGTATTTATATCGTGATGACGTTCGGTATTCTGTAGTACACCGGGGACAGTTATCGATTGCTAAAGATGTTACTCCGGGGGAGCCGTGCTACGTAGAATGTGTCACGTATTTTCAAGTAGCGTACAGTGTTGTTAACTCGATGAAACCCAAGGCAGATGCTGAGTGTTCTGACAATGAATTTCAGGCAAAAGAGAAACCAATTATGTTGGCGTCTTGCAGAGAATTGGAACCACAGATTCACTCATGGCTAATGGACCGGAACAGGAATCGAAAGAAGTTACTGACTATCTGTCTTCTTTTAGATCGTATTGATAGCGGGAATGGCGTCTTGGTTCCAAATGAACCCGCACTCTGTCTCGTGGCTGTTGGACTTAAGCAAGGGTCGAGTGAATTGCTGGCTGCCTGTTTTATGTGGGTCGCATTGATGGCGAGAATGGCGTCTGGTACCTTGTGGGGGAAAGCCAGATGAGTGCCAGGCCCTGAGGAGTGCCATATCCAGAACAAGGTCCAGACCCTGAGAAGTGCCAGACCCTTAGGAGTGCTAGACCCTGAACGGTGCCAGATGCAGGACAAGGGTCAGACCCTAAGGAGTGTCAGACCCTGAGGAGTGCCAGATTAGGGATGAGGGTCAGACTCTAAGGAGTGTCAGACCCTGAGGAGTGCCAGACCCTGAGGAGTGGCAGACCCTGAGGAGTGCCAGACCCTGAGGAGTGCCAGACCCTGAGGAGTGCTAGACCCTGACCGGAGCCCTGCCAGACCCTGAGGAGTGCCAGATCCTGAGGAGTGCCAGATTCAGGACAAGGATCAGACCCTGAGGAGTGCCAGATCAGGGACGAGGGCCAGACCCAGATGAGTGCCAGACCTTGTGGTGGCCAAACCCTGACCTGAGTCGTGCCAGACCCTAAAGAGTGACAGATCCTAAGAAGTGTCTGATCCTGTGGAGTGCCAGATCCAGAACAAGGTCCAGACCCTGAGAAGTGCCAGACCCTTAGGAGTGCTAGACCCTGAACGGTGCCAGATGCAGGACAAGGGTCAGACCCTAAGGAGTGTCAGACCCTGAGGAGTGCCAGATTAGGGATGAGGGTCAGACTCTAAGGAGTGTCAGACCCTGAGGAGTGCCAGACCCTGAGGAGTGGCAGACCCTGAGGAGTGCCAGACCCTGAGGAGTGCCAGACCCTGAGGAGTGCTAGACCCTGACCGGAGCCCTGCCAGACCCTGAGGAGTGCCAGATCCTGAGGAGTGCCAGATTCAGGACAAGGATCAGACCCTGAGGAGTGCCAGATCAGGGACGAGGGCCAGACACTGAGGAGTGCCAGACCCAGATGAGTGCCAGACCTTGTGGTGGCCAAACCCTGACCTGAGTCGTGCCAGACCCTAAAGAGTGACAGATCCTAAGAAGTGCCTGATCCTGTGGAGTGCCAGATCCAGAACAAGGTCCAGACCCTGAGAAGTGACAGACCCTGAAGAGTGCCAGACCCTGAAGAGTGCCAGACCCTGAGGAGTGACAGATCCAGGACAAGGATCAGACCCAGAGGAGTGCCAGATCAGGGACGAGGGCCAGACACTGAGGAGTGCCAGACCCAGATGAGTGCCAGACCCTGAGGAGTGTCAGAACCTGGGGTGGCCAAACCCAGACCTGAGTCGTGCCAGACCCTAAAGAGTGACAGATCCTAAGAAGTTCCTGATCCTGTGGACTGCCAGATCCAGAACAAGAGCCAGACCCTGAGGAGTGTCAGGCCTTGGCGAGTGCCAGACCCTGAGGAGTGTCAGACCCTGAGGAGTGTCAGACCCTGAGGAGTGTCAGACCCTGAGGAGTGCCAGACTCAGAGGAGTGTCAGACCCTGAGGAGTGCCAGACTCAGAGGAGTGTCAGACCCTGAGGAGTGCCAGACTCAGAGGAGTGTCAGACCCTGAGGAGTGTCAGACCCTGATGAGTGCCAGACCCTGAGGAGTGTCAGACCCTGAGGAGTGCCAGACCCTGAGGAGTGTCAGACCCTGAGGAGTGCCAGACCCTGAGGAGTGTCAGACCCTGAGGAGTGTCAGACCCTGAGGAGTGCCAGACTCAGAGGAGTGTCAGACCCTGAGGAGTGTCAGACCCTGAGGAGTGCCAGACTCAGAGGAGTGTCAGACCCTGAGGAGTGTCAGACCCTGAGGAGTGCCAGACCCTGAGGAGTGTCAGACCCTGAGGAGTGCCAGACCCTGAGGAGTGTCAGACCCTGAGGAGTGCCATACCCTGAGGAGTGTCAGACCCTGAGGAGTGACAGACCCTGAGGAGTGTCAGACCCTGAGGAGTGTCAGACCCTGAGGAGTGTCAGACCCTGAGGAGTGCCAGACTCAGAGGAGTGTCAGACCCTGAGGAGTGTCAGACCCTGAGGAGTGCCAGACTCAGAGGAGTGTCAGACCCTGAGGATTGCCAGACTCAGAGGAGTGTCAGACCCTGAGGAGTGTCAGACCCTGAGGAGTGCCAGACCCTGAGGAGTGTCAGACCCTGAGGAGTGCCAGACCCTGAGGAGTGTCAGACCCTGAGGAGTGCCAGACCCTGAGGAGTGTCAGACCCTGAGGAGTGACAGACCCTGAGGAGTGACAGATCCAGGACAAGGATCACACCCTGTGGAGTGCCAGATCAGGGACAAGGGCCAGACCCTGAGGAGTGTTAGACCCTGAGGAGTGCCAGACCCTGAGGAGTGTCAGTCCCTGAGGGGTGCCAGACTCAGAGAAGTGTCAGACACTGAGGAGTGTCAGACCCTGAGGAGTGCCAGACTCAGAGGAGTGTCAGACCCTGAGGAGTGCCAGACCCTGAGGAGTGTCAGACCTCAATGGTTGCCAGACCCTGAGAAGTGCCAGACCCTAAGGAGTGTCAGACCCTGAGGAGTGAAAGACCCTGAGGAGTGACAGATCCAGGACAAGGATCACACCCTGAGGAGTGCCAGATCAGGGACGAGGGCCAGACCCTGAGGAGTGTTAGACCCTGAGGAATGTCAGACCCTGAGGAGTGTCAGTCCCTGAGGAGTGCCAGACTCAGATGAGTGTCAGACCCTGAGGAGTGCCAGACTCAGAGGAGTGTCAGACCCTGAGAAGTTCCTGACCCTGAGGAGTGCCAGACCCTGAGGAGTGTCTGACCCTGAGGAGTGCCAGACCCTGAGGAGTGCCAGACCCTGAGGAGTGCCAGACCTCGACGAGTGCTAGACCTTGAGGAGTTTCCGGTCTCACGTGGATGCGATCATCAGCTGACTGCCCTTGTACAACCCTCAGAGCCCCCGGGGAGGTTCACACAGAGAATCAGGATTGTGCCTTCCGTCCCCATCAACACAAGGTAGAAGAGGACGTTGCTGTTCGTCGGGGGTGTTCACCTAAATTTTCATAGAGGGATCAAAAGTGATCTTTACGGCGCTCATTGAAGAACTGAACACTGTAACGTGGGCTCAATCAGGGCACAGACTGATCAATACAGAAGATGAGCGACTGCTGATGGTCACCCCCAAAGAGGCGGGAACAGTGGACAAAGCCAGACCCACGGGGGAAACTATGACACCTTTATCAGCCGCGCCCTGCCAGTACATGACCCACCGCTGGCAGAGAGGACTGGCCGTGCCACCAATGACCCACCGCTGGCAGAGAGGACTGGCCGTGCCACCAATGACCCACCGCTGGCAGAGAGGGCTGGCCGTGCCATGCCAATGACCCACCTCTGGCAGAAGGACTGGCTGTGCCATGCCATTGACCCACCGCTGGCACAGAGGACTGGCCGTGCCATGCCAATGACCCACCGCTGGCACAGAGAACTGGCCCTGCCATGCCAATGACCCACCGCTGGCGGAAGGACTGGCCTTGCCATGCCAATGACCCACCGCTGGCGGAAGGACTGGCCGTGCCATGCCAATAACCTACCGCTGGCACAGAGGACTGTCCGTGCCATGCCAATGACCCATCGCTGGCACAGAGGACTGGCGGTGCCATGCCAATGACCCACCGCTGGCAGTGAGGACTGGCCGGGCCATGCCAATGACCCACCGCTTCAGAAAAGGGGGTGGTGATGGACAGAGCATCCGAACTAAGCAGAATACTCCTACCCAGTCAACAGATCAGGGCTTGATCCATCACCGTTTTTTAGCTCACTGCACCATCCCAGCTCAGAACCTGGCTACATGCAAATTAGTCTGTCCCTGGCCCAGTGCATCATGGGAACAGGGCAGACCAAACTACCAAGCCAATTCTTTAACTGGAAAGGAAACAAGCTTCCGGGGACCGGTTTCTGGCATTATAGCCGTCTTCGGCCCGGCTTGCTTGAATCCTGATGGTGCAGTGAGCAAGGGACTCACATCTGAGCATACCCTTCCACGCTTGTGGTGGACAAAACGATTCAGAAAAGGGGGTGGTGGAAGGACTGGCCGTGCCAGGCCAATGACCCACCGCTGGCACAGAGGACTGTCCGTGCCATGCCAATGACCCACCGCTGGCAAAGAGGACTGGCAGTGCCATGCCAATGACCCACCGCTGGCAGAGAGGACTGGCCGTGCCATGCCAATGACCCACCGCTGGCACAGAGGACTGGCCATGCCATGCTATGCAAGCGTCTGCGCCCCCTCCTTTCCATATGCGCTGACTTGTCAATCATAGGAACACTTGATGGCGGCCACCTTCCTGCTTTGTTCACCCCAAACCTGCCCATAAAACGTGCTGAGCAAGTAACAAGTACTGGGGGGAATCAAAGCTCTTACCGAGCTAGGAAGGTAACATGAAACGTGAAAGATAGGAAGAAAGACTGAAAAAGAGGCAAAACAGACAAGAAACCAGAACTTAAAGGACTTATTCCAAGATGAGACAACTGGGCCCACTTATCACTATAGCCTAAAGTGATAGAAGCCCCTCAGGCTCCGGGGGGCTTTGGCCAGGCCACGTTAAGCATCACCAGCACAACACACACACACCAACGTACACACACAACACATGCAGACAACAAATACACAACACAACAAACGCACACAACACATGCACACAACGCACACACACAACACATGCACACAACACCTGCACACAACACATGCACAACACATGCACACAATGCACACACACAACAGACGCACACAACACCTGCACACAACACATGCACAACACATGCACACAACACACGCACACAACACCTGCACACAACACACGCACACAACACACGCACACAACACCTGCACACAACACATGCACACAACACACGCACACAACACATGCACACAACACACGCACATAACAAAGGATGCTTACACCTGAACTGAAACAATTAAAAGCGGAGCTTAGGAGACCAAAGCACCAGACACAGGAGAAGCGCTCATCAGCAGATATATAGGATGACAGACAGTGGGGTATGTGGGAGGAGAAAAGGAAATAATTGGAAAATCAAAAGTTAATCTGATTTAAAATCTTGAAACTAAAAGATCAAAGCAGGCATTGGAATTAGTTAAAGGATTAGACAATTGCCACAATTTCCAATCTAGAGGCGGAATAAATGCAGCTAACGAGCTTCGTTTGTTCCAGACATATCCTGGTGACGGTTATACATCAGAGACTTAGCCTTTTGCACCAGCCCGTACACAGTTTTCACAAGAGAGTGCAAGTGCTTGTAGCACAGAGAATAACATACAAAACACTACATTTCATCACACAAATCACAACCTTTGATCACACAAAGCACTACATTTCAATACACAAAGCACAACATTTGCCCCAAACCAGCAGAGATCAGGCGGTGCCCCTGGGCCTAACGGAACACCTGGGGGCTTATTTACAGGAATCTGGGGTAGGGCAGAGCGCTGCGAGGCCCCTTCTTGTCTGTCCTTTGCCTCGATCAAAGGGCAGGAGCGCACCATATTTAAGCAACACAGCACATTTCTGTCCTTTCCATCTCCGCTGGCGCACAACTTGCTGCCTATTACCAAGGCAGGCACCCTTGCACCATGGGATTGTTTTTCGGCTGAAACAAAAACAATCCATAGAGGCTTTTTCCTTTTTAGGCCTCGCCTGAGCCAGCGCATGCACTGCCCTGCAAGATATTTAGTAAGTGTGGTTTTCAAAGTGCTACGCCATGCTTTTGTTAGCCTAGTGCTTGCGGTTACGTGGGCGTGTGCTCCTGCCAGCTTTCACCGCCCGAGGCGCCATCTGGGCCGTGATCAGTTTCACTTTCACGTTCCACTTTCGCGCGCGTATACAACTCCCTTTTCCGGCTGCACGTCTTGTTTAAACAAACATTACCGGCTTGTTTTTAACAAATAAATTGAGTGGCAGCAGCTGCGAGGACAGGCTGCATTCTCGTCTCAGGTTACTTGTTTTAATTTGGCCTGCTTCTTTGCTCGTTGACTTCGGTTTTCTTGTGAAAAGAAACTTTGTTTAGTCGCTTTATCTCCGTTCCTCTTCCTTCACCACTCCAACAACACTGCTTCAGTTGCTTCATGCCCCTTATTCTCCCGTACCTCCCACATACCCCTCCCACAACACTCCTCGCAGGACCCCACCACCCCTCTGAGGCCACTGGTATATTGTGTGTTTTTTTGTTACTTTACTGTTTTGCTCGTATTTTAGTTACTTTACAAATGCTTTGCTTTATTTAGCGCACCTCAGCAATTGCCTCTGCTTTGTGTTTTTTTTTGCCAGGGCTCTTGTAACAAGCCTTATCTAGCTCATGCTGGAGAGCCACCTCCCTCTCTGGTGGCACCCCCCACAAAAAGCAGTGTGCACACTCTAACAGCTCTCAAACTGCATGTGACAGGCAGGCAGCTAGCTAGCTGTCCGTGGATTCCTCCTTAAGGTCTGTGGCACGCATTTACAGCAGCAGAGTCTCTGTGTCTGTTTTATCCCAAGGGACCCACCTTCGTTGTCTCGGGGGCTCGTGTACAGTTCACACTTGTTTTTACAGCTCTACAGACTGCCAACTTCATGATACCAAGCGTACAGGCAATCCTTTTGACTGAATATCCTTTGAGACCGCTCACGGGGTGATGCACCTCCCTGCAGCGCACTCTGTGAGACACAAAGGTTCTACTTTTAAAGGGGCAAACTGAATGCAATTCAGTGGAGAAAACTGATTAAGTGACATTTCATTTCCATCACTGGCAAACAGCAAATTTTCAAGGTTGTGTTCCGATGCATTTGGCTGCATTCACATGCAATCTATGATATCATATCTGAGGATCTTCGTGTGTATCCTGAATGTGTCTTTCTGAGTTTTGGAAACATGACTGAGACCCATAGTAAGATTCGCTAATGCCATTTGAAAACAAACCTAGTTTTTACATAAATAGTCTTGTAGCGTTGAATTTTATTAAAAAAAGATAGTTAAATCCTGTGCAGTAGTACAAGAAAACTGATAGACTGCACACTTAGTGTTGATGAATTTGGAGTCAGCAGTTCGAGACCATTGTTGTAAACTGGACCTAAATTAAATGACCTATGGCAGGGCACCTGATCTTACAGCGCATCACTTCCTTTATCAGCAAAACTTTCAGAAAGAGAATCCACCTTCTGCAAGATTTTTAAACCTGTAGAGTCCAAAATTTCTTCACAGACCTTCACCTTTGTGAAGACGAGATGCAGATCACAGGCACAGATTGGTGCAGTAGGCACCCTGCCCACAGAGCACGCTCATCAGAGATACAGACTGGACTCCCAGCGAGCTGCTGCATCTGCAACAAGAAACAACTCATTCATGCATTTGTCCAGTTCCTTTATGCTGCATAGAATGGCATTGCTAACGGACGAAATAACGGAGAAAATCTTATCAAAGAAGGTGGAGTGATAGCGTTTCTTTTATATGGTACTTGCAGGCTTCCGTATAAATCTTGGTGATGACATATAGGGCTAGATGTAGGTGGCTAAATACCGGTCGGTAACGGCCGAAAATCGGTAAATTTCCCGTTACCGACCGGCATTTAGCCCTTTGCAATGTAGGAGGCTGGATTTAAGGATTCGGTAATTTACCGATTCGTTATTTTAAGGAATCAGTAAAATACCGAATCCTTAAATCCTATGTAGGGAGCACTCAAGTGAGTGCATTTTTGGTTTAAGGATTCGTTATTTACCACCAACTACAAGTTGGTGGTAAATATCGAATACCTTTAAAAAAGGAATTTTGTGCTTTTTTAAAAGTGCCACGTGGCAGACATACAGGCCCTTAGGGCATGTATGAGCGCCACGTGTGCACACATGCACGATTCAGGGGTGCAACAGGGTGTCACTGTGACTCCCCGCCACCCTTGAATATGCTCCCCCTATTATTGATTCGGTATTTACCGAATCAGTAATAGTGAATGGCTTCCCATTCATTCCAATGGGCCTGCAGGCCCATAGGAATGAATGGGATGGTATTCCTTATTAGCGATTCGGTAAATACCTAATCGGTAATAACGAATATTACTGAATCGGTAAAATTTACCGATTTTTTACCTACATTCTATTTACTGATTCTTAAATACCGAATCAGTAAAATTCGGTATTTAGGAATCGGTAAATAGACATTACCTACATCTAGCCATTTGTTATGCTAACATTTAACCATTTGGCGCTTGAAGTGTGATTTTCAAAATGTTTGTGTGTGTGTGTGTGTGTGTGTGTGTGTGTGTGTGTGTGTGTATGTGTGTGTGTAAATAACGACGTACCAAGCTCCGTGGTTAAATCCTGTTGAAGGACACTCACTCTCGATTTCTCTACTTCTCATACCTGCTATTTAAAGTAATGAATGTTTAAACACATGACTTGTTAATAAAAAGATAATCTCACTCCTTTGTCACTTATATCCTTTCCGCTATATATCTCAGCTCCTTCCGTGTTCACATCACTCTCACTCCCTTCTCCATCACATGATTTTATCTCCCTTCTCCCTCACATGATTTTATCTCCTTTCTCTCTCACATGATTTTATCTCCTTTCTCTCTCACATGATTTTATCTCCTTTCTCTCTCTCCCGTCCATTTTTTTCCCATCTTTCTAAACTTTCAGCCCCTGCACTGACATCATAGAGGTGTCACTCTATCTTTCTTCCTTGCTGATTATTTTGTCACTTTTTGGCAGGCATCTCCTGTAGTTCATTGAACCCCTTGCTGTCCTTGTTCTATCTGCTCCTAAAGGTTAGTGAAGGCTCCCTCGGTTTCCTTCATTCTCCAGTGGTCGCTGTGGTTGAGCGGTCAGGTGGTGGGATGCTTCATGTCAGACGCAAAGTAAATTAGGTTATTGCCTTTGGTGTAGGTCAGCGTCCAGTCTGTGCTGTTTATCGTAAGAAGTAGTTTAAGAAAACAAGGGTACCCCAATAGTAAAACCAGGGGTTAAAGTCGTTTTTTGAGGAAGAACAATGGTTTTCGGTGGCCTAAAGAGGTCCTTATATATGTTAGATTTAGTAGGTATTATTTAACTTAATCAAAAAATGGAAGAGAGCATGTTTTTGTAGGATAGCGTATAAAAAGCAATTTTATTCTATTTATAGACTTTAAATATTTTTAAATATATATTTCAGGTGCTCACATTGGTGACAAGGTGCATGAGGTGACTAAGTGAAAATTTACAATGAAAAAAACTATATACAAATGTCACACAAACAAGGATATATTCCACATAAATATATACAATGGGGCAAGGAATTTCCTTGAAGGGGTCGACGGCGTTTCGATCTGTTTTAATTTCAGATCATCATCAGGACATGGTGAGCTTTCTCTGGTTGGTGGAAAAAATCTTCCATCCAAGTGGTCAAAGGATTAGTTTGATCGCCAGTTATAAAATTTGATATTTAGTGTTTTCCAACAGTGGTGTTCAGTTAATTATCTAGGTATTTGGTTTTCATCGCAGTCAGAATCCAGATTCCGATAGTCAGATTTCATTAATTATGCGAGCCAGGTGTTTCTTTTGTTCCATTACTTTTTACCTCGTCCCGGCAGGAGTTAATCACCGCGTCCGCGGGTCCGATAGCTCTGCCTCGCTGGTCCGGCGTCTTTATCGTAAGAAACCTTGACAAACGGAGGTGTAGTTCCAGAGATATGACTCAGATATGCTCTACATAGTGTCGTCTAACATAACAAGCATTGGCATAGGCAACAGGTCTCTCCTTTGGGACCTTATACATAGTTTAGCCATGCAACAGTTGATGTTGTTGCACCAAGGATATTGTGCTGCATAACTAAATACTTATAAGGTCCCAAAAGTGTGAACCTATTGGCTATGCCAATGCTTCTTTTATGTGTGCAGTGGAACGCAGCACACAAAGAAAGAGGGATAATATGTTTATTACTCCGCACCTAAGGAGGCGTAGGGATTTTGGGCTTCCCGAGTTTTACATCACATTATAAATTTGGGGCAGTGTCAAAATCCATGGGTGTTGCTCGGGAGAACCCGCCCGAGCGCCGATGGAACGCCTCCCGGGCGCAGAGTGAGGCAGCGCCGCGGTTTGCGCTGCGTGGCTTTGAGTTAAGGCCGTGCAGGGTGGCCTCATTAATCGAGGGTGAACCTTGCGGCACGCGTGTAACACGTTGCGTGACGCAGGACTCTCAGTAATTCCCCCATGTTCTGTGCTCAGAACCGATTGGCCGATGGGAGACTTGGCTAACAGCTCTGGATTAAGATACATGTAATTATCGCTGTTGCACAATGATGGCCGGTTCGATATTGAGTGCCCTTTTCAACCCCTCAGATGCCGCCTGCTATCGGCTCATGGCGCTGTCAGACCCGGGAGGTAAAGCCCACGCCAGGATTTCACTGACGTCTCTAGAATCATGGATAGAAAACAAATACATCATTATTGTTTTTCCCAAACAGGTTTTAGACTTCGTTGTAGCATAATAGTAGGTCATATTGTGACGGCATCCTTCCTGGCCCATCAAGCAATTATGCAGAAAAACGGCCCCTTGCTTCATTGATTACTCAGCCACCTTTGATGGAGTGGACATATTTTGTAGATAAAAAAAACTGTGAACTTGGGAAATTCCAGCCCCGCTACTGAAGGCCGTTATTCCATCATACTCAGAGAGCGGGTAAGGGTTAGAAGCTGGAAGGGTACAGTCAGGGGCAGGCTTTAAGTGTGCCGGGTCTCACCGGGTCTGAGCACCAGTGCTTTAAATGGGCCGGTACTCACCGGTACTGAGTACCGGCACTTTTAATTTTTAACCTCCCGAGTACCGGCACTTTTTTCATCGTCATGGTGCGTACCGGTACTCATGACTGGTAGGCTCAGTGGTACATGTGCTGCTGAGGATGAGGCTGTCTGAACACCACTCAGACAAAGCGCCACCGTAGCCCTGTGCCGAGACGCTGCTGAATTATTCAGCAGCGGCTCATTACATTTTGTTAGTGTGGCAGGGGAGCAGCCTCAGTATCACGCTGTGAGTGACAGGGGGGCACGCTCAGTATCACGCTGTGGGTGACAGGGGGGCACGCTCAGTATCACGCTGTGGGTGACAGGGTCCGATCAGACCCTGCACTGTAAATCACAGGTGTGAAATTTCGCAGCCACTCAAGGTCCAGACAACTGGCTGAGAGTCTGCACTTAGAAAGCCGTGGGAGATAGGAACTGGCGGCATTGATGCTCTCTGACCGGGTGAGAGGGGTGTTGGAAGTCACTGTCTCTCTCCCTTTTCTGTAATGCAGGCTTCGATCTTCACCTGTCTGCTGCTCCTTCACTTTTCGCCATCGAGATGTCTCTACTGGCTCCGTCTAGTTCCTACCATTTACCGGTAGCCACCGAGTAAAGAAAAAACGCATTTTCACCGGCATCTGCATCTGGATGAATTTGAGCTATGTTCACAAATAATGAGGCTAAAGTTTGTATACTGCACACCACAAAGCATAAATACATAAAACTAGGGTTTTGGCGAATTCTGATTATTGACAAGAGTCATGAAAACTGGTGTATAGTAAAGGAATCGTGTGGGTTCTTTATTTGAAAGTGAAAAGAGCTAAAGACGTACATATTTAGGGCTCTGTTCCTGTTGATACACAGCTTACCACCATGGTCTTCTCCTGGTAATTAATATCCATGCTGTCCTGAGCCTGGCCTCTGGCCTGAAAATCCGAGCAAGGTTGAGCTGTGGTTGGGGTGGGGTCGGAGTTGACATCTTTTCAGGTTTCAAAGCTGAACTGGACTGTGATTCAGGGTCTCTGTGGGACTGGGGGTGGTCTCTAGTTTTAGGCTGGAAGACAGGTAGGCCTGGGCTGCGTTTTGTGCCCAGCCGGAGAGATTGATGAATTATGTGCTCGTCTAGGCTCTGAGCTGGACAAAAAAACTAAACTCTAAACTTAGGTGGGCTCTGAGCTGTGCTGGTTCATCAACTGGTCAGTGAATGGGCTATAATCATTAACCCTCACCCGTTTGGACAGAGAACAGGACTGGAGTGAGCTGCAGACATGGGCGCACTGAAAACGGGTGATAAAATGGCTGCACGTGGGAGGCTGATGCTGGAGTTTACTCACAGAAAGCACAACTGGGACAGATCCGCACCAGCCACACACTTACCGAAGACGGACTGACAACACTTACTACTCACACATTGCCTCACAAGAACAGGGAGTGGCTCGCAAGCACCTCCTGTCTCTCGCCCAGGCAGGGTTATGGGCTGGGTCATTTTGGGTAGGGTTGGGTTCTCCTGGGTAGGGTTGGATTCTGGGAGTTGGGTTCTGGACTGAGTGCTTCTGGGCCGGGTTAGGTTCTGCACTGGCTTCTTCTGGACAGGGTTGGGTTATGGGCTGGGTTCTTCTGGGCAGGTTTGGGTTATGGGCTGGGTTCTTCTGGGCAGGGTTGGGTTATGGGCTGGGTTCTTCTGGGCAGGATTGTGTTCTGGGTTGGGTTCTTCTAGATAGGGTTGGGTTCAGGGCTCGGTCTTCTGGGCAGGGTTGGATTCTGCACTGGGTTCTTCTAGGCAGAGTTGAATTCTGGACTGAGTTCTTCTGGGCAGAGTTAGGTTCTGGGCTGGGATCTTCTGGGCAGGGTTGGATTCTGCACTGGGTTCTTCTGGGCAGGGCTGTGTTCTGGGAGCTGGGTTCTGGACTGAGTTCTTCTGGGCAGGGTTAGGTTCTGCACTGGCTTCTTCTGGACATGGTTGGAATCTGCACTGAGTTCTTCTGGGCAGGGTTAGGTTATGGGCTGAGTTCTTCTGGGCAGGGTTAGGTTATGGGCTGGGTTCTTCTGGGCAGGGTTGTGTTCTGGGTTGGGTTCTTCTAGATAGGATTGGGTTCAGGACTTGGTTCTTCAGGCAGCGTTGGGTTCTGGACTGAGTTCTTCTGGGCAGGGTTAGGTTCTGGACTGGGTTTTTGGGTTCTGGACTGGGTTCTTCTGGGCAGGGTTGGATTCTGTACTGGGTTCTTCTGGGCAGAGTTGAATTCTGGACTGAGTTCTTCTGGGCAGAGTTAGGTTCTGGACTGGGATCTTCTGGGCAGGGTTAGGTTCTGGACTGGGTTTTTGGGTTCTGGACTGGGTTCTTCTGGGCAGGGTTGGATTCTGCACTGGGTTCTTCTGGGCAGGGTTGGATTCTGCACTGGCTTCTTCTGGGCAGAGTTAGGTTCTGGACTGGGATCTTCTGGGCAGGGTTAGGTTCTGGACTGGGTTCTTGGGTTCTGGACTGGGTTCTTCTGGGCAGGATTGTGTTCTGGGCTGTGTTCTTATGGAGAAGGTTGGGTTCTGCACTGGGTTCTTCCGGACACAGCTGTGTTCTAGGCTGGGTCCTGTGTTAGGCCCTGAGCTGGACTCTACCCTCGTCTGAGCAGGGCACAGACTGGCTCTTGGCTGTGCTGTGAGAAGGAAAGGGCTGAGGCAAGGGTAGGATAGATTAAAGGGCAGGGTTGGGTTGCACTTGCAAAGAGAGGTGAGCTGAGGACAGGACTGGTTCACTGAAGGAGATTAGCTCTAGACTTGGCTGGGGTGGGTTGGACCCAAGGCTGGGATCATCCTTGAGCTGAGTTAGGTTCTGGGATCTTCAGATTTGGGTTTGAAGTGAGATGTCTCTGTGTTGGCATTGCCAATAGGTCACGCGTTTGGGACCTCATAAGTATTTAATTATGCAGCACAATATCCTTGGTGCAACAACATCAGCTGTTACACTTATAAGGTCCCAAAGGCGAGACCTATTGGCTATGCCAATGCTTGTTAATTCTGTGGTGAGCCTTTTGTGTCATTGAATATCTGCTTTTGTGTGAGAGAGCGGAAGCGACAGAGAGAACATAAGGACATTATATGAAGGTATTTTAACTGAAAATGTGAGGAATGTGCTGTGTGTGCATTTCTGCTTGTTCTTGGGCCTGTGTATGAGCGCATGCTCATAGGCAAGAATGTATGAATGCTGTACCAAAACAAAACAAATAAGAACTGAAGCGGCAAATATAAAAAAAAGCAGAAACTAAAGCATAACACATTGTTTGGCCTTGATGTAATTTTTTGTGAGGAAATAACCACTTTATGTTCATACATTTATTATGTTTTTTGGTGTGTGCTGAAACCGCTGTAACTAACATGTTCCTTTAAATGCAATGAGCGGCTTACACAGTTGAAAGGGGCATATTAGGGGACAGGTTATTAATTGTCTCAAATGCCATGCGCACATGTGCAGAGGTAATTTGCACATGCAGGCAATTTGAGACTGTTGATAAGTGTTTAAGGGCAAAATGATTACTTGACAGATGGCAGTAGTGTCTTAATATAATTATGCCCGCCCTCAGCTCCGCCCCTTGCCCCGCCTTCTAGCTCCGCCCCTAGCTCAATTTGATGAGTACCTGCACTTATTTTGCCCCATTTAAACCACTGCTGAGCACCAACAGTTTTTTAAAACGAGCATCGAAACTGGTATCTATCGGGCTCTGTTTTGTGCCCTGGCACAGGCGGTCCAGCAGTGACAGCAGGCACATGGATGTGCGCTGCTCACACGGCTCACTTCTCACTAGTGGAGAAGGTGCGGCGTGACGTCATGCCAGGTGAGCCTTGTAGGGGAAGGGAAATCTTTTAAAGAGAGTCATTTTCTCTCTGGATTTCCCTTCTCTTTTTGAAACTCAGGAGCAGCAACATTGTTGTGGCGTCACCAGGACTGTAAGTGGAAACTTTTTCAATATTATATACAAGCCATAGTTGCTGCTTATTTATCTTATGCAACTAACAACCATTGACAAAGCCAATAGTCCTGACTTGTTGTAGGTCGGATGTTACTTGTTTCTGGATGCAGTGACAGGAGCAGCAAAACCAGTCGGGGGGGGGGGCACACTATGCTAAGAACAGATTTTTAGCGTATGTGTTTTAAGCCACGCCCTTCATTACAATGGCCACGCCCCTTTCAGAGACCCGGCCAGTTTTTTCATCCCACTTAAAGCCCTGGGCAGGTGTCTCAGCGAACAAAGACAAATAGAAGACTCAAACAGCGGCGCCTTCTAGCGCCTATACTTTCTAGCCGCTACACAGCAGACATTGTTAATGTAATAAGGAAAGCGAGAGGTTCCCGCCCAGAATAAACACCCGTCGCCTTCAGGTGTTGCAGTAGGCAGATGACGTCACTCTGCTGGAGGAAGCCAGCACTGGTCAGCGGGGAGCCCCACATCAGAGACACGTCTACTACCTCGACAAGGAGCTAGAATTAATGAACACCACACAAACCAGAGGGAACACATGTATGATACACCTGGGAATACATCTGAGACGACATGCAATGTGGTTCGTGCATTTGGGGATACTCGGAGCTTGTGATGACCTTGGCACATGGCTCAAGGAAGAAAGCGCCCAGACTCCATTTAGCAGCTGTGAGGCGCACCTTCGCCCGATCAGACTCAGGCTAAATTTCAAAGCCTGGCAGCCAGCGCGATTTTTTCATTTTTATAATCTCAATTCATTACTTTTTTTTTCAAGAAAGGAAAAGGACAAATATTCAACCACATGCAGGGATCATTACATAAACGTAAAGTGTATATAATATACAAAAGAAGAGATGAACCAGCAATCAGAGCACAAATGAAAGGGGAGGAAAGGAAAGTGACATTCCAGTACCGTCAGCACATCTGCCGGAGGTCACACGTCTCGTCCAGGGAAGTACATGCTCTTGACTGAGTGACCTTCGGACACCGAGGATTCCCGGACCGGACCTGGCCCAATGAAAGGCCTTCGGGAAACCGATGTATCTGCCAACGAGTACATCAAGCGCCTGGACACTCCTGGAGTAGCCGTGCGCTATATACAATCCTCTCATTCATTCATTCATTCATTCATTTCCCGGAGTTTGGGTAACTCAGACAGGGCATTGAATATAGACCCTGATATCTGAAGTACTCTGTCCTCCTTATTAACTCACAGGGAGGCATTACGAAATAAGTTCATGGTTTTCTCACAGACGCTGTAAAATATACTGAGACCCGTGGTCTCGGGTGCGAGCCATTCGCTCCCAATACGCGCCATCTTGAAAAAGAATCCAAGCGGCAACCGAAGCACCACCAATATCGCTAAGCCTAAGGAAGCGTCCATGGAGTTGGCAGAAACAAATTCACATTTAATGATGGAACCCTACAACTCCCTGGTTTCTCGATATTACTTATCAGAACAGCTCGACAAATCAACACAACAGAAAGAACCCCGAACCAGAGGCGTGCCTTTTCCTGTGAGTACTCACAGTGGTTCATTTGTAAAAAATAAGTGGTGGGATTCTCATCAGGAGGCAGCTTGCATCTCCTGTTAGCGCCAGCTAGAACAGAACCAACTACTGACCATGAAGGTGGGGAGAGGATGTGGTGTAATGACCAGAGTTGCCGACTTCGGAGCTGGGGAACCAGGTTTGAGTCTCGGCGTTGGCTCAGCATCCCGTGATTCTGGGCAAATCTCTTGGTCTCCCTGTAAATGAACGTGTTCTTAACTGGTGCTCTTGAAAAGTGCCAGGGCACCGGAAACCACCGGATCAAGTTAAGCACGGAGCATTGAGCTCATTCTCGTCCACCCCATCAGACTCAAGGGACAGGTTTTGTGATTATCAACAAGAATCATTAGCCTTCTATGCCGTTGTGGTGGTTAGTCCAGAGCGGCAATTAAAATAGATGACACTTGTGAAAAAAATGCAAAGAACATATCTGAATTTGCCGCTATGCAAACTTTCAACATAATATTAAAAAAAAAACATTTACAAACCTTTGAGCACAAGGTCTGATATGTGACCGTTAACGTACGTTTTGTGTATGTTCACTACTTTTTGGTATTCACAAGCTATGTGCAGAGTTTTGCGACTCTGTACTCCCGAGGCTTGTGTACGCAGAGTTCCCACGACCAGGAGACTCTGCAATCGGGGCGGAGAACTCCTGATGCATAAGTATAGGGAGCAGGGTGGAGTCGTAAAACTTCACACGTTGTATGTGAGTACCAACAGTAGTGTAAGGTTACCTTTGTGAATCGGGCCCTCTGTATTCTCATTTTACATCTGTCTTTAGGAACAACTGTTTCCCAAATATTCATTCTTAAAATCTGTCCACCTTTAGTTCTTAATTAATCTAATTTTGCATGATTGCCAGAGCCATTTTTCACTTTTTGATATCCTTTTTATCATTTTAATGAATCAAATTAGTCAAAAACAAATAAAACCCCAATGACCTACTTCCCCTGCACACCTTAAATATAAACGATATTCCGATTTCAGCCTGAATCAGGAATATGGCCTGTCTAATGTAAACACTGCAGGTAATGCCCCGACCCCCTGTCTGAAACAACCGCTGGGGGCAGCACACACCACACTGGAAAGCTTTCAAGGTTAGAGTGTCAGGCATGGCCAGACTGGGATCCCAAAGCAGCCCTGGCAAAGTTTGCCAGACCAGCCCCATACGGGGCACAGCGAGTGAGCGCAGCGGGCGAGCCTGACTACTACAAGAAGTGTTAGGAGGGTGTCCCCCCACAAAGAAATTGTGGGCAAAAATGGTGCATTCAACAACAAATTGTTTTTTATATATTCAATTGTAGTTGTTAAAGCATTGTAAATGATGACCTTACACTGCACCAGGATACAATCTTTGTTGCGGCTCTAAAATGATTCCCTCACTATCACCCTCCAACAGTGCCTCTCACCGCTCCCTAGCCCCTCTCTCATGTGTATTTTATTTGTTTTATAGCGCCTCTCATACCAGTTTAGGGTGTCAGAACACTTTACATCACACACTTAGAGACAATGAACCATACGTGTGTAATCAGTGTACAGAAAATGTTACATAAGACAAAAGGGACTTCAAGGTGGGATTTACACGTCACCCATACTGTTAGGCTTTCTTGAAGAGTGCTTGGTCTGGGGAAGCATAAACTCAGGATTCAGAATGTAACATTGTGCTTAGGGGTGACTTTAGTAAAAAGGATTTATTTCTACCCAAACAAACCTCTTTCAGAAAAATTATGATAATGAAAGACAGGGAAAAAAACATAACTTTCTAACCTAGGTTAGGATTGTACTTTATGAACTGCACAATAAGAAAAGGATCTCTGACCTCCTGAGCGTGGCACATAAAATACTGCTCTGTGATCTGCATAGTGCACGCTCTCTGCAGCAGGCATATCAGCTCTCTGCGCTACCTTAGATGACTCAAAGCTGCCACCAGATAAAACTTGTTTTCTCTCCAGCAGGTACATTAATAACCAGAATAATCATGGCACTTAAATTGTTGTCTGAAAACCGTTGAAAATGCAAGGAACTTTGCAGTGCTTTCAAACTCCTGCACTGCTGCAAAAGAGACCCTCACCCTCCCAGCCTCCCGGGGAAGCACATGGTGCCTGGTAGAGACCCCTCACCCTTCCAGCCTCCCGGGGAAGCACATGGTGCCTGGTAGAGACCCCTCACCCTCCCAGCCTCCCAGAGAAGCACATGGTGCCTGGTAGAGACCCTCACCCTCCCAGCCTCCCGGGGAAGTTCATGGTGCCCGGTAGAGACCCCTCACCCTCCCAGCCTCCCGGGGAAGCACCCGGTGCCCGGTATGGCCAGTCCATCCTTTATGCTACCTTAATTTTTCATTCTTTTCTTGCCTGAACATCTTCCCAAAACCAACGGTGAGAATCAGGTTTATAAATCCAACGATTAGATGTAGTCTGGGACAATCATCAAGGCCTGACAGAAATACACTTCAGATTCAGTTACTTACATTTTTTTTTTTTCATCGGTGGCATTGTCCACCGACTACACTACAGAGAACGGATTTGAACCCAGACTCTAAGTGCTGGAGATGCTAAACTCACATCCTGTGCGAATGCCACTCACGGTGCAAAATTGGAAGAAAATATGGAGGAAAGTAAAATCAGCGCTAAAGCTGGCGTACCGTGACTGCTCACATGGTGGCGCTACATGACACCTTAAACCTCCCCGCACTACCCTGTCACGCCAGGAGGTGGCTCTCCTCAGCATTAGCAGAGGGAAGGTAAGACTTTTGTCACACTGGTAAATGTTTACCCGGCGGATGCACGAGAACTGGATGGAAGACAAACAATTTGACACCTCAGTGGCAACTTATTTATAAAGGGAATAACCGACTGGTGCATGTTGAAGAGGCGTGGGGCAGCTGTATTACACATCACGTAGAGCGCGATGTAACAGAATTTAGCTCCCTGACTAGCCATCCCTGTGCCACTCTATCCGTCCAGTGTAACTGGCTGATTGCGACACCATTATTACACAGTGCCTGGATACCCTCACAGGTGATAAGCTGCGCTATATAAATCAACAAACAAAAAACAACATTACGAAATAATAACCAGAGTGGAGATGACGAGCAGACTGTATGAGGCTAAAGGAATAGTAGGTGCCAAGAAGAATGTACGTTAATAGCAATGGCTCAACTTGGGAATTTTTCTGGATGTTATATGTGAAATGACACAAAGGATCGTGAGCTATTATAGCCTTACAGCCTGCTGCGGAGGGCTTGGCCACTTGTTAAAGGCCTTCAACTCTCGTTATAGGCCTAAGTTTCGGGCGGTGGCCAATGGCGAGGCAGCGGGACTTTAACAATTGGTGTAAGTCAAGGAGGAAAGTCAATAAGGTTATTAGAACATTCCACACACGAGGAGCTATTTATGAGAACCCCGCGTCTCTTTTGCACCAAGTAAAGTGAAACAGGCGCAACTCAGGTCTCTTATTTCGATTTTGAAGGCTGCAAAGTCACCCTGCGAGGCTGTGAGCGGGGTCATAGATCATGAGTGAAGCGTCGCAGCGCAAATCACTGCGTTGCCTTACTGTGCAGCGGGAGACGTTCCATAAGTGTTGTGGGGGGCTTTCCCACGCAACGTCAAAGGAATTCAACGCTGTCCCAGACTTACAAAGTGATGTAAACCTACTAAAGCCCCACATCTGTGCGCCTCCTGAAATATCTTTATTTCTCATTGTTTTTCTCTCTTTCTTTCTGCAGCACACATTGAAAGACGAAAATTCCTCCTAGGATTGTTTCTGCTTATGAAGGTACTCCTTTCTGCACACAAAAATTAATCCTGCATGCAACGGAGGCGCCCTCGAACATGCATGCATTGGAGCGAGGCTGTGAGACGGCACTAATGAGGGGGAACGGACAGACAGGCACCGTATTGCTTCAATACAGTGCCTTCCTGCCCTATCACTTCCGTGTAGGGCAGGGCAGAAAGGTGCGTGCCCTACTCCAAAATCCCAGAGTGTACAGTGATCTAAAGTTAAAAAACATGGAAATGTTGTGGCAGGAGGCTTCTACCAGGTATTATTGGCCCTGAGCCACATAGGTGTCCGTAACGGGGCTGAGGGGCTCCCCACCCTCCAAAGCTCTAAATACCTTGGAATGGGATCCCCTTGTGAAATGCAGGTGATATGTTATGGACCCTGCGATGGTTGGACCCTGCGATGGTTGGACCCTGCGATGGTTGGACCCTGCGATGGTTGGACCCTGTGATGGTTGGACCCTGCGATGGTTGGACCCTGCGATGGTTGGACCCTGCGATTCTTGGACCCTGTGATGGTTGGACCCTGCGATGCTTGGATCCTGTGATGGTTGGACCCTGCAATGGTTGGACCCTGTGATGGTTGGACCCTGCGATGGTTGGACCCTGCAATGGTTGGACACTGTGATGGTTGGACACTGTGATGGTTGGACCCTGTGATGCTTGGACCCTGCGATGGTTGGACCCTGCGATGCTTGGACCCTGCAATGCTTGGACCCTGCAATGCTTTGACCCTGCGATGGTTGGACCCTGTGATGGTTGGACCCTGCGATGGTTGGACCCTGCGATGGTTGGACCCTGCGATGGTTGGATCCTGCGATGCTTGGACCCTGTGATGGTTGGACCCTGCGATGCTTGGACCCTGTGATGGTTGGACCCTGCAATGGTTGGACCCTGTGATGGTTGGACCCTGTGATGGTTGGACCCTGTGATGCTTGGACCCTGCGATGGTTGGACCCTGCGATGCTTGGACCCTGTGATGGTTGGACCCTGCGATGGTTGGACACTGTGATGGTTGGACCTTGTGATGCTTGGACCCTGTGATGGTTGGACCCTGCAATGCTTGGACCATGCAATGCTTTGACCCTGCGATGGTTGGACCCTGTGATGGTTGGACCCTGCGATGGTTGGACCCTGTGATGCTTGGACCCTGTGATGGTTGGACCCTGCGATGCTTGGACCCTGTGATGGTTGGACCCTGCGATGCTTGGACCCTGTGATGGTTGGACCCTGTGATGGTTGGACCCTGCGATGGTTGGACCCTGCGATGGTTGGACACTGTGATGGTTGGACCCTGTGATGCTTGGACCCTGCGATGGTTGGACCCTGCGATGCTTGGACCCTGCAATGCTTTGACCCTGCGATGGTTGGACCCTGTGATGGTTGGACCCTGCGATGGTTGGACCCTGCGATGCTTGGACCCTGTGATGGTTGGACCCTGCGATGGTTGGACCCTACGATGGTTGGACCCTGTGATGCTTTGACCCTGTGATGGTTGGACCCTGTGATGGTTAGAAACTTAATGTTTGGTTGGTTCATCTGTAAATGGTGACGAGTCACCTGGTTGATACATAATGATATAAAACAGCATTGAAAGGTATCTCTCCTTGACTGTCTCCAGTCTCCTCTTCCCCCTCGTTTTTATCCCCTTTCTTTTCCCATCTCCTTCTCTTCTCCTTCTCTTCTCCTCTAACTACCCTCAGATGGAGTTGGCGAAACACACGGGACTTAAACGTGCCAACAAATGAAAGCATGAGCTGTCCGCGAATCAACTCTGCGAACCCTGTAACAGACCCGCCAAGGTGTTCCCGTGTACAAATGTAATACAATCTTGTCAAATAAAATAAATACATTGAGGGCGTCTTTTGTGTCCCTGCATGTCTGCCTTCGGCTTCATTAGAGCACGCGCACAAGGCAGCCAACCATGGGGTTCTTTGTATCTCTAGGGACAGGCACCCAGAACAAGAAGGGGCGTGCACACCCCAACCCTGACGCCAAAACTCCCCCCACACCTGGTGACGCCATGACACAGCAGCCTTGAAGGAGGGCTTCGAAGCACAGACTGGCTGGGGAGCCTGGGGTGGGGGGGCTGGGGTCCGATGCCCTGGAGACAGCTCTAAATGAGGACGGATGCTGCTCGCCGCGGCCCAGTCCATCCTGCAAGGCCCCCCTCCCCGCACCGCCCCCTCCTGGGGGCTCAGGCCTCTGTCACCTGGAGGAGCAGCAGCCCAGAATCCATCTCTGGCAGCCTCGTCTCACCAGGGGTCGTCTGCCCGAGCAGCCATCCCGGCCGAGACTAAGGAAAATGAAGGTTGACAAATGGTTTCACCCGAGCCTGATCGAATCTCAAGAAGGTGAAAAATGAGAGAAAACATCTTATTCTCCCAGTTGGTCAAGGGAGGTCAGAATAATGTATTTAAGAAAAGCGAGAGGGCAAGAAACACGCATCAAACCTGGAAGTGAAATAAAGGGAAAGAGCAAGCAGTCGGGGTTGGGAAGCAAATTCAAAGAAAAAAGCACTGGCAGTAACAATTGGTCTGGCTGGTGCATGAAAGGGATTTTGGTGCGATTGATAAATGTAGGCACTCAATAAGTCAACATACATGCACTCAGTCACTCTCATGCATCCATTCATCCACCCATTGACTCTTGCATGCATTCGCCCTCTGACACAACTGCAATCAAATACACACAAAATCACCAACATTGGCCAGATAAATTAAATACATTAAATGAAGACCAGCAGAATAAAACATGTTTGAAAACAAAACTAGACCTAGCAGTGGGTGTCCCTATTGCAGCAATTAAGGACATAATCAATGGTTGTTGTAAGGTTCCAGCATGGCCCTCACACTTCGAGCCAACGTGACACCATCTTTAAATTGTAAAGAAATGACAGACAATGTAGGAATGCATTCCATAGCGGTCTCCTGGGCACGTGTGAAGCTGCGCACTGAAGATCAAATGAGTGGCAAACAAGCAACCTGTTAGTAGTGCCTGCAGAGCTGTAGTATCCTCTTAAGAAATAACAAGCATGGGCAAAGATACTAAGTGTCGCCTACGAGAGAGCTGTTGGCATTAGCAATGTTTTTTAGTCATGTTGTATAGAGCACAGCTGGTTGTTGCATTACTGAAAAGAGAAAAAAGGGTATGCCTCAGCCAGCATATAGTGTTTTTTTTATTTTTTAATCCCATCAAGAGGGCAGAACGGGAGGTATGACAGAGGGAGGGACAGTATGACACGCCAAAGGGTGTGGACAAAGCATTGGCATGGCTCGGCCAGCGGTGTCCATGTTATAGAAGTTGAGAAGTGTGGCTCACCGGTTAGAGGAGGCAGACCTGGAGGCAGAGGTCAGCCCGGGACCAGGGTTCAATTCCCGGCTCAGCGGGGTCTTGAGTCCTAAAATGTCCATGGACTCGACAATTCTCGCTCCGGTGCCTACTCGATTCACGGGTTCACACTCTGCGACTCTGGGCAATAGCTTGCTTAATCTTCACAAAGGCCCCTCGTGGTGGGATGCCTGGCTTTCACCTTGCAGATACCCTCCTGGGTTATCTCACAGGGGAATACCAGGACGGGTTCCCTAAGCAAGCGCTTAGAAACCGCTTGGTGATTTGCGCTATATAAATTCCTGTACATTTACATAGCAGTTTGTTTTTTATGGCGGGTGGGTGAGGACAAGTAAGAACATGTGGGGGTGGGGAGAAAGCATTGACAATGGAAGGGAGGGCAGTTGTATGGCAGTATGTTTTTTTAAAAAATGCACTATATTGTGGCCAATGTTGGCCACATCATATAGCAATATGTTTGTTGCTATGGGGGGGCAACTCAAACAGGATGAAGGGGCAACAACGTGGGGGTGGGAAGGGGCAAATTTTTCAGGGCCAGATACTTCGCCAAAGTATCAGTGTTGGACACACCATTCTAGTAGACTATCAATTGCAAAAGCTTCACTTCACTTCACTGCACCTAAGTCTTTCTACTTCAACTTTCTTTGGACACCTTTTCTTTCGGACAAAATGACCACCGATGATGACAAAAGTGGGCACATCTGGTGTGTACCTACCAGTGACCCCGTTGGTGTTGCGCACGTGAGGGGTCATTTTGTCCTTTCACCTTTTTTCACAAGAATTGTGTTTTCTAGGATGGCTCCCTGCTTGTTCAGGAATTCATTCCGGTGCTGAATGTATTGTGAATTCAGTTGAGAAGACTTCAGCATTTACCGTTTTGGTGGACTGTCTTTTAAAAAAAAATGTTCTTAATGAGAAGCGAAAAACGTTTTGCAACTACCTCACAAGCTGAAAATAGAGGAGTATATGTATTGTAGAAAACACAATGATTTGCACACGTTTGATAGGTAGTAATCTGAAAATAGGTGCCTCTGAGACCAGGTGTTTGTGTATGGATGCAAGCAAGAGGAAGACACATACATTTGCATGCAGTGCTTCATCAAAAATAGGAAAGCAGCACCCCAAAGATGAGCAGCGGAAGGACACAAGTACTTTGGCCATGCTCCAGGGGACGGTCAAACAGAAGAAGAGGCCCTGAAGCCCATAGTGTTAACAAATCAGTGAGCAAATAAGAGTGATGATAAAGCCAGCCAAAGGTAAGCAATCTGAGGGCTCTAAGCCCAGTGTACGCTAACACAATGTATCACAAGCGACAGTGCACGCGCTGGTTCAAGCGAGACCTAAAAGGAGAAGAAAGAAGAAAGGAAAGGTGAACTATCAAAGGACAAAATTGAAAGCTAAAGGACTGGTCAACCATCCATCCCTAACAGATAAATGTTTTCAGCTGGGAAACATCCTTTACAACGCAACTTTTACAACGCACTACCATTACGGCGCAACTTTTGCAACGCAAGTCATTACAACGAATTGCGCTGGAGGGCGCTCTAGGATACGGAATAGTTTAATTACTATCCAACACCTTCCCTACTATCCACGGGGACTGGAGTTGGAATAGTAACTTAAACTATTCAATATCCAGTGCCCCCCAACGCAAGTCGTTGTAACGACTTGCGTTGTAAAAGTTGCATCGTAATGGCATGCGTTGTAAAAGCATGCGTTGTAATGACATACATCCTGTTCAGCTAGATGTGCGCATGTCTTCACAAAATGCCGTCATTCACTGGGCAAGAGAGGCAACGACTGATGTGGACTAAACCATTGCCATAGTAAGCAGGGGGGGGGGCAGTTTGGATCTGTTCACCCACTCCCTCAAATCCTGGGAGCAGAAAGTTACGGTGATGATTATTGCTGGGCCCCATGAAAAGGGCTTGTATATTGTTTTGACAACTGCAATCTTATATATATTTGTAATTGTATAAATGTATGCCCAGAGGTTGCCAGGTTATGGACAGTGGAGTAGGTCTGTGTTGTATATAGGGTCAAGGCATTGCAAAGGTTTGAGGCGTAAGGGGTTCACTGGGAAGATTTATGCCAGATTCCTGCTCCGATCTGATTATTAAGATAAGCTATGACAGAGTAAGTAGGCCTTACTTACCCCTTGTGAGAAGCATAAGTTAAAGGCAGCTCGCCTCTATGAGTGGAATGCTATTACCCTCTGCTAGAGCGGTAAACGGGTATTTTGTTAACGCAGTCCCACAGATTACCGTAGTAAGCAATGTATTGTGACTGTCAATGTTTTGTCTTCAATATTTCTGACCCAAGCCTTATTTGGGTGATCTGAGAAAAGGTAATCAGAAGTCCAGAAAAGAGAATGGTAAATAAAATGCTTTTACTAGCAAGTAAAAACAAGCACTGGTAGAGCCAATCTGTCTGGCCATAACAAACTGGTGCGTTTGTTTCTAGTATTTTCACTGCAAGCATATGCCACGGAACTAAAACACAGAAAAAAAGGAAAAGGATTCACCACCTAAATGTTGCAACCATTGGTTTGCAATAAATAAAAATGAATATTACAATAAAATAATCATTTCATATCATTTCAGTGAAATGGTACTGGAGGTGATTAACATGGAGGTGCATTTAAAAGAGGGATACACCTCCTTGTTGATTAAAAAGAGCTTCTTAGCGCTGTAAAGGAAAAGTACTTTCATCTATGAAGTGCTTTATACTGAAAAGATAGTTTAAACACAATGAATGACTAAAAAAAGAAGAAAATGGAGAAAACATTGGCAAAAGGAATGATTTCTCACTGAAATACACTGCTATTTTTGGTGGGTGTGCATTTGTGAGCAGGAAAAAGGTCATTACTGACAGTGGTGGAGAGGCAATGACTGACGTGGTCTGCCCAGTGGCCCCAGGCTGTACAGTGAGGTGGGCGGAGCAGGATGTTAATGACAGTTAAGGAGGTCAGTGGATAAAGAGGGGTGTCCTACATACATATATATATATATATATATATTATTATTGCAGGAGGCTGGGGACAGAGCTAAAGATATCTCTAAGCAGACAAAACAGAGGGAAGGCTCAGAACAGACCATGACAATACAGGAAAGCAGCGGGGCTGGAAGTGAATCCCAAAAGAAACTAAAACATTTCATACCTTTAAAGAAACAACCATATTGTTGAATAGTTTTTGTATGTCCAAAAAAATGGTTGGCCTCCAAATGCAAAAAATGTATTGGCCTTACAACAAACTGGATTCAACTGCCAGCAGTGCTTTCTTTTAGGCCTGGGCGGTGAACTCCCCTCCGTTCGCAGAGATTTCCACACTCCACGCTCCATGGAGCACGTGAAGTTGCAAACATGGCAGAGCAGAGTTTTTTTCCTCACTCACGCTCACCAACGTTAAGATGACAAGTGCAAGCAAGAAACCTCCAATGCTAGACCACCACCCAGCGAGATTTCTCTATGCAGGGGGTCGAGGATGGTCACGACCACTCATGTTGAGAAACCATCAGTTCGCGTTGAGGAAGCGGCCGCTCGAGTAGAAAACCTACTCGAACAGCGTAAAGCAGCAGCACCCTCTTGCGCTGTGCACGGTGCCGCTTGCACTGATTTTCCAGCCTGGGACAAACAGCCGGCGCTAACGATCTGCGCGAACGGTGCAACCTAATGCTCGCCTCCGTTTGTGGAACTCTGCGTGGCACGGCAGAGTTTTTGGGTCAATTCCAGTCATTCCGCGGCCCAGGCCAACTTAATTTGTATCAAAAGTAAATGCCAGGGTCCTCATCAGGAGGTCACTGCAGCTTTCTCCGCCAATGCCCATACCAGCGCTGCCAATAACATTTCAGGATAGTCCCGCCCCAAAAGCTATAATAATGGCTTGGCGGCAGCTAGTAGGCAGTGCCACTATGAGGCAGATGCCATAAGTGCCGGTGTTGACAAATAAATGCTAGTGCCGAGCACCGGAAACCAGTGGCTCAAATTAAACACTGACTGCCAGTGCCACTGCCAGTGACAATCTGTTTTCTGATCATCAGGGGGTTATTTAGGGGGGGATGACCAAAACTATCAATAAAACTTTAGCAGTAAACCCTGAGAATAAATTAGTCAGGGTCAAATTATGTGCCACAGATTAAAATCAAGCACCAAACAAATGTTATCAATATTGGAGAAGGCGGTCAGTACATGTGCTTGAGTCAAAATCTATCACCCCTGAGTCACAGATGGAAAGCAGAAATGCCAGCACAAGCAGGGGTGTCCTGGCTGAACCCACAAATGGTGACCTTATGCTGCACGCTCACAGGAATACAGGATGGGAGATTAATCCTAGAAGAAGCAGAAAAAATGCACCGACACATCTTATGTGTAAATACCGAGCTGGCATTTACAAACCTCCAAGATGTGACGTCAGCGACAGGGAAAGAAGCTGAGGCTGAAAGAGCAAAGCTTGAGACGAGATGGGAAGGTATCGATGCTGCAGAAATGACTCACAGACCTCACAACAGGAGTGAGGGTCGACCGAAGAGGAACAATGGAATTATGAGCGGCCTGCACCACCAGAGCATCACGTTCTTTGACGCTCCGGCAGCACAAACCTCTCAAGCATATCTATGAGGTCACGCAAAGCCACTTTAGATACGGAGTAACACAAAGCAGCGCACGTCACTGCGTTGCCTTAACCTGTACCAGGGAGGCGTCCATGGGCATTGCGGTGGGTTTTCCCATGGATTTACTTACTCACATAAACCTGGAACAGCATCAAAACCTTGCACCTCCCAGAGCAGGCGTAACGAGGAGAAATGTTTGTATTTCTCCTGGTTGTTTCTTCTTTTTCTGTGTGCTGTATTCGGCAGCAACCGTAGCAAGAGGAAAACACCTCTCCGGTATGTCTTTGTGCCGGAAGGTGCCTCTTCTTGCATAAAACCAATCCTTGCGGCCTTCCACCGTGGCGCACTGTGCCTGCGTTGGTGCCAGGCGGCCAATACTGCCCCAGCGCATGGGGAAAGTGCAGGAATGCGCTGCATTTCTTAAACACAAAGCATTCTTCCCCTTTCACACTGGCGTAGGGCAGCGCAGCAAGAAGACTTGCAGCGTTGCCGCGTGCCACTTCCCCATAAATGAGGCCCGGAGATGTTTAGGGGGATGAGCAGCTATGGGCAGTGCTTGGTTTGTAGAAGCAGGAGTGCTGGTGCCCAATGCTGTGCTCAGAAGCCCGCGCCCGGCGCTATGACATGTTGGCGCACCGAGCACAATCCTCCTCGGCCCCCTTTAATCCACCAGCAGACCCTCCCGGCCCCTTTATCTCACTCCTACAGGCTCCTGCTTTCTCCGCTTGTGAGGGTTTCGCCTGTGTTTCTCTTCCACCGCCTTTCCATTTCTTTTGTCTGTTCAGTCTCTCGATTTCTCTGGAAATGTTTGATTAGGAAAAATGAAACGCTGGTCCCTAAAAAAGGGGGGTGCTTTGCCCCCACCGGCTCAATTTAAGCACTGGCTATCAGGCCTCTGTTCTTCAATAGACATGGTGTTTGAAACCTTCAAAGTACAAGAATGGGCCCCCACTCCGTATTTAATATGGAGCTCTCAGGCCTGGGTATGGTGCTCAGGGGCCCCCCTGCATGTCGGGCCTCCAGCCCCGCAGGGGGTGCGGGGGCCTGTGTTACGCCTCTGGGCATGGGTACTCACAAACATTTCCCCAGGGGGCACAAAGTATGGTCTGTAGTGTGCCCGAGGGCCGCATTGATGCCAGCATGTTGGGAGTGGTGTTTTGTGTGGGCGTTGGGGCAGGGCGGGTTGACAGGAGTTTAGGTGGCAGTGGGGGCGGGGGGGATGATGTTGTGGTCAGTGAGTCATTGGGCCATGTTAAGTGCTGCATTCGTCCCTGTCCTCGAAACAATGCCCCTAATCTCTAATCAGCCATAGATTTGACAAGACCGTGTTCTGCTGTCTCTGATTTGCTACCCCTTTGTCACCCCTTGGGGTGAGCCTTGAGAGAGTCAAGTGTAAAAAAGAAGTACTTTGATTATTACATTAGAAATGAAATAGAATTGCACAATGTGAAATCAAAAACCTAGAATCAATCCCGGCTTCTCCACTTGACTAAATTGTGTGATCCCAGGCAATTGTCTCATTTTATTTTGCCTCCTTTTCTTCATTGTGATATATATGCACCATGAACTACATAAGTTCATGATATATGTTGTACAAAACCTTCTTTTATGTTTGGTTTAACCCCTCCCCTGCTGATGATGGAACCGCTCCGTCATCAGCTACGGTTGGGCTGTGCTGATGACGGAGCGGTTCCCTCATGGCCCGGCCGCCGCGCCTGCGCGGCGCTGATTTCACGCCTGCGTGGCGAGTTCTAATGAGCGGGGCGGGCCATGACGGAACCGCTCCGTCACGAGCACAGCTCAACCGCGGCTGGTGACGGAGCGGTTCTGTCACCAGCATGCGGCCGTCCCGCCCTGTTAGCGCTGCGGCGGAATAGCCGCCGCAGCAAAAGGGTTAATGAATTATAACCTACATATGTAATAACTCACGCTACCCCGAGAGTTCCATGTGTCGACTGACTCGGCTCTTAGTTCACTATTGTCATTGTTGCCCGGGTGGGAAGAGGCATGAATGTTTCTACATTCAATTTTGAAAACTATAATTAAACAAAAATATTCTGAATGCACTAATATAATCTGATGTACTGAGGTGAAACACGTCTGCATGTTAATAAAAGACACTTTTTTGAACTCTGAAGGAATTGCTTCTTATTTTTGCACATTTTTTTCAAGATTTCTTTAAAAAATATTGTGATCTTAAAGTTAAGTGGTGCATGGCACCTTATTTGTTTTTTCTCTTTTTCTTTGGTTAATGTGTACATAAACAATTAGCCGTTTATTTGACATCTTTCTGAATGTTAGTGCTGTGAGGAGTAAGCAGCAGTCTAGTGCAGTTGTTCAGCTGGAGGTCGCAGGTAAACGTCAGGAGGGCCGCACGCGACCCCTGGGCCGTACTTTGAGTATCACTGCTTTAAGGCATGGGCGAAGTGTGGCCCTGACCAGGGTCCCAGCCTTTCAGGGGGACCCCTGATAGGGAGGGACAGCTCTGTTCTGCAGAGATTCCTGCCCTGATGACCATGAATAGTTTCCATGTACTATAATGTCTTTTTTAATTGTGATGTTTTGGACTCCTAATGGTGACCACTACCAATTTCCTCGTCCAGGACCTGAAGAAGCCTTGTACTGGCGAAACGTGCTGGCGGCGTGTTTTCTGCTCATTTTTGAAGAAGCATGAAAAAAAGAAAACTCACAAGCAGGCGAATGGTTTATGTTGTTGTTTTTGGCCTGTATTGTTACTATGCTTAATACTTCTTTTGGTTGCCTCTCGATTATGTGTAAAAACATACAAATATCAACACATTTTTGCAGTTTCAATCAGTCATCTAACTCTGAGCAATCTCCCCTCCTCCCAGTGCACTCCCCACTCTCAGCCAAAACACTTCTGTGAGTGTCTGTCCCTTTGTAAAGACAAACAGCCTTTGTGTGGATTTTATGTAGAGTATATAAAATAGTTATGAAAATCATGCTTCTTGCTAAAAAGCGCCGCAATGCCTCAGCAAAGATGGTAAGCACTTTATAAATCCAATTACTATACTGTATTTCAGTGGCAAATTAAAAATAACAAGTGGATAAAGGATTTCGGTGCATTTGTATCAAACAAAAAAAAACATAAAAATAAGATGCTGATATATAGTTTAATGATACTGATTTAGCAAAGCCTCCGCCTTCTCTTCCCTTTTCTCCTCCTTCAAAGACACCTCCAAAAGTAATTCACGTCCTCTCTATTATCTGAAGGAAGACCTCACATTACTGAAAATTCTACTCTCCATGACCATGGAAGTGCCTTCCCAGTGTGTTCTTGTGGTTTGAGTGTCTGCCATTTATTGCAGTATTATCTTTCTTCCCGTGTTTGGTACTCTTGGGTAACATGCACACGTCACTTTTCTCTTGTAACACACGGTTTGCTACCCCTCACATTTTGTTTGCCTTAGATACTTGAACAAGTGCCTACGTTACGTTTGTTCTTGTGCCTGAGTGTCTAGCACTTATTGCAGTATTATACCTCAAATTATACTTTGTTTTCTCTTGTAACCTGCACACTTGTCACTTTTTCCTCCTGTGCACTTTTTGCTACCTCATGTATTTTGTTTGCTCACAATTATCACTTTACCTTATGTAACTTAACGTCTTCTTTTGTAATCTGTTCACGTGTAATGTTCTCCTCATGTATCAGCTCTGTTCCTATTGTGAAGCGCTCTGACGCCTTCGGGTAAAGTCCGCGCTATATAAAAATGAATAAATAAATAAATAAACCTGCGCGCCTAATGTACACCTCCTGCCTGCAG
Organism: Lissotriton vulgaris; assembly: GCF_964263255.1. Classification (NCBI taxonomy): domain Eukaryota; kingdom Metazoa; phylum Chordata; class Amphibia; order Caudata; family Salamandridae; genus Lissotriton; species Lissotriton vulgaris. The sequence goes on along the minus strand of NW_028250627.1, from coordinate 153,103 downwards.
GTGACGCTGTGCTTGCAGCTGCAGTTTGGTGTTCTTCTGCCTCGTTGTATTGTTTACATGGGGGGGGGGGCATTTTTAAAACGGGACTATGAACAGCGCCCTCTAGGGGGAATGTCAGTCGCTGCTGCCCCACTCTTGCCTGTACCTAAGAGTGCGAATAATGACTGTTTGCTGCAGCAGTGGGGTGGTTGATGGGGGCTGTTAATAGGGTCAGCGTTGATCAGCAGTGGGGTGGTTGATGGGGGCTGTTAAAAGGGTCAGTGCTGTTCAGCAGTGCGGTGGTTGATGGGGGCTGTTTTTAGGGTCAGTGTTGTTCAGCAGTGGGGTGGTTGATGGGGGCTGTTAATAGGGTCAGTGTTGTTCAGCAGTGGGGTGGTTGATGGGGGCTGTTAATAGGGTCAGTGTTGTTCAGTAGTGGGGTGGTTGATGGGGGCTGTTAACAGGGTCAGTGTTGTTCAGCAGTGGGGTGGTTGATGGGGGCTGTTAACAGGGTCAGTTTTGTGCAGCAGTGGGGTGGTTGATGGGGGCTGTTAATGGGGTCAGTGTTGTTTGCAGTGGGGTGGCTGATGGGGGCTGTTAATGGGGTCAGTGTTGTTCGCAGTGGGGTGGTTGATGGGGGCTGTTAACAGGGTCAGTTTTGTGCAGCAGTGCGGTGGCTGATGGGGGCTGTTAATGGGGTCAGTGTTGTTCGCAGTGGGGTGGTTGATGGGGGCTGTTAACAGGGTCAGTTTTGTGCAGCAGTGCGGTGGCTGATGGGGGCTGTTAATGGGGTCAGTGTTGTTCGCAGTGGGGTGGCTGATGGGGGCTGTTAATGGGGTCAGTGTTGTTCGCAATGGGGTGGTTGATGGGGGCTGTTAACAGGGTCAGTTTTGTGCAGCAGTGCGGTGGCTGATGGGGGCTGTTAATTGGGTCAGTGTTGTTCGCAGTGGGGTGGCTGATGGGGGCTGTTAATGGGGTCAGTGTTGATCAGCAGTGGGGTGGTTGATGGGGGCTGTTAATAGGGTCAGCGTTGATCAGCAGTGGGGTGGTTGATGGGGGCTGTTAAAAGGGTCAGTGCTGTTCAGCAGTGCGGTGGCTGATGGGGGCTGTTAATAGGGTCAGTGTTGTTCAGCAGTGGGGTGGTTGATGGGGGCTGTTAATAGGGTCAGTGTTGTTCAGTAGTGGGGTGGTTGATGGGGGCTGTTAACAGGGTCAGTTTTGTGCAGCAGTGGGGTGGTTGATGGGGGATGTTAATGGGGTCAGTGTTGTTCGCAGTGGGGTGGCTGATGGGGGCTGTTAATGGGGTCAGTGTTGTTCGCAGTGGGGTGGTTGATGGGGGCTGTTAACAGGGTCAGTTTTGTGCAGCAGTGCGGTGGCTGATGGGGGCTGTTAATGGGGTCAGTGTTGTTCGCAGTGGGGTGGCTGATGGGGGCTGTTAATGGGGTCAGTGTTGTTCGCAGTGGGGTGGCTGATGGGGGCTGTTAACAGGGTCAGTTTTGTGCAGCAGTGCGGTGGCTGATGGGGGCTGTTAATAGGGTCAGCATTGATCAGCAGTGGGGTGGTTGATGGGGGCTGTTAATAGGGTCAGTTTGGTGCAGCAGTGCGGTGGCTGATGGGGGCTGTTAATAGGGTCAGCGTTGAACAGCAGTGGGGTGGTTGATGGGGGCTGTTAATAGGGTCAGTTTGGTGCAGCAGTGCGGTGGCTGATGGGGGCTGTTAATAGGGTCAGCGTTGATCAGCAGTGGGGTGGTTGATGGGGGCTGTTAACAGGGTCAGTTTGGTGCAGCAGTGGGGTGTTTGATGGGGGCTGTTAAAGGGTCAATTTGGTGCAGCACTGGGGTGGTTGATGGGGGCTGTTATTAGGGTCAGTGTTGTTCGCAGTGGGGTGGTTGATGGGGGCTGTTAATAGGGTCAGTGTTGTTCAGCAGTGGGGTGGTTGATGGGGGCTGTTAATAGGGTCAGTTTTGTACAGCACAGGGGTGGTTGATGGGGGCTGTTAAAAGGGTCAGTGTTGTTCGCAGTGGGGTGGCTGATGGGGGCTGTTAATAGGGTCAGTGTTGTTCAGCAGTGGGGTGGTTGATGGGGGCTGTTAACAGGGTCAGTTTTGTGCAGTAGTGCGGTGGCTGATGGGGGCTGTTAACAGGGTCAGTTTTGTGCAGTAGTGCGGTGGCTGATGGGGGCTGTTAATAGGGTCAGTGTTGATCAGCAGTGGGGTGGTTGATGGGGGCTGTTAACAGGGTCAGTTTGGTGCAGCAGTGGGGTGTTTGATGGGGGCTGTTAAAGGGTCAATTTGGTGCAGCACTGGGGTGGTTGATGGGGGCTGTTAATAGGGTCAGTGTTGTTCGCAGTGGGGTGGTTGATCGGGGCTGTTAATAGGGTCAGTTTGGTGCAGCAGTGGGGCGGTTGATGGGGGCTGTTAATAGGGTCAGTTTTGTGCAGCACAGGGGTGGTTGATGGGGGCTGTTAATAGGGTCAGTGCTGTTCAGCAGTGGGGTGGTTGATGGGGGCTGTTAATGGGGTCAGTGTTGTTCAGCAGTGGGGTGGTTGATGGGGGCTGTTAATGGGGTCAGTGTTGTTCAGCAGTGGGGCGATTGATTGAGCTGTTTAATGGGTCAGTGTTGTTCAGCTGTGGGGTGGTTGATGGGGGCTGTTAATAGGGTCAGTGTTGTTCGCAGTGGGGTGGTTGATGGGGCTGTTAATAGGGTCAGTTTGGTTCGCAGTGGGGTGGTTGATGGGGGCTGTTAATAGGGTCAGTGTTGTTCAGCAGTGGGGTGGTTAATGGGGGCTGTTATTAGGGTCAGTTTGGTTCGCAGTGGGGTGGTTGATGGGGGCTGTTAATAGAGTCAGTTTGGTGCAGCAGTGGGTGGTTGATGGGGGCTGTTAATAGGGTCAGTGTTGTTCGCAGTGGGGTGGTTGATGGGGGCTGTTAATAGGGTCAGTGTTGTTCGCAGTGGGGTGGTTAATGAGGGCTGTTAATAGGGTCAGTTTGGTGCAGCAGTGGGGCGGTTGATTGAGCTGTTTAATGGGTCAGTGTTGTTCAGCAGTGGGGTGGTTGATGGGGGCTGTTATTAGGGTCAGTTTGGTTCGCAGTGGGGTGGTTGATGGGGGCTGTTAATAGAGTCAGTTTGGTGCAGCAGTGGGTGGTTGATGGGGGCTGTTAATAGGGTCAGTGTTGTTCGCAGTGGGGTGGTTGATGGGGGCTGTTAATAGGGTCAGTGTTGTTCGCAGTGGGGTGGTTAATGAGGGCTGTTAATAGGGTCAGTTTTGTGCAGCAGTGGGGCGGTTAATTGAGCTGTTTAATGGGTCAGTGTTGTTCAGCAGTGGGGTGGTTGATGGGGGCTGTTAATAGGGCCAGTTGTGTGCAGCAGTGGGTGGTTGATGGGGGCTGTTAATAGGGTCAGTTGTGTGCAGCAGTGGGTGGTTGATGGGGGCTGTTAATAGGGTCAGTTGTGTGCAGCAGTGGGTGGTTGATGGGGGCTGTTAATAGGGTCAGTTGTGTGCAGCAGTGGGTGGTTGATGGGGGCTGTTATTAGGGTCAGTGTTGTTCGCAGTGGGGTGGTTAATGAGGGCTGTTAATAGGGTCAGTTTTGTGCAGCAGTGGGGCGGTTGATTGAGCTGTTTAATGGGTCAGTGTTGTTCAGCAGTGGGGTGGTTGATGGGGGCTGTTAATAGGGCCAGTTGTGTGCAGCAGTGGGTGGTTGATGGGGGCTGTTAATAGGGTCAGTTGTGTGCAGCAGTGGGTGGTTGATGGGGGCTGTTATTAGGGTCAGTGTTGTTCGCAGTGGGGTGGTTGATGGGGGCTGTTAATAGGGTCAGTTTGGTGCAGCACTGGGGGGTTGATGGGGGCTGTTAATAGGGTCAGTGTTGTTCGCAGTGGGGTGGTTGATGGGGGCTGGTAATAGGGTCAGTTTGGGGCAGCAGTGAGGTGGTTGATGGGGGTTGTTAATAGGGTCAGTGTTGTTCAGCAGTGGGGTGGTTGATGGGGGGAAACTAATAAATGATGCCTCTCGAGACCTCTGCCGCACCTGAAGCTTGCTCAGGGGCCTGGGTCTCCCCCTTCCACTTCCACGCACATTATTATAAGTATGTTGCTGCCATGGGCGGGTAGGACGATAAGTGGCGTGAGCTGTATTTAATGACCCTCCTGCCCCAGAGCTGCTTAAAGAGACATTTACACATGTACTCTCGGTGACGAGTCTGTGAACTCACTGTCAGGTGAAAGGGCTCCGTGGCTGCAGATATCGCATGGCCTCTCATCTGTTATTAAGCAGACGGACGCCCGGGGACGCCTCGCGCTGCTCCGGCTGGGCTAGCTGCCAGCTAGCCCGTGGCGAGTGGCCCCCCCCCGGCATTCCGAGGGATAGGGGCGCGCGCCGGCAAAGTAGAAAAAATCAATCGGGAACATATTGCAGGTTTAATTGCGCCGTGGCTCTTTAAACGACAGGGGGTTGTGAATGTTTTACCAATAATGAATGGTTCTGTACACATGGCCGACAGGAAATGTGTGACATGATTGCAAATACAAATAAACTTAAAGGGTGTTAGCACGTTCTTTAAATGGCTTTAGCAGATCGATACGTGACATTGGGACAGAAGGTGGCCGCGCGCACGGGCCCTAAAACACTTAACAAGATTGAACAAAGAAAAGCAAACAGGGGCCCCGGGCCCGATTATACCTGCTGGGATATTGTGTTTTGCCAAATTGTATACGTTGCCGTGACGTTTTATTTCTAGAAACTATTACTATAACTGTTTTTCCTCATTTTTTTTTTGAATTTGCTGTTAAGTTCTTGTTATTTTTAATGTGTACTGAAGCATAAAAAGAGAGTCTAATCCTTATTCTCATGCAAAAGAAACAATTGATGGACGGAATACTGGACAATGCAAACATTCGCCCCCAGTCATAAGGATCTGGGTTCAGTCCATCATTATTTTGCTCCCCACACCACCCCAGTTTGGGCCCAGCCATATGCAAATCAGTATTTGCCCTGTTCCTTGTGGGAACAGTCCAGACCGAACTGCCAAGCCAGGTCTTCCCTGGACCGGAAAAAAAGCATCCTGGGACCAGTTTCAGGGTACCACCCCTCATCAGCCAAGCAAGCTTGAATCCAGTGGTGAAGGGCCAGATGTAGGAAGCCAAATACCGGTTGGTAACGGCCAAAATTACCGAATTTCGGTCGTTATTGACTGGTACTAGGCATTTGAGATGTAGGGGCCTAATTTAAGGATTCAGTAATTTACTGAATCGGTAATTTAAGGAACCAGTAAATTTCTGAATTCTTAAATACCGATTTGGTAAATTACCGAAATCTAAATGTAGGAAGCACTCATGTGAGTGCTTTTCACTTGTAAGGATTTGTTATTTACCACCAACTACAAGTTGGTGGTAAATAACGAAAACCTTAAAAAAAGCAATGTGGTGCTTTTTTCAACTGTGCTATGTGGCAGACATACATGCCCTTGGGCATGTATGTGTGCCACATGTGCACCCATGCACTATACAGGGGTGCAACAGGGTGTCAATGTGACACCCTGCCACCCTTGTAGGTCTACCCCCTATTACCGATTCGGTATTTACCAAAGCAGTAATTCTCATTGATTCCCATGGGACTCTAGGCCCATAGGAATGAATGGGGAATACCTATTCGGTAAATACTGAATCGGTATTTACCGAATTTTACTGATTCGGTAAAATTTACCGAATCATTAGCTACATATCATTTACCGATTCTAAAATACCGAATCTGTAAAATTCGGTATTTTAGAATTGGTAAATGATATTTACCTACATCTGGCCCATAGTGAACAAGGGACCCACGTTTGGGCATACCCTTCCCACTTAGGGCGACATATGCAAAAGAAACCATTGATGGACGGAATGTTGGACAATGCAAACATACACCCCCAGTTCTTTTTGCATTTGTCACCCCGAGTGGGACGGGTATGCTCAGACGTGAGTCCCGTGCTCTCCATGCCACTGGAATCAAGGTATCCAGGCTGATGAGGGCTGAAAGCCCGAAAGTGTTCCCAGGATGCTTGTTTCCAGTCCAGGGAGGACCTGGCTTGGCAGTTTGGGCTGGACTGTTCCCATGAGGCACAGGGTCAAGACTGATTTGCATATGGCTGAGTTCAAACTGGAATGGCATGGTGAGCAAACAAACGATGGATTTAGGCCCAGAGCTCTGTACTGGGGTGAATGTATGACATTGTTCTGCATTCTGTCCATCAATTGTTCTTTTTGGTTTAGTCCTTATTCTCACTCTGAGGAACACACGGCTACTCGGCCGTATAGATGGCGGACATTCATTACATTAATGCTAATATCCGACCACAACATATGATAAAAGAGCAGAACGGACGATGGTGCAGAATCAGCCATTCAGGGGGTTATTGGAACCATGCATCAGCCGGGGACAGGGTGTGCTCAGGGAGGGCGGGCGGGGGCGGGGCTTCAACAGGCAATCTGCATTTATATCAGCAGAGAGCAGTCTGCCCCGCCCCCACCCCCACGAGATGAATGCTTTAATAAGAGCAGCGCCTCCCAGACCCTTGTCGCACCGCCCTGTCGGGTGCCTCATCCCCGAGACGCAAAGCAGAATAAATGGACAGAGAGCCCGGCCTGTCAGCTCACTCAATGTGTTCGGAGCGGGCGAGCAAAGCAAAATGTGTTTCTGCTTCTCACGCGCAGGAATTAATATGTGTGACACATGCGGCCCTCGGAAAATCCTTCCCGAGACCTTGACAGGCGCAAGCCACAGACAGCAGCATCCCTCTGGGCTGTCAGAGATGAGCGCAGACTGGAAGAGACCCGCGCTGATTGAAAACACCCGCCACGCTGGAAGGGGAGCAGTGATGGGGGCGCAGAGTGCGTCACTGTGGACAATGACTGCACAAAAACACAGCGCCCCAGTGCATTCACAAAGACACAGCTCACACCACAGCATCCCACAGAGGACAAAGCAAAGAGCGAAAGATAACACGTACCAAGCAAAGCAGCGCCGCTGAGCAGGCAGCGAGATGACATGACAGACAGATGCTTCGAAAGCAAGAAAGTGATGGATGGAAATGCGTGAATCCGTCTCAACTGCTGGAACATTCCATTCCGTCCTTTTAAGCTCGTCCAGGGCAGTCTGACCATTATGTCAATCTGGTGGTGGCCGGGCCGCTCTGGTTGGAAGTCAGTCTCCTGCTGCTCAGGGCGGCTTCACCGAGGTGTCACATCCCTCCATATTACTCTCATTAAAGGTACAAAGATGCTTTAAAGGGTGTTGTGCTGTTGCCCCCACCCCCTCCCAGCTGCTTTGTGCACGGGCCATCAAAGGCGTCTCTGCACACCACATGCTCAGGGTGTCTCGTGCACGGGCCCTCAACTCTGTCGTTTTTCCCTCTCATTCCCTGTGACTATCAGTTTTTCCCCCCAGATTTCTCCTTTGCTCTGTGCTAAGACCTGTGTGTTAACCAGTGCACCCCCAGCCACCATTTTGTGTTAACAAGTCAGTGAAACCAGCCCCCCTGCACCCCCCCTCCACCCCACAGCAACAGGGATATTCTACATCAGAGGGTGCTCTGAGACAGCAGTCATCTGCTGTGTGCTGTTTAAACTGTATTTAATAGGGACTGTGCACTTTGTTTTTTTGTCCGGAAAACCTTACTCTGTGTAAGGTTAAAATCTCCAGCACTCTTTAAGCGACACTAATCGCTGTGTTTCAACAAAGGTAGAAAAAGCCAAAAGTCTTTTCTAAGTTGATGCCATGTTTATTCAATCGTTAATTTAAATCATATTGCGTCATATGATAAATCATCCATCAGGAAATTCATTCAGCTATGGAACATCGATAGCATCTTCAATGAATCCATTATCGTCACGTAAATACGTTGAAAATGTGTCCCCGATGCATTTCGAGCCGAAGCTCTTCTTCAGGGGAAATATTCTAAAAGAAACGTACAAAAAAATACATGTATCGCAATCCAAGGGGGAATGCACCTAAAAAATACCCAGCAGGGTATCTATGAATGGTGACTAATGTCACATGCAGTATAAAAGATGAGTGCTTTAAATGAGTGAAAAACATCAGTGGGCTTAAGAGTAAAACACTCAAAACAGAATACATAATACATATAGTACTACCTCGCCTCGAGTGCAGCATCACAGGAGTGAGGGCCTCACCTACAGGAGTTGAATCAGAGTGAAATGAGAGGGATGTGCGCAGGTGAGAGGCCAGGGGTGAGAGGCCAGGGGTGAGAGGTCAGGGGCGAGAGGCCAGGTGTGAAAGGCCAGGGGTGAGAGGCCTATGGTGAGAGGCCAGGGGTGAGAGGCCAGTTGAGAGGCTAGGTGAGAGGCCAGGGGCGAGAGGCCAGGGGCGAAAGGCCAGGGGTGAGAGGCCTAGGGTGAGAGGCCAGGAGTGAGAGGCCAGTTGAGAGGCTAGGTGAGAGGCCAGGGGCGAGAGGCCAGGTGTGAGAGGCCAGTTGAGAGGCTAGGTGAGAGGCCAGGGGCGAGAGGCCAGGTGTGAAAGGCCAGGGGTGAGATGCCAGGAGTGAGAGGCCAGGGGCGAGAGGCCAGGTGTGAAAGGCCAGGGGTGAGAGGCCAGGAGTGAGAGGCCACATGAGAGGCAATGGATGAGAGGCCAGGGGTGAGAGGCCATGTGAGAGGCCAGGGGTGAGAGGCCAGGGGTGAGAGGCCAGGGATGGGAGGCCAGGGGTGAGAGGCCAGGGGTGAGAGGCCAGGGGTGAGAGGCCAAGAGTGAAAGGCCAGGGGTGAGAGGCCAGGGGTGAGAGGCCAGGGGTGAGAAGCCAGGAGTGAGAGGCCAGGGGTGAGAGGCCAGGGGTGGGAGGCTAGGGTTGAGAGGCCAGGAGTGAAAGGCCAGGGGTGAGAGGCCAGGGGTGAGAGGCCAGGGGTGAGAGGCCAGGGGTGAGAGGCCAGGAGTGAAAGGCCAGGGGTGAGAGGCCTGGGTTGAGAGGCCAGGGGTGAGAGGCCATGGGTGAGAGGCCAGGGGTGAGAGGCCAGGAGCGAGAGGCCAGGAGTGAAAGGCCAGGGGTGAGAGGCCGGGGGTGAGAGGCCAGGTGAGAGGCCTCCAGGTGCCAATGGCCCAGTCCTCATGGTCCCCACCAAAGAAGGGCACCAACCCAACCCCGCGGGCTCAGCTGCTTGACGTGAACCCCGGTGAACAGTTTAAAACCAGTGACCACTCAAAGACACCCCGAATCCTGGTCGTTATCTGCACAGCGCTTTGCACCACCACCAGGTCGCCTCAGAGCGCTGAGAAGGAGAGATGGATATACGGTCACTTCCTTACTGGGTGGCGCAAAGGTCGAGCATCCTGCTGCAAGACCCCCTCTCCTTTGACTCAGAAAAGAAGATTCTGGAAATGTTGAAAATAAGAGATAAAAGCCACCTTTAGACATGTCTGAATCACAGGCACCGAGAGCCGGCGCCGCTGATACATTCCACATACGAATCAAACCGGAGCGAACGCACTACGACAGCCTACAACTAGCAGTGGCATCTCGGAAGTTCAGTGCGGAGGGGGTGGGCGGGGGGGGGGGGGGGGGGGGGGGGAGTCTGACTCTGACGTCACACTAGGGGTTTAGATGACGACCAGCCCCCCCTCCCTTCTCAGGAGCCCCACACCTAGCGTTCCCATGTCAAGCATTAGCAAGGCCAATATGTCTTGCCTTTTCGGCCAATTGGCTCTGTCAGTGTCTTTTTGGCGATGTGCAAGCCAATGTACATCGACAATATGCTGTGCAGCACGACCAAAAGTTAAAGAAAGACAAGCATTGGCAAAGGCAATGGGTGTTGCCTATGGAAGATCGAGTGGCTTTGTTATGTTTTTTAGACCTGTTGTGCAGGAGTGCAGGCTGCTCCCACACATGGCCTAAAGTAAAGAGAATACAAAGCGCTATGAAGTGGTCAATGCTGGCCGCGTCAAGACATGTTACAAAGCACCTCGCGCTGCTGTGAATAGGTCAAGCATAGCTGAAATCTGTTTGCTTTGCCAATGCTTGTTTGCAGAAGGCCTTGTTGACGGTCCCATCAGTGAAGTTTATGATATTTTGACAAAGAGCTTGCAGTGCTGAGCCAGCGGTCTGTGCAGTGCTCCTGGTGCCAGCGTCCTCAAAACTTTGAATTTCCTGAACACGCCGCTTCACTGGTTCTGCCATTTGCGGATTTTGGGGAAGACGCCAGATGCTCGTGTTGTCTTAGCGTTTTCATAAACCTGTCAGCCTAGTCTGAAAATGTATCTATATTGTGGCGGCTATTAACGGTATGCTTGCACTAACAGGACAGAGGTGCTTTAAGGTAATATAAATAGTCACAAGGGACAGCGGTGGGGGGAACAAGCAACACAAGGGATGGGGGAGGGGAATGGACCACAGACAAGCACTAATCGAGAGTGTATGTCCAAAGGTTTGTTAAAAAGTACCTGCCCAGCAGGAGCTTGCAGCTAGTGGAAGGATACGGTCCGCAGACAGGATGTTGTGCTATATTTGTGCTCCAAGGCAGCGACAAAAGCCCCGGGAAAACAAGGAAGTGAGCAGGTGTGAGGAAGCACGAGATGTGACCAATAAGAAGCAAGGAAACAAGAGTGACATGGAAGCCATCCAATGGTAAGTAATGGGCGGGCTCTAAGCCCGTTTGAAGCTTTCTTTTTGTTGGTAATAGATTTCGTACACAGTACATGAGCGTTGTTCAGGAAAAACCTTAAAAAGCAAAAAAAAGGACCAATGACAATAACTGTAGCGGCCACATCATGTTATAAACACGCACATGGGCGTTGCGAGGCTCACGTTTACAAAATGATGCAGGCACCATGGATCAGTAAGTAACGGGGCAAGGGCAAGGCAGGGAGTTTAGTGGGTGAGAAGTACACACGAAAGAGCTTGCAGCACGAGGGAGACAGCAACATGGAGTGCAGCGGTGGCGGATATTTGACGTGGAAGAAGAACCTGAGGCAGAGAGGTGGAAAACACATGCACTCTCATGGAGTGCTTAAGCACAAAAGAAAAAAAAAGTAGTTCCAAAGTTAGCATTAACCGTAAGATTATAATGCGCTTAAGAGTATATGGTATGGCTATATCATAGAACAGCTATAAGGAGATGGTTTCAAAAGCTGCAGAAGGGCTCATCTCATGCTAGAGCACCCTCTCACATAAAACCAAGCACTCTGCCTCCAGGATTATTGAGGCCTACCATAGGAGTGATTTATAGGTGCATATGTGTCTATATATAAGGTAGATATAGATATACTATATCTAAGTAAGGGGTGATTACACCACCTTACCCAAGCTGAGTGATCAGCCTGTGGTGTCAGTTTGATTGGCCAGCCAGGGGTGGCATAATACATGCTGCAGCCCCTGGTAGGCCTTGGATGCAGGCACACTATACAGGGGCTCACAAAGGTGACCCAATACCCAATCAGGTATGTACCTAAAGTACATGGTATCAATTTAGAGCGAGAACAGTTGGGCTGTGGGTCTGATTAGCTGGCCCACAGGCACACTAAAGTCGAAAAACCAGAGAATCACAGCAAAAAGTGGGGGTGACCATAGGAAGCAGACCCTTCTCTCCTACACCAGCCAATCAGAGAGATGGTCAAGAGGCTATGCTCTGTCCTGGAGAGGGAGAAACACAAGAAGGATCTGCTGGGACAAGGAAAACCATCAACTAAGAAGCAAGCAAACGAGAGTGACAGTAAAGCCACCCAATGGTAAAAGGTGGGCGGGATGTAAGCTCCTGTAAATTCTTTGTGATTCCACAATAGGTTTTTCACGACTAGACGCCTTGCTCGGTCTGGTAGGCTCAACCTGGGCAGTATTTCCGCAATGAGAATTCTCAAACTTCGGGCATCCACCACAAGTGCGGTGACCCCCCCTCCACGACTTTGGGGCACCGCCATGAGTGCGGAGACTCCCCCACAACTGCGGGGTCTCGCCATGAGTGCCGAGACTCCCCCACAACTCCAGGGGCCCTATGTGAATCGAGCCCACTGTGTCTTTCGAGGCACATTCCCTTTGCACTGTTGTATTAAGTGGGTCCTTTCTGGTGGTTTCACGCTAAGCCAGAACAGTACAAAATGTACCTTGTAGACATGTTCATCTTAGCAGTTCATGCCTCTGATTATACTCTGTCTTGCAACGTTATGTGATTCCACATTCAGTTTCATAAACACAATTGTTGCATGAAAGGTTTGGGTCTGTCCGGCTCTTATGAACAGGTCCCACTCCCTTCTAGAGCCCGGACACATGTCCTCTTCCTGGCAGCAGCTTCAGCCATTAGCAACGTCTTCCAGGGTCTCCTAACCCCTGACTTGGTTGATTTCAGTTCTTTGTCCCTCCTGCACAGCTATGGTTTCTTCCTCCGGAGGGTGTTCCCCAGCAGAACACACCAGTTTCCACAGTGAACTGGTCCGGGATCTCAAGGTAGATGCAGCTTTTCCAGCAGGGTTTGGACCCAACGCCTTTTGCGAGCTCCTTAGTCACGGCTAGATGACGCAACTGAGAGAGCGCAATTTGAATAAAACGTATATCCGAGCCATATTTACAAGCATATCGTATAAACGTAGGAATGAAATGTATATCGTAACATGAAGTTGACACTTATAGCATAAAGTTAACCGATGTAACCAAAGTAATATAGGAAATGTAACTGTATTCACTTTAGAACATGCATTAGATTTAGAAGGCCCGTATACGTAGTGGGCTAATGTCGAAATGTGTAGAAATGCTTACGAAATGTAGAACGTGCAAAGTAGAATTCATGTACGTGTGTAACTTTAAATGGAGAAACGGCGTGAAATGTAACATGGAGAAATGTGCAGTGAGCATACACGGCGATGTAACAAATGAGAATATAAAGTTATACTCTATGTAATTTATATTCTATGTACAATGTATTCACTTATACGTAAAGGATTTGCTAAATGCGATTGTATATAAATGTATGTTAAAGGTTATACTGTGTAGAAGAAGTTAGTAGGAATGTTAGAAGAGTTTAGGTCATTTGTGATTTTAACCTGACTGACCAAGGGTTCGCAGGAGGGTAGTCCGCTGATTGTAATTTAGTGGGCTCACAGGAGTCGTGAATAGCCTTGCTGTGAACGTGAGAGCCAAGGAGTCTAGTTCTTGTTAGATTTAAGGTGACAACGCTGGACGAAGTTTATTGCCTAAACGTGAGAGGAAGACGCTTGGAATTTGAGTCTTGTTTTGAAATGACCATTCACAGGACCAAGAAAGGTTATATACATAGTCATAAAGATTAAAGTTCTGCTGAGGTGATAGACTTTTGCTCCGAAAGGACAACTGAAATGTCAAATGAAGTCACCAGTAAGAAGACGAAGATGGCGCCTAAGGAGAAGGGTCAACTTAACGGACGACGGAAGAGATGAAGCCATGGAAAAGAGCAAAGAATGAGATCATGGGGAAAGTCCATGGTGGGCGTCGAAGGGGCGTTCCACCCACACTGTGATTGTGTATTTTAGGGACAGCACCCCGGGGAGAAGATAGCGAGGCGAAGCGAAGGCGAAGGCGAACAGCTCAGAGCGAGGGGCGAAGAGTAGATGACTTGAGCAGATGCGCTGAGAGAGATCAGAGCGCAAGAGAGCAGTAGGCCGAGGACCCTTAGAGAGCGGATGGGTAGGCAGAGAGGGTACTGCTTCTCGAGATAAGTTACCTTTAGAGGCTAAGAGAGTTTGAACTTCTTTGGAAGTCAAATTGCTGACACCTTTTTAGGTTAGGAACTTGCGAAGTAGGGATGTCACGTAGTATAGAGTAGGGACAGATTTAACTTGATTATTTTTCTCTTTCTGTAGATGACGCAAAGGAACCACTTCATATCGATGCTTTTTAATTTGCTGATTCTTGAACTGACTTTAATTGGATTCGTTTGTAGACTGAGGTTCTTTAGGGAATATATGTTCCTTCTAGTTCCTGTATATTTGTTGAATTTGATCCTGAGAGGATTGTATTTGCAACTTTTCTTAATTTTATATTAAACCTTTTAAACTTTACTAGTTGTAAGTGGTTCTTCAGAGTGGCGTCAGTTTATGGGGTTTATCTAACCTATGCAGGGTTTGTCTTTTACTCAATGACAGATAACAACCGATCCTAAATTGACGAATGAGATAAGTTATCAAATTGATCATAAAAGATATTAAAATCTCATTCCCCGCAGTTGGTAGCAGAGGATGGTTTTCTTCTTGAGGAAGACAACCTAGGTCAGGTCTAGATTACCCCAAGGTCCCTAGTCATCTCCGACCAGAAGAAGAATCCCTGCCGAAGAAGGTGCTGACGGTGTCGAGAGAAAAGCAGCAGAGTCGGTCGAGAGTGAGTATAAGGGTCATGCGTTGTAAGATTGCGGTATTTTATGTTGTACTTGTGTTGTAATGTCAAGCGGAGTTGAATGCCTGTAGTGTGATTGAGGGAAGGTTGTGAGCGCGCGCAACCGGATAAAATCTTAAGTTCAAGGAGAGCTTAAGTGGTTCGGGTGTATCGAACACCCAGAGAAATTGTTCACCATTGTAAAGGGGGTCATGAGGTACCATTGATCGCCCGACAGACCGATGATAGGGGGAGCGTAAGAGTGAGTGTATGAGTAACGGACGCTGGTCGTACGTTTACTGTGTGTAAGTAACCTATCAGTTGAGGAAAGCGTCTGACCGTAAGAGGGAAGACGTTTCGCCAGTTGAGGTGACAATTACAGTTAGACTGTGGCCGTACAGTCAGAGAAAAGTGATCGCTTGGACGGAAGTAGTCATTTTTCAGCGTATGAATGAAAACGCATGCGAGATCGTGAGACGAGTTGAGAAAGAAGGAGAACTGCTGCAGAGGGAACGAGTGACGTCAACGTAGAGCCGCGCTGAGATTGGTCGGTCAGCGTAGAGTCGCGCTGGGATAGGCCGATTAGCGAGAGTCGCGTAGGGATTGGTTGGTTTGTCATCGGGACGTAAACAAGGAAGAGAAAGAGGAAAATAGTAGAGTATCGAAAATGAAGTGTTTTAAGAGTTTAAGGGCGATCTTTAAGAGAGATAGAAGAAACTTGTATGCCGGAGAAGAAGCTCCACCAGAAGGCACACCAGCTTATCATATGGCAGTAAATGTAGGCTTACACTCGATACTATGGATCTCCGAGTGGAATAAGCTAACTGAAGGGAATAAGGAACTGACGTTTCCGAGATTCGGAACGTTTAAGCTAGACGTGTTGAACGAACTGAAAGCGGTAATGCTTGCAACGAGACCTCTACCGAGGCCAACACAGTTTGAAGCCCTTAGTGCATGGTTTAGAGCAGCACACGAAAAGAGCGTAAAGAGGCGCCAAGAAAGAGTGAGACGATCAGTAAAGGCAGTACAGGATGCCAAATGGGATGAGGAAGCTAAGAAGTGGAGAGTGCAAAAGATAGAAGCGGACAAACTGTTCACAATGATAGAAGCCACGGGAGAAAAGAAACCTCTAGAGGAAGATGAGGAAAGCGAGACGGAGGAGGATCTGATAGAGAGGCTATTAACAGATAGACCACCTCCGTACAACAGCGAAACCGCGAGTCCCATACTACAGCAAGGGGACGGAGCTAGATGGGGGGAATATAAATCGATCCCAGTAACAGAGTGGGATACCAAGAAAGGTGAGGAAATACCTCAATCTAGTTCCGAACAGAGAGTAGTGGGAAGATTAGTGGTCCAGAAGGTGCCAGAAACGCAACATGCAAGGTCGTACCAAATGCCAGACGCTTTATAGGTACCTGTTACCATAGGCCCTATTGTGTCAATCTACAACCCAGAAGGGGTCCAACAGGAGGAACAGGCACGATGGGACAGGGAAAGGGCAGAGATGGAGAATAGGAATACCATGATGAATCCTCAGAGGCAGATACTAGCACCGATGAGTCGGAGTACCCCATTAGATGCCGCAACAGGTCCCTGGGTAGAACAGGGGGGTCAAAGAGGGCCAATGGACTTAAGGGGACCAAAACCGAAATCCTATAAGGAATTAAGGGAATACCTGAAAGAATGGGATACTGCCGAAGAGGTTCGGAATAAAAGTTTAGAAACAGGAGCAGAGTGGAGAGACCAGGATAACAGGATCCTCTCTCATTGTGGAGCTGGCGAAAGCAGCCCGGAGTGGGAGAGAGGGAGCCAGGAAAGCAGAGGAAATAATTGTCCTACTATCAGCGGCAATAGGCAAATGTGCGACGACAGGAGTGCAGGGTGTGGCGAAGTGCCTCGCGTCACCTTTAGTGAGGGGGAACGAAGGACGCAGGAGTACCGAAATACTTTCAGATGCACTCACCATACCCCGGGTGAAACGGTGCAACATTGGAATCACGGGAACATGGAGAGTCGCGAAGGGTCTCGCCATGCATCCGGTGAACACGAACGAAGTCATGAGAATATAGGGAGTCGCGAAACGTCTCGCCATGCATCCGGTGATCACGAACGAGATCGCGGGAACATGGAGGACCGTAAAGGACCCTTCATTTTGTTGAGCGACACCAGACAGCAAGCGAGTTACAATGGTTTAGAACAGCACGGAGGATCCTATATCGTATCGGAAGAAATCGAGCCGAAAAGACGGAATGTAGTGATGGGAAATGGAGCAATGTTCCACCACACCCCAAGGGAAGATGGAAAGGCTTGGGATCTAGAGAGGTGGGAACAAAGAGAGGGAAGGAAAACTCCTCATAACTCACCTGTGCAACTCTGGCGACGAGGTTAGCATTCCACCCTTCTAGAGGGACACGACATGTACGTAACTGTGAACCCCGGTTAAAGTTAACGAAAGCCTCAGCTCCACAAAATGGATGCTGCCACCACAGACACGAGTCTGACCTCCTGCTGCTGGGAGTCCTTCCAGCGAGGAGCGCTTGGACAAAGGGTTTCCTGTCGAGGGCGGTGTTCGCACCGTCCCAGACAGGGTTTGTGTATTCTGGGTAGGTAGGGCTTTTGCGAGAAGGTGACTGCGGAGTGGCACCCCGGTGCTCACTACGCATCTGCCGGTTAGAACCAGTTCCAGGGGCGACAGCCCTGGCCTGGGGAAAGTCCGGCAGGGGAGAGGGGTGTAACTACCCCCCTTCCTGGTCCCACCCTTAGGGCAGGACCTAGTCATGTACCCACCCCTTTCTTTAGGATAAAGGCCGGAGCGGGGACCCTTCCAAATTAGATCATCTTTGAATCAAGAATACTTTCTACGAAAGGACTTCAAGACTCTTCTCAAGATTTCTCCCTTGTGGCTAAGGAGTAGTCACCCTGCATCAGCGGGCACCATCTAAGAACTCTGCGGTTTGCTGTAAGTCCTTCCTCAAGGAATCCGACGGCCCAGCTCGACGAGAACCGGCTTCCCTGGCACCTCTGACCTCTACCCACGTCATCAGCTCAGCTGTGATCTGTGGGTGCGACGAGACCTCGAGGGACCGGCCATCATCAGAACCTGCACGCTCTTAAAAACCAGCACGACCATCGAGGTAACTCTCTGGTGAGTGCTCTGGGGTCCGAGAAGCCCCGACCCTGAGCCGCTCCAGCTCCGAAGTGCGGTCCCCCAGCATCTCCACGATCTGCGTGGGGCCCTTCTGCTCGCTGCTCAGCACGTTGTCTGGTCACTTGCCGCTGGCTGGTGTCCTTCTGTGACGACATCCGAGAATCATCACTGCCGGTCTGGTTGCTCCAGACTGGCCCTTGCTTCCATCTTTTCGAGAAGCACCCCGGACCCTCCTGGTCCACTCAAGACGCCGACAGCGTCATCCTTCGTGGGACAGCTCGCACCTCCACCGTGGTCGCCGACAACGCCTCCTGGTCCGTGAGACTGCAGAGCCTAGCGTCGCCCACTCACCTGGTCGAGGTGACGGCCAACTGGTGCCTTCCTGGTACCCTCTGACTACTGGCTAGTAGTACGAACTTGGTCCCCTCTGCTTTCAGGTTTCATCAATCTCCGATCCAGGCTTGGATCTCTACGAACTATTCATCACTGGTCGCCGGCCAGCAACTCCTTTTCTTCCGGCTCCCGGCTCGTCAGCGAAGACCCCGACGCCTGTAAGACTTGTGCAGCCGCAGCCCTCGTGGCTAGGTAACTCGGCATTTCAGTGCCTGCATAGCCTCCTTACTCTAGGGTCCCGAGTCCCTCGCTTCCGACTTGCCTTAACCTTTCCGTGTCCTCGGACACTTGTTTTAACTGTGCACTTAAAGTATTTGCTAAAGAGATTTGGTTTGTGCTTAGTACCCTGTCCTCATAAAGAGTACAGGGCTGTTGTGATTCTTAATAAATATACTGTTTATTTTCATAACCCTTGTGTGGTGTCCTTTCACTGGGTGTTCAAGGGGTACATGTGTGGTAAACAGCTGGCTTAACGCGCCCTCTCGAGTCTTTAGCCTTAGACTGCTCGTATCCACGCTACTAGGATAGCTGGTCTATAGGTTGACTTACAACCAAACACCATAAGGGTCGTTGGAACGATACATAGCGGTCGCTAGAATAGCGAACGTTGCATATCGGGCCAACTTCTCACATTGGTGAGCAGCGGTTGGGATTTGAGCTTGCTGTTGTTTTACCACACGTATCCTAAGAATATCTTGTTGAAAGATCGCGCAAGTACTGTTAGTACATATAACTAAAGCTTAGAATACTCTGAGTTCTACTGAACCAGCTGTTGTAGCTCCTCAAGGCTTAGCACACCTTGGCTACAACTCTTAGCAAGGGATCAGTAGGAAAACACATAGTGTAGGTAGGTGCATCACTTACACCACACTAGAAACAGTATGTCGGGCCAAGGAGGAAACTCTGAGTCTCCACTTGTGTCAGTTGACCCTCCACAGGTCATCCCTTCAGGATATACTGTGCTGAGCTTCAAGGAGTTAAGACGACTGTGTCACTCCCGGAAGATTCAGCAGGGGTCTAACCCCACAACGTCCTTTCTGATTGGTCTCTTGGAGACTTATGATGCCAGGAGAGCTGAGAAACTTCGTAGCTCTTCTAATCCAGAAGGAGACATGCCTCCCCTCGAGGGAACCCGAGATGATCCTGACCTCATCCACCTCGTAACTGAGAACGAAGAGGGAGAGGAGGACGAGGATGAGGATCTCTCTGGGGACGAGGCAGATAAGGGACAGGTAGAAGTCGTCAGACTAACACGGTCCAACTTAAGCAGACACGATAGTGGTACTGGGGGAACCCCGGCGCTACTGTCGGTTCCGCTTAACCTGGGGAATGGACGAGCCCGATCTCTGTCAAGAGACTCTGGCAGATCCCTTCATACCAACGGCTCTCACAACTCTTCTCAAAGAGGGATGACATCCCCTCAGAGGAGAGTGTACGAAGCGAAGGAAAGGGCAGCTAATCTGCGGATCGAAAGGGAAGAACTTGCCCTGGCCAAGGAAAAGCTTGCTTTCGCTAGAGAGCAACAGTTAAGTGGGGCAATCCCCACTGGTGGCAGCAATGTACCTAGTAATAGGGAAAAGAGTTTCGATACGAAACACCTTGGGAAGATAGTGCCCCCCTTTAAACAAGGGGACGACATCCACAAATGGATTACTGCTTTGGAGAGGGCCTGCACTGTGCAAGGCGTTCCCCAGAGTCAGTGGGCAGCTATCTTGTGGCTCTCCTTTGAAGGAAAAGGAAGAGACAAGCTCCTCACCACAAGGGTAGAGGACGCTAATAATTACCAAGTCTTGAAGAATACACTCGTTGAAGGGTTCGGCCTAACCACTGAGCAGTACAGGGTGCTGTTCAGGGATACCCAGAAAACGCAGTCTCAAGATTGGTCTGATTTTGTCGATTGTGCCACTAAGGCTTTTGAGGGCTGGTTGCTGGGCAGTAAGGTTACTGATTACGCAGGATTGTATAATTTGATGATGAGAGAACAAATTTTAAACAATTGTCAGAACCAGTTGTTGCATCAGCATCTTGTCGACTCGGATCTGACCTCTCCCCAAGAATTGGGAAAGAAGGCAGACAGATGGGTTCGTACGAGAGTTAAACAGAACCAGGGCCAGAATCAAGGTGGTCAGAAGAAAGCAGACCAAAAGGGTAAAGATTCTAAGGGGGAACAAAATGACCAGAAGTCTTCGACAGGTCCCCAACAACCCAAAGAGGGTGGGGGTCAGGCTCCCCAAAAGAAGAAAGAAGGCCAATCCAAAAGATGGTGCCAGTACTGTAAAAGTAAATCTCACTGGTTTAGTGAGTGCACCAAGAAAGGAGGAGGGCAGACTCCTGCCACTGCAGCCCCTAAGGCACCTGTGCCCCCTAGTACAGTCAGCAGTGGTAGTGCGCCTCCCAAGGGTTTAGTAGGGTTAACCCTGGGTTCTGAGGGGCGTGACAACTTAGTTGGCACACTCACTCAGGCTGTCCTTGTCAGTACAGGGGACGCGGACGTGTCCCCTGACATAAGTCCCAATACGCTGGGCAAATACCGACAGACGCCTTTCATAAATGGAAAGATGGCTCAGGCCTATAGGGACACTTGTGCCAGCGTCACCATGGTGACGCCTAACTTTGTGGACCCTGGACAGATCATGCCAGGTACAGAATTCCTGGTGACCAATGCAAGCAATGTCACTACCAATCACAGTATGGCAATTGTAGCTTTCTCCTGGGGAGGGGTAACTGGCCAAAAGAAGGTTGTAGTTAGTCCAGACCTCCCAGTGGATTGTTTGTTGGGCAATGATTTGGAGTCGTCACAATGGTCAGAAGTGGAGCACCGGACTCACATGGAAATGTTAGGTTTGCCAGCACATGTGTTCGCTGTGACTAGGTCACAGGTCAGGAAATGCCCCACTGAACAGGTGCTGGATCCTGGAACAACGGACCAGACACCTCCCAAGAAAAAGAGCAGTAGGGTTAAGGCTGCGCCTTCCCCCTTGCCCCAGGTCGAGGATCAAGTCTCAGAGGAGGCTGACCTACAGGAATTGAGGGAAACTGAGCCTAGGGAGTTCGAACTTGATCAAGTTGAATTCTTGGGCTCAGGGGGACCCTCAAGGGAAGACCTGGGGAAGGACCAGTTAGACTGCCCTTCTCTTGAACCCCTCAGACAGCAGGCTGCTGCTGAGGCTGCAGGGAACGCCACAGGTACCCACAAGGTATACTGGGAAGATGGACTCCTGTACACTGAGTCAAGAGACCCCAAGCCTGGCATGACCAGGAGGCTGGTCGTCCCCTTGTCTCAGCGTGGTTTCCTACTTACCTTGGCCCACGAGATTCCCTTAGCAGGTCACTTAGGCCAGACGAAAACGTGGGACAGGCTTGTCTCGCACTTTCACTGGCCTCACATGAACGAAGATACCAAGGAGTTTTGCCGCTCCTGTGTCACTTGCCAAGCCAGTGGTAAGTCAGGTGGCACGACAAAGGCCCCCCTTATACCAATGCCTGTGGTGGGGGTACCCTTTGAACGGGTGGGGATCGACATCGTCGGTCCCATGGAACCGCCAACAGCATCAGGGCACAAGTTTATACTGGTGGTAGTGGATCATGCCACCAGGTACCCTGAAGCTATTCCCCTTAGGACCACTACAGCACCTGTTGTGGCAAGAGCCCTGGTTGGAGTATTCTCCAGAGTGGGCTTCCCTAAGGAGGTCGTCTCCGACAGAGGTGCAAACTTTATGTCGAGCTACTTAACTGCTATGTGGAAGGAATGTGGTGTCAACTACAAGTTCACTACACCCTATCATCCACAATGCAATGGGCTTGTTGAGAGATTCAACAGGACCCTAAAAGGGATGATTCATGGACTACCGGAAAAGCTTCGGCGTAGATGGGACGTCCTGATCCCCTGCCTCTTGTTCGCCTACAGAGAAGTCCCACAGAAGGGGGTTGGCTACAGCCCTTTTGAACTTTTGTACGGGCATCCTGTAAGAGGACCCCTGTGTTTGGTGAAGGAAGGATGGGAGAGACCTCTCAAAAAGCCGGCAACCAACATAGTGGACTATGTGCTCGGCCTCCGCTCGCGGATGGCTGAATACATGGAGAAGGCATCCGAAAACCTTAAGGCCAGCCAAGAACTCCAAAAAGCTTGGCATGACCAAAAGGCTGTCTTGACTGTTTACCAGCCCGGACAGAAGGTGTGGGTGTTGGAGCCAGTGGCCCCAGCAGCACTCAAGGACAAATGGTCCGGGCCCCACACCATCCTGGAGAAGAAGGGAGAGGTCACCTACCTGGTCGACCTGGGAACTCCCCGGAGCCCCCACAGGGTGCTTCATGTCAACAGGCTAAAAGCATATGTCGACAGGAAGGACATGAGTTTGCTCATGGCCCTAGATGAGGGACAGGAAGAGGAGAGTGACCCTCTCCCCGACCTGCTCACTCAGAATCCTGACGATGGCTCGGTAGATGGTGTTGTCTTTTGTGGCAGCCTCTCCGAACATCAACAGAGCGACTGTAAACAGGTTCTTCAGTCGTTCCGACATCTGTTTTCTCTGACACCCAGTCAGACCGATTGGTGCACCCATGAGGTCGAC
The DNA here is from genome assembly GCF_964263255.1 of Lissotriton vulgaris. Classification (NCBI taxonomy): domain Eukaryota; kingdom Metazoa; phylum Chordata; class Amphibia; order Caudata; family Salamandridae; genus Lissotriton; species Lissotriton vulgaris. Next base: position 130,693 of record NW_028250627.1, on the reverse strand, counting down.
ACTGGTGACAGCTTGCCCGTAAAGAGTAAAATCTACAGGCAGCCTGATCACGTTAGAGACTGCATCAAAAGTGAAGTGCAGAAAATGTTGGAGCTGGGAGTCATTGAACCCTCGGATAGCCCTTGGGCTAGTCCCGTAGTTCTAGTGCCGAAACCTCACACCCAGGGTGGTAAGAGAGAGATGAGGTTCTGCGTAGACTACAGGGGTCTCAATGCAGTCACTAAGACTGACGCCCACCCAATACCAAGGGCAGACGAGCTTATTGATAGGCTGGCTTCGGCCAACTACTTAAGTACGTTTGACCTGACAGCTGGGTATTGGCAAATCAGGTTAGCTGAGGACGCCAAGCCTAAAACAGCATTTTCAACCCCTGGTGGGCATTATCAGTTCGTGGTGATGCCCTTTGGTCTGAAAAATGCACCTGCCACCTTCCAACGGTTGGTGAATCACGTCCTTACTGGGCTGGATGACTTCTGTGCGGCGTATCTTGACGATATTGCTGTCTTTAGCTCCACCTGGGAGGATCACCTGGTCCACCTGCGGAAGACATTGGAGGCGCTGCAAGCAGCAGGCCTCACTATCAAGGCCACCAAGTGCCAGATAGGGCAGACACAGGTTGTATACCTGGGCCACCTTGTAGGTGGAGGTCAGGTTCAGCCACTGGAGAGCAAGATACAGTCAATCAGGGACTGGGCTCCTCCAACCACCCAGACTCAGGTTCGAGCCTTCTTGGGCCTGACTGGTTACTATAGGAAGTTTGTCAGGAACTATGGTTCCATCGTGACACCATTAAATGAACTGACAAGTAAGAAAATGCCAAAAAAGGTTCAGTGGACAGCGAGCTGTCAAAAAGCATTCGATGACCTAAAGCAGGCCATGTGCACGGCGCCTATCCTCAAGAGTCCGGACTACTCCAAACCATTCATTGTCCAAACAGATGCTTCTGAGTTGGGTGTGGGAGCTGTTCTTTCTCAACTGAATTTTGATGGTCAAGACCAGCCCATTGCTTTTATAAGCAGAAGGCTGACCCCTAGAGAGAAGAATTGGTCAGCTATCGAGAGGGAGGCCTTTGCTGTGGTTTGGGCCCTGAAGAAGCTGAGGCCATACTTGTTTGGCACTCACTTCAAGATTCAGACCGACCATAAGCCCCTCTTGTGGCTAAATCAGATGAAGGGTGAAAACCCCAAACTGCTTAGGTGGTCCATTTCCCTACAGGGGATGGACTTCACAGTGGAACATAGACCTGGTACTGATCATGGCAATGCCGATGGGCTCTCCAGATATTTCCACTTAGAACAAGAAGACTTACCTGGTCAAGGTTAGCTAGTTGTTCCGACGTTTGGGGGGGGGTCATGTAGGAGAGTAGGGTCTGCAATCCTATGATCACCCAGATTTTTTGCTTTTGTTTCACTGGTTTACGACTTTCTCTGGCTGTGGGCCTGCCAATCAGACCCACAGCCTGGCTGTTCTCTTTCTAAATTACGATATGTACCCTAGGTGCATCTACCAATTGGTACTGGGCCACCTTATCAGACCCTGTAACTCAGGGCATAGGTGTACCCAGGGCCGCCAGGGGCTGCAGCATGTATTATGCCACCCCTGGCTGGCCTCCTAAATTTGACACAACTGGCTGCATGACAGCTGGGGCGAAGTCGTGTAATCACCCTTTGCTTTAGATATAGTAGCTCTGTATCTAACCATACAATGGACACCCGAGTCCCTATCAGTCACTCCTATGGCAGGCCTTGACAATCCTGAAGGCAGAGTGCATGGGCTCGCGTGAACTGTGTTCTGGCCCGAGCCGAGCCGGTTGCAGCTTGCGGAGAAAAGACCCAATGGCTGTTCCATGATAACGCGTGACACATCGGTAACTTCGGTGTCGCGTTATCAAGACATGTCGAGTAAGGTGTCATACGAGTCGGGATGCTGCCCTCTCACCAACTCTGGCGACGAGGTTAGCATTCCACCCTTCTAGAGGGACACGACATGTACGTAACTGTGAACCCCGGTTAAAGTTAACGAAAGCCTCAGCTCCACAAAATGGATGCTGCCACCACAGACACGAGTCTGACCTCCTGCTGCTGGGAGTCCTTCCAGCGAGGAGCGCTTGGACAAAGGGTTTCCTGTCGAGGGCGGTGTTCGCACCGTCCCAGACAGGGTTTGTGTATTCTGGGTAGGTAGGGCTTTTGCGAGAAGGTGACTGCGGAGTGGCACCCCGGTGCTCACTACGCATCTGCCGGTTAGAACCAGTTCCAGGGGCGACAGCCCTGGCCTGGGGAAAGTCCGGCAGGGGAGAGGGGTGTAACTACCCCCCTTCCTGGTCCCACCCTTAGGGCAGGACCTAGTCATGTACCCACCCCTTTCTTTAGGATAAAGGCCGGAGCGGGGACCCTTCCAAATTAGATCATCTTTGAATCAAGAATACTTTCTACGAAAGGACTTCAAGACTCTTCTCAAGATTTCTCCCTTGTGGCTAAGGAGTAGTCACCCTGCATCAGCGGGCACCATCTAAGAACTCTGCGGTTTGCTGTAAGTCCTTCCTCAAGGAATCCGACGGCCCAGCTCGACGAGAACCGGCTTCCCTGGCACCTCTGACCTCTACCCACGTCATCAGCTCAGCTGTGATCTGTGGGTGCGACGAGACCTCGAGGGACCGGCCATCATCAGAACCTGCACGCTCTTAAAAACCAGCACGACCATCGAGGTAACTCTCTGGTGAGTGCTCTGGGGTCCGAGAAGCCCCGACCCTGAGCCGCTCCAGCTCCGAAGTGCAGTCCCCCAGCATCTCCACGATCTGCGTGGGGCCCTTCTGTTCGCTGCTCAGCACGTTGTCTGGTCACTTGCCGCTGGCTGGTGTCCTTCTGTGACGACATCCGAGAATCATCACTGCCGGTCTGGTGCTCCAGACTGGCCCTTGCTTCCATCTTTTCGAGAAGCACCCCGGACCCTCCTGGTCCACTCAAGACGCCGACAGCGTCATCCTTCGTGGGACAGCTCGCACCTCCACCGTGGTCGCCGACAACGCCTCCTGGTCCGTGAGACTGCAGAGCCTAGCGTCGCCCACTCACCTGGTCGAGGTGACGGCCAACTGGTGCCTTCCTGGTACCCTCTGACTACTGGCTAGTAGTACGAACTTGGTCCCCTCTGCTTTCAGGTTTCATCAATCTCCGATCCAGGCTTGGATCTCTACGAACTATTCATCACTGGTCGCCGGCCAGCAACTCCTTTTCTTCCGGCTCCCGGCTCGTCAGCGAAGACCCCGACGCCTGTAAGACTTGTGCAGCCGCAGCCCTCGTGGCTAGGTAACTCGGCATTTCAGTGCCTGCATAGCCTCCTTACTCTAGGGTCCCGAGTCCCTCGCTTCCGACTTGCCTTAACCTTTCCGTGTCCTCGGACACTTGTTTTAACTGTGCACTTAAAGTATTTGCTAAAGAGATTTGGTTTGTGCTTAGTACCCTGTCCTCATAAAGAGTACAGGGCTGTTGTGATTCTTAATAAATATACTGTTTATTTTCATAACCCTTGTGTGGTGTCCTTTCACTGGGTGTTCAAGGGGTACATGTGTGGTAAACAGCTGGCTTAACGCGCCCTCTCGAGTCTTTAGCCTTAGACTGCTCGTATCCACGCTACTAGGATAGCTGGTCTATAGGTTGACTTACAACCAAACACCATAAGGGTCGTTGGAACGATACATAGCGGTCGCTAGAATAGCGAACGTTGCATATCGGGCCAACTTCTCACACGCAGGAGTACCGAAATACTTTCAGATGCACTCACCATACCCCGGGTGAAACGGTGCAACATTGGAATCACGGGAACATGGAGAGTCGCGAAGGGTCTCGCCATGCATCCGGTGAACACGAACAAAGTCATGAGAATATAGGGAGTCGCGAAACGTCTCGCCATGCATCCGGTGATCACGAACGAGATCGCGGGAACATGGAGGACCGTAAAGGACCCTTCATTTTGTTGAGCGACACCAGACAGCAAGCGAGTTACAATGGTTTAGAACAGCACGGAGGATCCTATATCGTATCGGAAGAAATCGAGCCGAAAAGACGGAATGTAGTGATGGGAAATGGAGCAATGTTCCACCACACCCCAAGGGAAGATGGAAAGGCTTGGGATCTAGAGAGGTGGGAACAAAGAGAGGGAAGGAAAACTCCTCATAACTCACCTGTGCTTAGGCGTAGGGCGCATAGTGGAGGTGAGAGGGAGGTAAGAGAACAACCTAGGACTGACGTATTGAGAGCTGAAATAAAAGCAAGACGGATTGATGTAATGAGTTTAAAATCAGACTTGGATGAGATAATTGATGGCACTGTGGCAATAGAAAGGTTAGAGCTGTACGAACCAGATGAAATACTGTTTTTATCTAAGGATGTGACTCGGAAAGCAAGGGCAGCTCATGAAAAATTATCTGAATTGGCTGACAAGTATATGATAGACATGTCACGGACTAAAGCCTTACAGGCCAACCATAGGCTGAATTGCACGGATCGGGATCTAGATGAGCGTAGGACGATTGGGCTAAGAGTACACATAAGGGAACTGATCATGTGTATTAGGATATGGAGAGATCTGGATAGGTGGGAGGAAAAATGGTCCAAGAGGGGATCTGTTAGAAGGAGTGCACTTGTGAAGTTCCAGGATGGAGACCTAATGCGAATGGAAGCTTTCCCTTTGCGAGAAATCGCGAACGGAAACTACGTTCATGTACCTTGGAGTAGGGGGGATTTAGCGGCATTCACTAACTCTTTCCCCAAGTTAAGAGAAAACCCCGTAGAGTGGTACAAGCAGGTAGAGAGGTTCGTGAAGATCTCTAAGGTGCTGTGGATCGATTTGAACACCTTGTTCGATATCGTAGTACCCGGAGATTTGTGGACGGCATGCAAACTTAGTATCGAATGGCCCACTTGTGAGCCTCCGAGAGATGCCCAGACGAACGGCCCATCCGATAGAGTCATGGAAAAGTACGAAAGAGTAATTGCATGGTTAAAAGAGAAAGTGCCAGTGCAAGACATAGACTGGGTCAAGATAGATCGAACAACTCAGGAACCTAAAGAGACAGTTCACGAATTCTACGAGAGATTGCTGAAAGCATTTAAACAGTATAGCGGGTTGGATGTCATGGATCCTAAAGACATAGGACAGTTTGTGTCGAAGTTCGTTCTAGGATTGAGGCCAGACATAAGCCTAATGATTCAACAGCATTTGATTTGTTGGCAGAACAAACCGTTAGATGAGATTCTGAGGTATGCAAGGTACTGTAGCGACGAAATAGACTCAAAAGCAAAGAAACTTAAAGAAAAGCTGATGTTGGTGCAGATGCAATCAGCTGGAAAGGGTGGACAGCGGCAACAGGGAACAGGAACACCAGTAAAGAAACAGAATAATCAGAGCAGAGATGAGGAAGAAAGACCGAGACCGAGAATGGATATCGCGACACTGAAAAAGACAACGAGATGTCATCAGTGTAACGAGGTGGGACATTGGAGACGCGAGTGTCCATATAATGTCGAGACGGGGGAGTTAGAACAGGAAGAGGATGAGGTTCAACCCAGCATGGTAAAGGGAACAGCAGTCCCGAAGGGAAAGTTTATCAAAGGGGGGAATCAGACTCCTCGAGCCCCGTTTCCTCAACCGCCTCGCATTACAAATGGAGGAAAAACCTATAGACAAATGCCATTGTTCGTCGGAGGAGAAGAATGCTACTACGTTGATCCTCTTACAGGGCAACGAGTGAATAGGGAGGAAGACTGTACTCTAGGTGCAGCCCTGGAAGTAGATCAGAGAGGACCATACGTAGAGGCTGAAGTAGCTGGATGTCCTACGACCTTTTTGGTAGACACGGGGGCCACTCGATCCACGTTGAGATCAGCGGTAGTCCCAGGTTTGCCAATGTCGGGAGAGACGATACAGGTGGTAGGAGTCGCAAACAGGAGGATGACGAATCCTTTGACAGAACCAGTATCAGTGAAGATAGGGAATTACAGTGATGAACATCAGTTTGTAATCTGTGATTCTAGCCCTGGGTGTCTGTTAGGAAGAGATCTGTTGTGTAAACTAAATTGCACAATACATTGCACACCTGAAGGAGTAGAAGTGCAGACCAATGATGAGGATGCCGATTTTAAAGTTGTAAACTCACAGGAATGTGTGGAACTATATCCTACCCTAACGGTGGAGGAGCTTCCACAGGATTTGAGGGAGAAAGTGTCAGCTGAGGTGTGGGATTTTACTGGAGAAGAAATAGGATTGATCAAAGGAGTAGAACCAGTAAAGATCCTGGTAAGACTCAATGCCGAGTATCCGAGAATACCACAATATAAGTTGACACCGGAGACGATTGCAGGAATAAAGCCTGTGATCGAATCCATGATTAAGCAGGGAATACTGAAGGAGATCGTGGGAAGTCCATGTAACTCCCCGATTATGGGTTTACAGAAGCCTAGTGGAAAATACAGAATAGTGCAGGATCTTCGAAAGATTAATAATATTGTTGTCTCATGTTGTCCAGTGGTACCGAATCCATCAGTGATATTATTTCAGATACCGTTCCAAGCTGAACGGTTCACCGTAATAGATTTGTGCCAGGCTTTCTTTTCGATTCCTTTAGATGAAGAGAGCCAGTATCTTTTCGCTTTTAAGCTGGAAGATCGCGTTTTAACATGGTGTCGTATCCCTCAGGGGTATACAGAAAGCCCATCGATTTTTACCAGCTATTGAAGAAGAATCTTGAAAGTCTAGTACTGCCCAAGAACTCGGTTCTAGTCCAGTACATAGACGACCTCCTAGTTGCGTCAGAAACTGAGGAAGCTTGCAAAGTAGACACCATCACCTTGTTAAATCACTTGGCCGAGAACGGACACAAGGTGTCTCCAAGTAAATTGCAGTATTGTAAGACTGAAGTGCAATACTTGGGCCACAGGATTGAAAAGGGAAAGCGGAAGGTGTCTCCAGACAGAATAGAGGCGATCATGAAAATGAACGCGCCTACAACACAAAGAGAAGTCAGGATGTTTCTAGGCATGGTCGGTTATTGTCGGCAGTGGATAGCCAACTTCTCACTGAAGGCAAAACCGTTATTACAACTGACGCACAAAGGAGTAAGTGATCCGGTACCATGGGACAAAGATTGTTTGATGGCATTTTTGCAGCTGAGGGAGGACTTATGTCGTGCCCCGGCTTTGGGAATGCCGGATTACACAAAGCCATTCTTGCTTTACTGCTGCGAAAGAGAGGGATGCGCTTTAGCAGTTTTGGCCCAGATACATGGAGATGCGCGTAGGCCAGTGGCGTATTTTTCGGCTACATTAGATCCAGTAGCCGCAGCGTTGCCCGGATGTCTCAAATCCGTAGCTGCAACGGGTGTCAGCATTGAACGTTCTGAAAGCGTGGTAATGGGACATCAGTTAGTGGTGTACGTACCGCATTCTGTAGAATTGTTAATGACCAGGACTAAGACTCAGCATCTGACAAATAGCAGGCTCACACGCTACGAGCAAGTCATACTGGCTGCCGAGAATGTGACCCTAAAAAGATGCTCCGTCTTGAATCCTGCAACTTTGATGCCACTTCCAAATGAGATTGATGATGAAATTTGTACAGACCATGACTGCCTTGATGTGACTGAACTATGCACCAAACCGAGACCTGATATCGTAGATGAGCCATTGACTGACCCCGATGAAATATTCTTTGTTGATGGTTCATGTGTAAGAGACGATATCGGTCAGCTGAGAGCAGCTTATGCAGTGTGCACAATTACGCGAGTAATAGAAGCCGCTTGCCTGGAAGGAGTACACTCCGCTCAGGTAGCTGAAATTGTTGCTTTGACGCGTGCTTGTTTAGCAGGCGACAAACTTCGAGTCACCATATACACCGATAGCCAGTATGGTTTTGGGGTAGTTCATGATTACGGGCAGTTATGGTCTCAAAGAGGTTACATGACCTCCTCGGGTTCTCCCATTAGGAATGGAGAATTCGTGAGACTCTTGTTAGAGGCATTGCAAGGCCCGACAGCCATTGCAGTTGTCAAATGTGCTGCGCATACGAAAAATGTAGATTTTGTGTCACAAGGTAACCGCTATGCGGATGAAGTAGCGCGTTACTGCGCAGAACAGGGATATTCTCACACTGATGTAAAAGTGGGGGGAATCCAAGAAAGAACGGAATTGACAATGTTGTTAGATACTGTAGATACGTGGGATGAGTTAAGGAGTGTTCAGGAAAATGCACCAGATGATGAGAAAAAGAGTTGGGAAACAGCGGGTTGTACTAGAAGTGAGATGAACTTTTGGATCTCTGCAGATGGGAGAGCAGTTTTACCAAATGAACTTGTTAGTCCAAGAAATTGCATGGATCAGCACACATAGGTAGAGATGCTATGGTGAGAGTGTTCAGACAAACGTGGTTCAACCCGAAGTTCAGGGTAGCGGCAGAAGCAGTGTGTCAGCGATGTGCGATCTGTCAGCAGCTAAACGTAGGAAAGAGAACACCAGTCACACTGAGTCACATTGGGAGGTCTGGGGGGCCTTTCAATAGAATGCAGCTGGACTTCATTGAAATGCCCAAGTGCAATAGACTCAGATACGTTTTAGTGATTGTCTGCATATTTTCTAGGTGGGTTGAAGCCTACCCGACGCGTAGGTGCGATACACTTACAGTAGCGAAATTGTTACTTAGAGAGTTGATACCGAGGTTTGGGGTGCCATCCTCTTTGGAATCGGACAGAGGAACTCATTTTAACAGCGAAATAGTGAAGATGCTATGTTCAGCTTTGGGTATCGATCAGAAACTACATTGCAGCTATCGACCAGAAGCTTCAGGGATTGTAGAGCAAATAAACAGTACAATCAAGTCCAGACTTGCCAAAGTTTGTTCATCAACATCCCTGAGTTGGCCAGACGCACTTCCAGTGGTTCTTATGAGCATACGTAGCACACCAGATAGAAAAACAGGTCTCTCTCCTCATGAAGTGCTAATGGGGAGAGCCATGAGATTGCCATCGGTTCCGACTGCAGCGCTAGTGAACATCACTGACGATTTGATCTTGGACTACTGCAAGGGACTATCTGATGCCATTAATTCTGTGTCCCTCCAGGTCCAGGCTGCAGAGGTTCCATCAGCACAAGATTTGTGCCATGACCTGAGTCCGGGGGACTGGGTTTTGGTGAAAAAACACGTCAGGAAGAACTGCTTAGACGTGCGCTGGAGAGGACCGTTTCAAGTCATACTTGTGACGAACACTGCAGTAAAGTGTGGAGGCCTGCCAAACTGGATACATGCCTCACACACCCGAAGAGTGCCAACACCTCTAGAAGAAACAGCTCCTCTCTCGGATGAGAATCCAGCAGAAAGCGGAGAAGCCACAGAGGGGGAAAGCCAAGCTGTGGAGGTGATAGAAGAGGCTGAGACTGTGACGGAACAGGTCGACGAAGGTCAGGACACCAGTGGGACCGAAGTCGCCTAAGGAGAAGAGAGTAATTGGGAGATCGAATCAGATACTGAACAAGCAGAGAGTGACCAAGAGACAAGTCCAAGAACAAGGAGCAGGAGGACAAGGAGTGACGAAGCTAGTTGGCCGGAGAGGAGGAGAAGGCCAAGCTTAAAGGCACAACAAGAAAGAACTCTTGTCCCGATCGCTGAAGAATCGGATCAGGAAGAAGAAACTACAGACTCAGGAACTGAAAGTCCAAGAAGATCAAGAAGGGTACGTGTGCCCTGCAGAAGGTACGCCACCCCAGAGTGGACTTATCTAGCAGATGTCTTGGGGACAGAAATCTGGGAGAGTGAAGGAAGTGAAAGTAATCAATCACGATCCATTTGTGGCAGTGGAGATATGGATGTTGACGCCTGGACTCGAGACTGAGGGGTTACTGACTTTCACACTTCCCATACCCCCATACCTAAGTCGGATCAAAGATCTAGTGCTAAATCGATTACAGGTTCCGACTTTTGGTCATCAAATTCCAGAGGAAGAAGAAAAAGTTGTTCGTTTTGAACTATTGGAACATGTTATTAAAGCTGCAGGTAAGAGAATAATTGTTGATGCATAAAGACTTTTGTATATAAGCTATAAAGAAGAAGATAACCTAGAGCTGAGTGGAAAGAAGAATAAAAATTAGGGATTGCATTTAGAGGACGGAGAAGGGTTAGGGTTGTCTGTTGCTGAAGATAAAAAGACATTGTTGCGAAAAAGAGACTTTTGTTGATAAAGAGCAAACAGCAAACAAAGACCTGAAGAAGAAAACTTTCCTCGCTAAGGAAGGAGTGACGCTGATTGATAACATGGAGAACGGCAACCCAAACCGAAAAGCTAAATGCATAATAGGTACACTAATAGCAGTAGTAATTTTTCTCATTATTACAGTAGTGACCATATCATACACAGTAGGACGTGAAACTGATAAAGAAACAGCAGATGTAAAGCCTGTAACGACTTTGAAACCTGCTCTTGTTGGGAAGGAGGAGGAGAGCAATGTCATCCGTGAAAAGGCGTTACTGGCAAATGAAGCTCGTAGGTTACACGTAGACGAGTCACAGGGAAACTTTAGGTCAAATGCATATGCCAAATTGTTGTACGAGTATATCGATGCCATGGAGGCCAAAGAATGCTACGTTTGTATGCAATTGCCGGCTTCCGTAGACGAAGGCATCCGATATCATCATCTCCCATTAACTTATGGGATAACATGTAGTTTACTGCTCGGTATATTTTATGGTAGAGAGGGGTTTGAGTACTACTTTTCAAATTATGATTCGGTACTGCCTGAAGTTCCGAATTATAAACAAATGAATAAGTGGGACTATTACAAAAAGGAGGATAGGCTAGCTAAATTCTTTCTTCCTTGGGATACATTAGATACATCATACGCACGCAGAAATAATCTAACTTGCAAAGTGTCAGAGGTAGAGAAAAAGTTCATAGGACAAGTAGACGACAGATACAGAAGGCAGAAGATTCTAAAAATGTCAGGACAGTGGAAAACCGATTGGACTGAAGAAGAGAAAGCACACAAGAAGAAAGGTAGCAATGGTCCAATAGCTTTGGATAGAACGCAGAAAGGGAAGTTATGTTTAACCCGAAGCAAGACGTATTATGAGAGTGTATTTGTAGGTGAAGTAAATTGCGAACATGCTTTTAGGTTAGAGTTCTACACGAAGGATTTTATGAAAAGGATGCAAGCGATTCCAAATGTATATTTTGTATGTGGAAGAAATGCCTATGTAAAACTACCTGACAATTGGTATGGTTCGTGTTACTTGGCAATTGTCTTCCCCAAAATATATCATGCAAAGGATTTAGCGATCATAGAAGGAAAGGCTTCGACAAGAGCGAAAAGGGAAGTAGGAGATGCAGAAGTAGTAGGAGACGTATTTGGAGCGATGTTTCCTATGTTAGGGTTGATACTTAACGATGTTAAGATCAGGAGACTAGCTACAGTTGTAGATAGATTATCTGCAAGTACTGCAAGGTCATTAATGCTAGTAGAAGGAGAGATGCAGTCGATTAGGGCAATGGTTCTTCAGAACCGACTTGCTTTAGATGTACTGCTAGCAAAAGAGGGCGGAGTTTGCAAGGCTTTGAAGGTCCAAGAATGTTGTACTTACATTCCTGACAATTCAAAACCACTTGAGAAAGTCATACAGAACATTACACAGATACATAAAGAAATCGAAGATTTATCAAAAACAAATGTTTGGGAAAAAGTAGGTCATGGAGTAGGAAAGGTTGGAAGTTGGTTTGCCAACCTTGGTAAAAGCATAATATGGTATATATTAAAACCTGTATTGATAGTATTGATTTGCATAATCACCTTATTAGGGTTTGTGAAATTGTATAAATGGTATAGGTCGAACTGGTTACAAAGATCCATGAGAGAGCAAGAAAGGAGATTAGCTGCTTTACAAGATCAACAGTACAAAAGTTTAAGAGCTCTCGAAACGATAAAAAGAGGGAATATTGTAACTAGTTCTGTGTAAGGGTGCTATTCAAATTGCTTTTAGTGATGACTCCCAGAAGTCATCAAAGGGGGGAACTGAGAGAGCGCAATTTGAATAAAACGTATATCCGAGCCATATTTACAAGCATATCGTATAAACGTAGGAATGAAATGTATATCGTAACATGAAGTTGACACTTATAGCATAAAGTTAACCGATGTAACCAAAGTAATATAGGAAATGTAACTGTATTCACTTTAGAACATGCATTAGATTTAGAAGGCCCGTATACGTAGTGGGCTAATGTCGAAATGTGTAGAAATGCTTACGAAATGTAGAACGTGCAAAGTAGAATTCATGTACGTGTGTAACTTTAAATGGAGAAACGGCGTGAAATGTAACATGGAGAAATGTGCAGTGAGCATACACGGCGATGTAACAAATGAGAATATAAAGTTATACTCTATGTAATTTATATTCTATGTACAATGTATTCACTTATACGTAAAGGATTTGCTAAATGCAATTGTATATAAATGTATGTTAAAGGTTATACTGTGTAGAAGAAGTTAGTAGGAATGTTAGAAGAGTTTAGGTCATTTGTGATTTTAACCTGACTGACCAAGGGTTCGCAGGAGGGTAGTCCGCTGATTGTAATTTAGTGGGCTCACAGGAGTCGTGAATAGCCTTGCTGTGAACGTGAGAGCCAAGGAGTCTAGTTCTTGTTAGATTTAAGGTGACAACGCTGGACGAAGTTTATTGCCTAAACGTGAGAGGAAGACGCTTGGAATTTGAGTCTTGTTTTGAAATGACCATTCACAGGACCAAGAAAGGTTATATACATAGTCATAAAGATTAAAGTTCTGCTGAGGTGATAGACTTTTGCTCCGAAAGGACAACTGAAATGTCAAATGAAGTCACCAGTAAGAAGACGAAGATGGCGCCTAAGGAGAAGGGTCAACTTAACGGACGACGGAAGAGATGAAGCCATGGAAAAGAGCAAAGAATGAGATCATGGGGAAAGTCCATGGTGGGCGTCGAAGGGGCGTTCCACCCACACTGTGATTGTGTATTTTAGGGACAGCACCCCGGGGAGAAGATAGCGAGGCGAAGCGAAGGCGAAGGCGAACAGCTCAGAGCGAGGGGCGAAGAGTAGATGACTTGAGCAGATGCGCTGAGAGAGATCAGAGCGCAAGAGAGCAGTAGGCCGAGGACCCTTAGAGAGCGGATGGGTAGGCAGAGAGGGTACTGCTTCTCGAGATAAGTTACCTTTAGAGGCTAAGAGAGTTTGAACTTCTTTGGAAGTCAAATTGCTGACACCTTTTTAGGTTAGGAACTTGCGAAGTAGGGATGTCACGTAGTATAGAGTAGGGACAGATTTAACTTGATTATTTTTCTCTTTCTGTAGATGACGCAAAGGAACCACTTCATATCGATGCTTTTTAATTTGCTGATTCTTGAACTGACTTAAATTGGATTCGTTTGTAGACTGAGGTTCTTTAGGGAATATATGTTCCTTCTAGTTCCTGTATATTTGTTGAATTTGATCCTGAGAGGATTGTATTTGCAACTTTTCTTAATTTTATATTAAACCTTTTAAACTTTACTAGTTGTAAGTGGTTCTTCAGAGTGGCGTCAGTTTATGGGGTTTATCTAACCTATGCGGGGTTTGTCTTTTACTCAATAACAGATAACAACCGATCCTAAATTGACGAATGAGACAAGTTATCAAATTGATCATAAAAGATATTAAAATCTCATTCCCCGCACTACAAGACAGGTCACTCCTCTTCTGTCCAGCAGGCAGCTGGTTCCTCCTTAGAGGCCGTTCAGAGCTGTCCATGCAGGGATCTCACCCTGGTCCCCCCACCTGAAGGGAAGCCAGCACCCGGGGGTTCTGGTTCTGAAGGTCTAGAATTCGCACCCCCACTGGGTTCTGCTCCTGGTCCTTGAGACGACTGTCACCCTGACTCCTGGTTACACAGGGGCGTATTTACAAGAGGCCTGCATAGCTCGGAGTGTCACCTTTTTTGATGTTCCGATGGAGTAAGGCAGCTGTGAGGCGACGCAAAGCCCCCCTGCGTGGGTTTTCATGGCCTGGTACATATGGAGTAAGGCATCTGTGAGGCGACGCAAAGCCCCCCTGCGTGGGTTTTCATGGCCTCGTACATATGGAGTAAGGCATCTGTGAGGCGACGCAAAGCCCCCCTGCGTGGGTTTTCATGGCCTCGTACATATGGAGTAAGGCAGCTATGAGGCGACGCAAAGCCCCCCTGCGTGGGTTTTCATGGCCTCGTACATATGGAGTAAGGCATCTGTGAGGCGACGCAAAGCCCCCCTGCGTGGGTTTTCATGGCCTCGTACATATGGAGTAAGGCATCTGTGAGGCGACGCAAAGCCCCCCTGCGTGAGTTTTCATGGCCTGGTACATATGGAGTAAGGCATCTGTGAGGCGACGCAAAGCCCCCCTGCGTGGGTTTTCATGGTCTCGTACATATGGAGTAAGGCATCTGTGAGGCGACGCAAAGCCCCCCTGCGTGGGTTTTCATGGCCTCGTACATATGGAGTAAGGCAGCTATGAGGCGACGCAAAGCCCCCCTGCGTGGGTTTTCATGGCCTCGTACATATGGAGTAAGGCAGCTATGAGGCGACGCAAAGCCACCCTGCGTGGGTTTTCATGGCCTCGTACATATGGTGTAAGGCAGCTATGAGGCGACGCAAAGCCACCCTGCTTGGGTTTTCATGGTCTCGTACATATGGAGTAAGGCATCTGTGAGGCGACGCAAAGCCCCCCTGCGTGGGTTTTCATGGCCTCGTACATATGGAGTAAGGCATCTGTGAGGCGACGCAAAGCCCCCCTGCGTGGGTTTTCATGGCCTCGTACATATGGAGTAAGGCATCTGTGAGGCGACGCAAAGCCCCCCTGCGTGGGTTTTCATGGCCTCGTACATATGGAGTAAGGCATCTGTGAGGCGACGCAAAGCCCCCCTGCGTGAGTTTTCATGGCCTGGTACATATGGAGTAAGGCATCTGTGAGGCGACGCAAAGCCCCCCTGCGTGGGTTTTCATGGTCTCGTACATATGGAGTAAGGCATCTGTGAGGCGACGCAAAGCCCCCCTGCGTGGGTTTTCATGGCCTCGTACATATGGAGTAAGGCAGCTATGAGGCGACGCAAAGCCCCCCTGCGTGGGTTTTCATGGCCTCGTACATATGGAGTAAGGCAGCTGTGAGGCGACGCAAAGCCCCCCTGCGTGGGTTTTCATGGCCTCGTACATATGGAGTAAGGCATCTGTGAGGCGACGCAAAGCCCCCCTGCGTGGGTTTTCATGGCCTCGTACATATGGAGTAAGGCAGCTATGAGGCGACGCAAAGCCCCCCTGCGTGGGTTTTCATGGCCTCGTACATATGGTGTAAGGCAGCTATGAGGTGACGCAAAGCCACCCTGCTTGGGTTTTCATGGTCTCGTACATATGGAGTAAGGCATCTGTGAGGCGACGCAAAGCCCCCCTGCGTGGGTTTTCATGGCCTCGTACATATGGAGTAAGGCAGCTATGAGGCGACGCAAAGCCCCCCTGCGTGGGTTTTCATGGTCTCGTACATATGGAGTAAGGCATCTGTGAGGCGACGCAAAGCCCCCCTGCGTGGGTTTTCATGGCCTCGTACATATGGAGTAAGGCATCTGTGAGGTGACGCAAAGCCCCCCTGCGTGGGTTTTCATGGCCTCGTACATATGGAGTAAGGCATCTGTGAGGCGACGCAAAGCCCCCCTGCGTGGGTTTTCATGGCCTCGTACATATGGAGTAAGGCAGCTATGAGGCGACGCAAAGCCCCCCTGCGTGGGTTTTCATGGTCTCGTACATATGGAGTAAGGCATCTGTGAGGCGACGCAAAGCCCCCCTGCGTGGGTTTTCATGGCCTCGTACATATGGAGTAAGGCAGCTGTGAGGCGACGCAAAGCCCCCCTGCGTGGGTTTTCATGGTCTCGTACATATGGAGTAAGGCATCTGTGAGGCGACGCAAAGCCCCCCTGCGTGGGTTTTCATGGCCTCGTACATATGGAGTAAGGCATCTGTGAGGCGACGCAAAGCCACCCTGCGTGGGTTTTCATGGCCTCGTACATATGGAGAAAGGCAGCTAGGGAGTAAGGGAAGGCAACGCGAGGCTCCGCAGGCCTTACTCTGATCAAGGAGGCGTGTTGCGACGCGTGTCCCACAAACACCCATGGACCTTCACGCCGCTCCAAATTTACAAAACCTTGTAAACCTTCGGCAGCGTCAGAACCTTACACCGCCCCAGAGTAGGCGTAACGAGGAGAAATGTTTACAATTCTCCCCGTGTTTTCCTCTTTCCATGTGTGACGTGTTCTGCAGCGCACATAGAACGAGGAATACGCCTCACTGGATTGCTTTTGTGCTGGAAAGTGCCCCTTCCTGCACAGAAACAATCCTGCCAGCAGCACAGGCACCCACGTACCACAGTGCAGGGGTACCTGTCTTGTCGCTAGTCACCAAATTGTGCGCTGGCGTTGGCTGAAAGGACAGAAATGTACTGTATCTTGTAAATATGGTTCCTTACTGCCCTTTCAGATTGGTGTAGGGCAGTGCAGCGAGAAGAAGGAAGAGAGCACTGGGTGTTCCCTGGCAGTGGAACTGAGACAAAGGCACAAAAGAGGGGGGGCTTTGCCAATCAGGAACAGTAAGACCCCCTGGGAAGCATGGAGCAGGAAGGGGGCAGGAGCAATCTTTGCACTTCAAAGGGCATCTCTTTCCCATCTTCCTCCTCTTTTTACAGGAGTTTTATCGACATCAAAGGACTTGGGGAATGTTCGTACCGTGGACGTCCCTGTGGGGCAGAGTGTCCCCGTTTCCTACCTGCGTGTGTCTCCAGAAGGTAAAGCACCACAGACGCACTCCACAGTCACAGTGCACAAGCACTCTCTGTACATGCCCCCGGCCGCCGCCCAGAGAACCTTACTCTGCCCACGGGGAGCTGCCCATGTGTAACATAAAATGTGTATTTGTAAAGTGCACCCAAGGGCACCTTGGCGCTGAATAACAGATGTTTCTTGTTACCCAACTCAATGGTACTCATTTTATCGACCTCAGGAGGATGAAAAGCCAAGTGCACCCACCAGTATTTGAACCTGTGACCATGAGATCGAACACAGGTCCTTACAGTGGATGCATTACTGCACTAAGGCACCTGACCCGGCTGGTGTGAAGGTGGGCACTGTAGGTTGTACGTCCTGTTGCAATTGTAGCAGAACCTTCAGTGGGGGGACTGCATCAGGAAGAACACACCGCAGCAGGGGCCAAACTACTAGAGATCAAAGGAGAGTGAACACCAAGCCCCAGTCTCTGAACATCCACACACATCTGTGCAGACGCATCCACACACATCTGACACATCCACACACATCTGTGCAGACGCATCCACACACATCCGACACATCCACACACATCTGTGCAGACACATCCACACACAGCTGACACATCCACACACATCTGTGCAGACGCATCCACACACATCTGACACATCCACACACATCTGTGCAGACCAATCCACACACATCTGACACATCCACACACATCTGTGCAGACACATCCACACACATCTGTGCAGACGCATCCACACACATCTGGCACATCCACACACATCTGTGCAGACGCATCCACACACATCTGTGCAGACACATCCACACACATCTGTGCAGACACATCCACACACATCTGTGCAGACACATCCACACACATCTGTGCAGACGCATCCAAACAACTCTGTGCAGACGCATCCACACACATCTGTGCAGACGCATCTACACACATCTGTGCAGACACATCCACACACATCTGTGCAGACACATTCACA
Organism: Lissotriton vulgaris; assembly: GCF_964263255.1. Classification (NCBI taxonomy): domain Eukaryota; kingdom Metazoa; phylum Chordata; class Amphibia; order Caudata; family Salamandridae; genus Lissotriton; species Lissotriton vulgaris. The sequence goes on along the minus strand of NW_028250627.1, from coordinate 112,875 downwards.
CACATCTGTGCAGACGCATCCACACACATCTGTGCAGACGCAGAGTCTCCAGTGGTGTTATCCACTTCATCAATCAGCTCTTGAAACAATATCCTCTTTCATAATTGATGCCGCTGCGTGCACCGGGCTCTCCGACCTGTAAACGGACATGTTTCGGCTCCCGGCGGTGCTCAGCATCACACAACATCTGCTCACGCGCTCTTCCTTCCTCAGATCATGAAAGTGCTGCGAAACCGAATTGGCAAAGAATTGAGCATGTCTCCGGGCCAACAGGGAGGGCATTTAACCCGGGGCAGAACAGAATCGTGCAGAAGTGTTCATCACAGCTTTCTCTTCAGGGCCTGGGGGCAGGGCAGCTGTTCCCAGCTGTGATTGCGTCAATAAGGGTAGCAGGGAGCAAGGATTTGATGTTTTTTCTTTTAATAGTGTTGTAATAGAGAAGACGCAGTGTCTTTTTCATTTGTATAATGTGCATTTTTACTCATTTAATTAATCTAATAATCTGTGTGTTGTTTATATCAATTGACAGCAGATGTGAGTTTTTTCCAGCTGTGCTCTGTGAGATACAATAATCGTGTTTCCATGTATTTATTTAAGCCAGCAATATTAGCCAAGAGGGATGGCACACCCAGGTAGACACCGACCAGCTGGAGGCAGAGGTGCAGAGGAAAACATGTGTATTTATTGTCTATAAAATTGATACTCTGAGTACCATACACATGACTCCAATCAGAGGTAATTCATTGAATCATATTTTAAAATAAGTAACGCTGTAAATCAGACAAAAGAATGAAACAGAGTCAGTGGAAGGCAGAGGAAAAGGTGAGGAGATGTGGCCTGGTCGTTAGAGCTGCTGAGCTTACAACCTCACAACCCAGGTTGAATCCCAGCCTCAGTGCGAGGCTCAGCATCGCGTGATTCTGGGCAGCTCATTTAATCTCCCCGTGCCTAAAAATGCATTTTGAGTAATTCTTTAATGTAAGGGTGTCTCCCAAACCTCCCCATAACCATGTAATGTACAGCGCCCTGTTGCATCCCAGCTAGGTTTGCGCCATACCAATACAAAAAACACACCACCACGTAACTTTCACAGACCGAGAACGATTAAAATGTGTAATGCAAAGAGGTGGAAAGGATTATTTGGGGGACTCATTTAGCTCAGAAAAGTATAGCAGCAGAGGTGAGACCCGTGTATACATTCAGCCTTCTGTACAGTAAAGAGAATGGTTCTAAAGCGATCTCCCCATGCAGCATGGCTCCCAGCAGGGACATTCTGAGTGACAGGTCAGCATTCTAGCTCTTAAGTAGGGTCTTCACAGGCACGTGTTAGAGTAAGAAGGCGTAGGGATATGTGGGTTTAGGCTATAAAGAGGCTTGTCTCAGGTACTCGCTATGATACTAATATCGACCAGCTGAGACCCAATCAAAATGAAGCATTTTGGTACGGTACAGCTGAATTATTTACAATTATTAGTTATATGTGGCATGGCCAGAGACTAGTAGGGGACAGAGAGCCTGATTTCCAGTTTAGCAGACAAACACTCCATCACAAATGTAACTGATATACAGTCTGCCTTATTACATGTGCATTAGGGTATAATGTGTTTATGATGAGGCACACAAGGTGTCAGCCACATTTGTAATGGTGGGCTCGCCCGCCAGACACTAAATCAGACCCAGAGAGCTTTATGTTCGATAAAATGGCAAGCTGCTCAAACAATAACCATCACTCCAGCCTGGATGTAGACGACACATATAATAAATAAGACATATATTATGAGATTAAAAATGCCAACCACTGTAACCAAAGAAGCATTGAGTAACATATATTTGGGGACTAAAGAAGAAATGCCAATCAATGAGTATGTTATTAATCAGTTCAGTTCAGTTCATCTAGTCTTTATTTCGATTGCAACAATCATAAAAGACAAGCATAACTACAATATATAAAAAGTCATTTTTAAATTTCATAATATCAAAAATGTATACACAATCTATGACCAACAATTAGCAGTTTAAGGTCCACAATAGAGTGAAATACATTGACATTTAAAAACATGATATAAAATAATAAATATCTTATACTTGTAAAGCGCACAGCTGCCCCAGCAAAGGGGCGTCCCGGCACTGCATACCGCTGGGGATCCCATCCTGGCTTTCCCTCTGAGATGGTCCCTCCTGGGCATCTCCAAGGTGAAGACAAGCATCCCCGGCACTGATGCGGCCGTTAGTAGAGATTAAGGAAGCTATTGCCCAGAGTTGCTGGGTGGGACCCATGGTTGGAGTAGGCACCGAGGCGAGAATTATCAAGTCCTTTGACCCTGGTCCACAACCCTGCCGCGTCGGGAATCGAACCCTGGTCCCGGGCCGACCTCTGCTTCCAGGTCTGCCGCCTCTAACCAGTGAGCCACACCACTCCACACGGATATAGAGATAGTAGTAGCCATAAAACAACCAGGAAACATGGTAACCAACTACTTGACACACTAGGAAATCACACGTTTTAAATACAAAAAAGTGTGTAGACAAACGCAGTGCTACTAAACAAATCTTGAATCTAAAATATTAATAAGATCTAACTCGATTAGTGGACCCTCATCCTGCTGGCGCGGATAACCCACACCCCGCTCAGAAACGTAGATTACTATTGGTTCCTGCATGGCAGTCTTCAGGATACTCAATGCCTCCAACCTGATCTTGGACCCATATTGAGGCAAACAGGTTTAAGCCATTTTTTCCCAGGATGCTTCGAGGCAGGGCATACAAACAATATATGGGCTATTGTTTCAATCTGAGGTGAGTATGTTATTGATCACCATAAATGTAATCAATTCATTGTTGTGAAATACCTTTCATGTATTTTTTACAAATGCAAAATTTGTGTACGTTGCTTTTGTGCGATTATATGAAATTTCAGAAAAATTATGCAAAATTACACATAATAACATGAAATGCAAATCCGTCATTTATTTATATATTTTAGTGAAAAATAACCCATTATTCAAATTTCGAAGTGAGAACAAATTTTGTGTTAACAAATATTGTAAAAAATACAAGTTGGGCCAGCAAAAGCAGCTTGTTTGCTGCCCATTCGCACTATTCCAATGTCCTTGCGGTAACATTTTGCTGAGAGCTGTGCGTAGTTTTGCACGATGTGACGTAAAGGTGTCATTTCTGAATTTCATGTATCACTCAGTGCGTTTGGCAAGTTTGCAGAGGAAAGGAACCCTTTGGGGGTAATCAGGAGAAACTCCATCTTAAGCAGGCTAAACCTAAGTTGGGGAGGTCCATCCATAACTGAATGTCACTGAGAACTTGGAAAAAGATTGCAAAGTTGTTCGCTAATTATATTTTCAAATATAGCTGTGAATGGTCATGAAGTTTACAGACACAGCTGTGGATGGTCATGATGTTTACATGCACAGCTGTGGATGGTCATGATGTTTACACATACAGCTGTGAATGGTCATGATGTTTACACACACAGCTGTGGATGGTCATGAAGTTTACACACACAGCTGTGGATGGTCATGCTGTTTACACACACTGCTGTGGATGGTCATGAAGTGTACACACACAGCTGTGGATGGCCATGATGTTTACATGCACAGCTGTGGATGGTCATGATGTTTACACATACAGCTGTGAATGGTCATGATGTTTACACACACAGCTGTGGATGGTCATGAAGTTTACACACACAGCTGTGGATGGTCATGACGTTTACACACACACATCTGTGGATGGTCATAATGTTTACACACACATCTGTGGATGGTCATGATAATTACTCAGACAGCTGTGGATGGGCATGATGTTTACATCCCCAGCTGTGTATGGTCATGATGTTTATGCATACAGCTGTGGATGGTCATGATGTTTACACACACAGCTGTGGATGGTCATGATGTTTACACATACAGCTGTGGATGGTCATGATGTTTACACACACAGCTGTGGATGGTCATGATGTTTAAATGTTTACACACACAGCTGTGGATGGTCATGAAGTTTACACAGACAGCTGTGGCTGGGCATGATGTTTACATCCCCAGCTGTGTATGGTCATCATGATGTTTATGCATACAGCTGTGGATGGGCATGATGTTTACATAAACAGCTGCAAGACACGAGTGAGTATCATAGTATGGTACGTCACCCCACATCTTCCAAAGAGGTCTCCACTGACAGAGGTCACCCAGAGGCTCTACAAGTGCCCTAGGGTGTAACACTTGGGAGCTCTTGGATGCATTACTTCCTCTGAATTATTTAGTTAGCTACTGCACCCACAATCCTTTGATAAAACAACTGAACCGTTACATGCTAAAAAGCATATAACCAATTCACAAAAGTGAGCTTTGAAAAATATCAGGCAATGAGAGAGGTGATGAATTTGGGCCCCCCCTAATCTAGGGAGAGAACCAAGCAGCTGCCTTGAAAACAAAGAGCACATCTTGCTGAACGAACCGGTGGTGGTCCCATCCTCCTAGGACCACCCCAAGCACAGTTATGGGCAAAAATATAATGCCAAGCAAAGGCCCAGCAAAGGTTTATGGGGTGAGATTCTCGAGTGCAGTGAGTATTATCGCCTTAGCTCACAGCTGATCCCGAGAGTGGCGCCACTTGAGGAATGTTTTGATATTGGATACTATAATATTCACTGCACTCTTGAATCTTCTCCCATATGCTTTGCCTGTAGGTGGCTCCGGACACTACTGTCCGGGTCCCTTTAGGTTCCTCTGGGAGGCGGTCAGCTGTGGATAGGGTCACTCTTGGGGTTACCTCCTGCAGCGCCTAGAGGTGCCCGGGTCCCTTTGGGTCCCACGTTGGAGCTTAAAACAGCAGCACCCTCTCCATCTACACCCCCCTAGGCAATCCTTCCAGTCTCCTTCCCCCGCCCAAACAGACCGTCTGCACTGCCAGCGGGCGGTCAACCTTTACCCGAAAGCAGGCAGCAAGATATCCAAAACCGGGGACTGGGGGGCAGGGGGGGGGGGGGGTTGGAGGGCCATGCACGAACAATTTGAGCACACGTCTGGCCTGCCCACAAGGGCTCCTTTTCAGCCCCACCTGCCGCGGCTGCCAGCAGCCCCAGAGCTACACTCGGTCAGGACCACGGACAGCTCCCGGGGTGGTCGAGGCGCTAGACCCCCCCCCACCCCCCCCCCCCCCCCCCCCCCCCGAGACCTCCTGGGGTGGAGAAGGCGCTAGACCCCCGGACAGCTTCCGGGGTAAAGAAGGCGCTAGACCCCGGGCCAGCTCCCGAGGTGGACGAAGCGCTAGACCCCCGGACAGCCCTGTCCGTTCCCATCCGTCCCGAGGGCGGACGTTACAGCCAGAGCCGCGGAGAGGAGCGTGGGCCCACCCGTGAGCCATGGAAGAGCCGCTCTGGACAGACATACATTTATATGAACACCTGTTTGCACCGGTGTCTGCCGCTCGCTGCTCTCGCACCCTGAGCTTTGCTTCAAGACGGACATGTTTGTTTGTGCAGCTTCTGCCCTGACTTGGCGCTATAGACACTACTGCAGTCTTTGCATACTCACCCTTGGCACAGCTCCGACACCGCTCCTCCCAGACACCCAGACACCCCGAGAGTCTAGGGGGCTTTCACTGAACGCCAGACAGACCCACATCCATGAGGGACAGACGCATGGCCAGCTGGCACTGCCAGGGTCTGTGAAAACAGACTGCTGCTGCCAGCCTGTCAGAGAACGCCGTCAGACACGAGGAGCCGACGAAAACTGCCAGACACCAACGACTAAAGGATCAGTTGAATCACCCAGAGAGGAACAGACACCATCAGAAACCCAGAGAGGAACAGACACCATCAGAAACCCAGAGACTAACAGACACCATCAGACACCCAGAGAGGAACAGACACAATCAGAAACCCATAGAGCAACAGACACCATCAGACACCCAGAGAGGAACAGACACCATCAGAAACCCATAGAGCAACAGACACCATCAGACACCCAGAGAGGAACAGACACCATCAGAAACCCAGAGAGGAACAGACACAATCAGAAACACAGAGAGGAAAAGACACCATCAGACACCCAGAGAGGAACAGACACCATCAGAAACCCAGAGGCCAACAGACACAATCAGACACCCAGAGAGGAACAGACACCATCAGAAACCCAGAAAACCCAGAGAGGAACAGACACCATCAGACACCCAGAGAGGAACAGACACCATAGAGAGGAACAGACACCATCAGACACCCAGAGAGGAACAGACACCATCAGAAACCCAGAGAGGAACAGACACCATAGAGAGGAACAGACACCATCAGACACCCAGAGAGGAACATACACCATAGAGAGGAACAGACACCATCAGACACCCAGAGAGGAACAGACACCATCAGAAACCCAGAGAGGAACAGACACCATCAGACAACCAGAGAGGAACAGACACAATCAGAAACCCAGAGAGGAACAGACACCATCAGACACCCAGAGAGGAACAGACACAATCAGAAACCCAGAGAGGAACAGACACCCAGAGAGGAACAGACACCATCAGAAACCCAGAGAGGAACAGACACCATCAGAAACCCAGAGAGGAACAGACACCATCAGACACCCAGAGACCAACAGACACCATCAGAAACCCAAAAACCCCAGAGAGGAGCAGACACCATCAGAAACCCAGAAAACCCAGAGAGGAACAGACACCATCAGAAACCCATGGAGCAAAAGACACAATCAGACACCCAGAGAGGAACAGGCACCATCAGACACCCAGAGAGGAACAGACACAATCAGAAACCCAGAGAGGAACAGACACCATCAGACACCCAGAGAGGAACAGACACCATCCGAAACCCAGAGAGGAACAGACACCCAGAGAGGAACAGACACCATCAGAAACCCAGAGAGGAACAGACACCATCAGAAACCCAGAGAGGAACAGACACAATCAGAAACCCAGAGAGGAACAGACACCATCAGACACCCAGAGACCAACAGACACCATCAGAAACCCAAAAAACCCAGAGAGGAACAGACACCATCAGAAACCCAGAAAACCCAGAGAGGAACAGACACCATCAGAAACCCATGGAGCAAAAGACACAATCAGACACCCAGAGAGGAACAGGCACCATCAGACACCCAGAGAGGAACAGACACAATCAGAAACCCAGAGAGGAACAGACACCATCAGACACCCAGAGAGGAACAGACACCATCCGAAACCCAGAGACCAACAGACATCATCAGTCACCCAGAGAGGAACAGACACAATCAGAAACCCAGAGAGGAACAGACACCATCAGACACCCAGAGAGGAACAGTCACAATCAGAAACCCAGAGAGGAACAGACACCATAAGACACCCAGAGACCAACAAACACCAGCACATAATCAGAGTGTAAGAGACATCATCTGACAGCCGTACACGAAAGAAGACGCAGTTGGAACATCAGCCGCTAGCAGTTACCCAGAGACTAACAGACACCAACGGACCTCCAGAGACCTATGAGCACCATCAGACACCCAGAGACCAACAGACACCAGCACATACTCAGAGAGCAAGACACTATCAGGCGCTCGGAGACCAACAGATGTTATCAGATACCGAGAGCCAAACAGGCTCCAACAGACCCCCAGAGACCTCTGAACACTGTCAGACACCAGAGACTAACAGACCCCTTCAGATACCATCAAATATCCAGACACTACCAGACCTTCGGGGACCAACAGACCACATCCGATACACAATTCCAAACAGGCACCAACAGACTCCTAGAGACCAATAACCACTGTCAGACACCCAGAAACATAACATACACAATCAGACCTCCGGAAACCAAAGAGTACTTTCAGACACCCAACAACTAACAGACATTGTCAGACATCCTTAGACCGATTAGCACTTTCCTACACCCAGTGACAATCAGACTGTCATTCAGAAATCCACGGAGACAATCAGAAAACGCAAGGCCAATGGACATGTCAGATACTTAGAAACTAACAGACATCCAAAGATCAAAACACACTAACAGACAATCAGAAGTCAACACACATCCTCAGACAAGCAAAACATGTGCGGTTATTAGACATCCGGACACTAACAGATTTTATACAAGACCCAGAGACCAACTGGCAAGATCAGACACCCGGTGTGCACATTTTAAGCACCCGCATATCATCAAAAGCTACCAATAAGAATCGGCAGATACTGCCAGAGACCAACAGACACTTCTATCAGATACACAAAGACCGACAGACGCAGCAGACACCCAGAGACTCAAGGACTGACAGACACCCGCACGCATCCAAAAGACAAAACATTCACAATCCATAAACTCAGAGCAGCAGACACCAACAGACACCATTAGACAATGACTGAATGACTGAGTTATTACATCTACCAAGCACATTTTACCCGGGTGGAGACCCAAGGGCTGAAACTAGAACAAGAGTAAAAGGAACAGACAGACACCTGGGGTTGTAAAGTCGAGGCTCGCGCGCATATTGGTGAAAGGCTGTCCCAGGGCAGCGCTGCTCGGATACAGATCCCACGCGTGCCCTTTGATGCGAGTTTAAATCCGTAAGTAGCAAGACGGTGACCTTTCTAGCGCCTGGCGGATCCGGGATTATGTAGGCACTAGGGCCTGAAGCGGGAGGCGCCTGAATGTCGAGCATGCTACTTTAAAGGTTACCCGGCCTTTCATCCGTGATTGGTGCAGGGACTATCAGGCCTCAGAGACGTGGGTCCATTTACTCAAACCAATGGCCAATCTGACAGGTAGAGTGGACCCCCACTGAGCGACCCCCGCCCGCATTGTCAAGTCAGGACTGCCTGCTGCCCGCCTGCTGGAGCCACCGAGAGACTGCCAGAAACACAGGCAAAAAGAACAAGTGATGGACAGAAGGCTCGACAATGTCAAACATATTTTCAAAAGACAGGGGTCCTTAGAAAGAAGTAGAATTGCAACAATAAATATAGACTCAATGGACCTATATTTGTTAGAAATGTCCAGCCGGACAATTTAATTTCTTAATAAATTTGGTATCAAACGGGGGGATAATGCACACAGTGCGGTGGAAGTGGGACACCAGCCGATGTCCAACCAACACACTCGCGGAACAGACACACAAGGGGGATATTCAGGCAACAACAGGTTATCAAAAAATGGAATTTACAGAAATGATAATCCACATTGTACACATATGCATGCTCAAATGATTTTTAACTCTGCACTTAGTGTACTGATTGTCGACGACGTTTCGAACCACACATATTAACGGTTCATCCTCAGGACAAGAAATAATTGCCTAAAGTGTTAGTAATTCAACTTGAGACCCTGAACATACATAATTTGTTATACAGTAAAACAAAACATATATATTACAGATTGAAGAAAACGAAGGGGGAGACAAAAAGGTTAGAACATGTCAGTACGTAGTTCTCTTGTCAGCAATGCATAATTTACTGCCACACTAACTACATGCCAGAGTGTTCACGGCAAGACGGTGCGGTGCATGCTAATGGCTCATAGTGACTTTTCGAAGTGATCAAGAATTGCTTATGTTATAATTAGCGGTAGTGAAGTCCGGTGTACGCGGAGTAATTGGGGTGCGTCAGATCAAGGTCTGCACATATCAATAGTGACACATTTGTGACAAGGCCGAGGGTCATAATAGTGAACATACCATGCGTCAATTCAAGGTCTTCACATATCAATAGTGACACATTTGTGACATGGCCGAGGGTCATAGTAGTGAGCACACCATGGAGCCTGGTGAGAAAGGAGAGACAGCTATGAGTGAGCAGCTTACCAAACAGGTTATACTGTGGGTTGCTATTATAAGGACGGTTAATTTTCCTCGTGGCTCTCTGAAAGGGGGGGAGTGGGGGGGAAGAAAGGATTATTATTAAGGTTGGCTTGGTTCATAGGCGTGCGTGACCATGCTGTCGCCCGTTGCATTGTGTACACTTACCTAGGGAAATAGGTATTAAGGAGTCAAAGGGGAACGATGCCCTGGTCCAAGAATCTGTGGGGTAGAGAAGGATAATTACGTGCCATTAATTTCGGCGCTCACGGCTGCCGACCTAGTTTTAAACCGGGGGCCAGCTTCCCTAGTCATAAGTGGTTAATAGAGCCGTTTGGATTCAGGCTGCTGCTCAAGATCTATTGCCATGCCGGTGACATGGGGCGCCAACAATGTGGGGCTCTTACCTGGGTACCGGAGGCTGCAGGTCCTCAATGGGGGTCCTTGCAGAGCGAGCGAGTGCGTTCACAGCCGGTCCGCGCTCCAACCCGGTAATGTGGTCACGACTGCCCTACTCACAATTTTTGAGGCTAAGAAGAAATTGCTTCCTCAAAGACGATTATTTCAAAGAAGCCACTGTACTTAGCACTAAACTGAGTGCCAGGGGCTACCCACACAAACTTATAAAATCCTCTTTAAAAAGAGCCTGGTATTGCCCCAGAGAAGTACTGCTAGAACCAAAAGGTAAAAAAACACAGGACCGGCTGGTCTGTGTTACAACGTTTTCTCCAGCATCCAATGCACTGACCAAAAGTATTAAAAAACACTGGCCAGTGGTCAATGCTGGTCTGCTTCAACTGGACAAACCAATGTTTGCTTTTAAAAAATCTAAAAACCTAAAAGACCACTTGGTGCGTGCTGAACTACCATCCCCTCCACCAGCAACAACCATTGACAATCTCTGGGGCCTCCCACGGCTAACAGGGCATGCTAAATGTGGAAACTGTTCCATGTGTGATAGTACTGTGGAAGGTAAAGAGTTTATACACAATGACATTAAGCACACACGTAGAGATTTTACAAACTGTAACAGCACTAATGTGATTTATGCTATTGTGTGCCCATGCTCCATGATTTATATAGGGCAAACAACACAGAAGGTGCGGACAAGACTTTGTCAACACAGGAGTAGAATACGTTGCAAAACTTTGAATGCACCCCTGGTTGACCATTTCACGGAACTGGCACATTCTGAAATGGATTTTAAATGGACTATCATTGATGTGATTAAACTCCCGAACCGAGGAGGCAACTTACAGCAGCTACTCAACAAGCAAGAACTTCGTTGGATTCTGAAGACCCGAAGCCTACACACTGGGCTTAACCGCACGGAAGATTGGACTTCCTTAACCTAAGTGCATATAAACTACAGTTTGGGTTGTTTGTTGGGTATAACTCTGACCTCTTTAAGACAGGAATCTGACTTGGATGCTAATCTGCCATTGGACCTGTGAGTCAAGATAAAACACTGCATGGTGTGATTGCAATGGTTATCCATTTTTATTCACCACTAAACTAAACTGAAATGTGTGATTTGTTATCTAAACTACACTCACCAATTCTTCAGTCACCCCTCCCATTTCCCTTCAATACCCCCTCCAAGAGCCGGTAAAATATTCGGCAATAATGCCTTGTCATTCCCCAGCTTCTGATTGTGTCGGTTCGAAACCCTGGCAACCGAAGGACCTGCATCTAGTCCTTCCTTTTTGCTCACCCACACCAGTGGCTGCCCTTCCCAAAATGGCCGCCACCCCGAGTCGCGCGACGATTGGCTACCTGCCTCACGTGACCGCACTCGTGACCACATTACCGGGTTGGAGCGCGGACCGGCTGTGAACGCACTCGCTCGCTCTGCAAGGACCCCCATTGAGGACCTGCAGCCTCCGGTACCCAGGTAAGAGCCCCACATTGTTGGCGCCCCATGTCACCGGCATGGCAATAGATCTTGAGCAGCAGCCTGAATCCAAACGGCTCTATTAACCACTTATGACTAGGGAAGCTGGCCCCCGGTTTAAAACTAGGTCGGCAGCCGTGAGCGCCGAAATTAATGGCACGTAATTATCCTTCTCTACCCCACAGATTCTTGGACCAGGGCATCGTTCCCCTTTGACTCCTTAATACCTATTTCCCTAGGTAAGTGTACACAATGCAACGGGCGACAGCATGGTCACGCACGCCTATGAACCAAGCCAACCTTAATAATAATCCTTTCTTCCCCCCCACTCCCCCCCTTTCAGAGAGCCACGAGGAAAATTAACCGTCCTTATAATAGCAACCCACAGTATAACCTGTTTGGTAAGCTGCTCACTCATAGCTGTCTCTCCTTTCTCACCAGGCTGCATGGTGTGCTCACTACTATGACCCTCGGCCATGTCACAAATGTGTCACTATTGATATGTGAAGACCTTGAATTGACGCATGGTATGTTCACTATTATGACCCTCGGCCTTGTCACAAATGTGTCACTATTGATATGTGCAGACCTTGATCTGACGCACCCCAATTACTCCGCGTACACCGGACTTCACTACCGCTAATTATAACATAAGCAATTCTTGATCACTTCGAAAAGTCACTATGAGCCATTAGCATGCACCGCACCGTCTTGCCGTGAACACTCTGGCATGTAGTTAGTGTGGCAGTAAATTATGCATTGCTGACAAGAGAACTACGTACTGACATGTTCTAACCTTTTTGTCTCCCCCTTCGTTTTCTTCAATCTGTAATATATATGTTTTGTTTTACTGTATAACAAATTATGTATGTTCAGGGTCTCAAGTTGAATTACTAACACTTTAGGCAATTATTTCTTGTCCTGAGGATGAACCGTTAATATGTGTGGTTCGAAACGTCGTCGACAATCAGTACACTAAGTGCAGAGTTAAAAATCATTTGAGCATGCATATGTGTACAATGTGGATTATCATTTCTGTAAATTCCATTTTTTGATAACCTGTTGTTGCCTGAATATCCCCCTTGTGTGTCTGTTCCGCGAGTGTGTTGGTTGGACATCGGCTGGTGTCCCACTTCCACCGCACTGTGTGCATTATCCCCCCGTTTGATACCAAATTTATTAAGAAATTAAATTGTCCGGCTGGACATTTCTAACAAATATAGGTCCATTGAGTCTATATTTATTGTTGCAATTCTACTTCTTTCTAAGGACCCCTGTCTTTTGAAAATAAGTTTCTACCCATGGTCCTTAGTTTACTGCGCCTTGGGTTCCCTTGTCTTACTTAAAAGACGACAATGTCAAACATTCAATGCTGTACAGAGTTCTGAGACTAAATACATTGTGTATTTTTCCTCACTATGCCATTCCAGTTTAAACCCAGCCATATGCAAATCAGTCTGACCCTGTGCCTCATGGGAACAGTCCAGCCCGAACTGCCAAGCCATGTCTTTCCCAGACCGGAATCAAGCATCCTAGGACCGGTTTCGGGGGTCCAACAAACTGGTCCTCAGAGGCTTGTTTCCGGTCCAGGGAAGGCATGGCTTGACAGTTCAGGCTGGACTGTTCCCATGAGGCACAGGGTCAGACTGATTTGCATATGGCTGGGTCCAACTGGGGTAGCATAGTGAGCAAAAGAAGGATGAATTCAACCCAGATCTGTGACTGGGGGTGAACGGTTACATTCCGTCCATCAGCCAGCCGTGAATTCAAGCTGGCCTGGCTGATGAGATGTGATGCTCCGGAACCAGTCCCAGGATGTTTGTTTTGGCAATTACTGCTGGACTGTTCCCATGCGGAGCAGGGTAAAGACTGATTTGCATATGGCTGGATCCAAACTGGGATGATGTGGATAGATTTAACCCAGACCTTTTGATTAGGGATGAATGTTTCATTTGCTCAGCATTCCGTCTATCATTTGTTGCTGATGCACAGGGAGCAGCGAAAACCAACAGAGAAAACCAGGGACCAACCAAATCAATCAGGCAAGAAAGCAACAGACACTCAGAGAGCAGCTACAACTATCGTACACAATAACAGGTTCAATATAAAACCCAAACTCAGCAGCAGGGTCTGCTAGGAACTCCAGGAACAGCTACAACAGTTAGACAGACACCAAAGAGCAACAGCGACTATCAGCTGCCCAACCAATAGCAGACTCTGCTGGAAACTCCGGGAACAGCTACAACAGTTAGACAGACACCAAAGAGCCACAGTAACTATCAGCTGCCCAACCAATAGCAGACTCTACTGGAAGCTCTGGGAACAGCTACAACAGGCAGACAGACACCAAAGAGCAACAGTGACCATCAGCTACCCAACCAATAGCAGAGTCTGCTAGAAACTCCAGGAACAGCTACAACAGTTAGACAGACACCAAAGAGCAACAGTGACTACCAGCTACCCAACCAATAGCAGACTCTACTGGAAGCTCTGGGAACAGCTACAACAGGCAGACAGACACCAAAGAGCAACAGTGACCATCAGCTACCCAACCAATAGCAGACTCTGCTGAAAAGCTCTGGGAACAGCTTCAACAATCAGACACCCGAAGAGCAACAGATGCTATCAAATACCCAGACACCAACGGCAAATTCTGCTAAAGCCCGGGAGAAGCTACAACTCTCAGACAGCCAAAGAGCAGCAGATACCATCTCATACCCAGATACCAACAGCAGCGGACAGACACTGTCAGAAACCCACAGACCAGCTAAAACAGTCATGCCGAAATTTGGCAGCAATCGATGTTAGCATTTAGCTGAGGCCATCTTGTTTCCAGCAGCCATTTTGTCTGCCATGTGTTCGTGATGCGCTCTTTCCTTCTTCTCTGTCGTTGGCCCTTGTGCTCTGTTCAAAGGACTGGCTATACTTAGCCTCTGCTACTCTGCACATGCGCAGAGAAGCCTGTAGCTGCCCATGCACCTGTTTAGGTGTGTTACTGTCAGGATGTTTCTACTGAAGTCAGCAATTGTTGGCTCTTCCTTCTTTGTTGACTGTGCATTTCTGTATGACCATCTATGTATGTAACTTTCCTATGTGTGCTTGTACCACCCTCTTTTGAGCTCCTGTGTGGGAATAAAAGACCCCTGGTTCTTCTACTCCGTGTGCTACTTCATACTCTACCGAAGGGTGTTGTGTGGATGTAGTTCCACCTCCTGAGGTTTATAAAATATATTTTTACTATTTCAGCTTCCATGCCAACTTCTATTTACTGGTCTGAGGACTTGCATGCAGAGAAGGGAGAACCCCTAGCACTGGAAGGCCTGGCTGAGGCCCACCTCTACAGTCAGACACCCGAAACCAACAGACACTTCCAGAAACTCAGAGAGTAGCTACAGCAATCAGAGACCCAAGCAGATACCAGCAGCAGCCAGACACCAGCAGCACACCCTGCTAGAAACCGTGGGAGCAGCTACAAACGTCAGACATCTAAACAGCAACAGAAACTGTCAGACACCCGGAAACCAACAGCAACAGGCCGACTATGTCAGAAACCCAGAGACCAGACACAAAATGAAGACACCCAGAGAACAAAATACAACAGACAAAGGCTGTTAGAAACCCAGAAACCAAGGCAACACAATCAGACACGCAGAGAGCAACACATACCATTAGACACACAGAACATAGCTGCTGGATACAGGCGGAAACCAGCAACCAATAAAAATGGTCAAAAGGAGACAGATGCCATCAGCTACCCAGAAACCAACAGACACTGTCAAACACATTTAAACGAACGACCTCAACCAGACACCCATAGAGCAACAGACAACCAACAACCAAGAGAACAAGCAATACACACAGACTTCAAAAAGCAAACTCAATGCCTATTGGACACTCAGACCCCAAGAGACACAAACTGCTCGCCGTCCAGAGACCGACTGTAACAAACTTTGAAGGTGGCATCACTGCCCATCACTGCCCAGGCAAGTGCACCAACATTGGTGGCTGTCTGTGGTATGAGTGTGACGCCTCATGCAGATGCCACTAGAGTAACATCGATTCCGCAAAGGGTGGGCACCGTCCTTGACTGACAGGAAAGGCACCCAATGGCCCCGCGTCTTCCAGGTGAATGCAGGTCTCACTGGCCGAGGGGGCTTCCAGTGGGGGTCAGTGCTGTTACATCCCCTTCACTTACCAAGCTGCCGCCTGCGTGCCTGCTACCGACTGCTAAGACTGGGAGACTCTCTCTCTCTCTCTCTCTCTCTCTCAGCAGAGTAATGGCTCAGTGAGACAGTCACCCAGCACTCACTCCTCGCGTCCCAGTGCAGTCTGCTCTCACTCTGAGACACTCCGCCTGTCTCAGCAGGTGCTGGCTCAGTGAGACAGTCACCGAGCACTCACTCCTCGCGTGCCAGAGCAGTCTCTTGACACTGTGAGACACTCCGCCTGTCTCAGCAGGTGCTGGCTCAGTGAGACAGTCACCCAGCACTCACTCCTCGCATGCCAGTGCAGTCTCTTGATACTCTGAGACACTCACCCTGTCTCAGCAGGTGCTGGCTCACTGAGACAGTCACCCAGCACTCTTCCCTCGCGTCCCAGTGCAGTCTGCTGACACTCTGAGACACTCCGCCTGTCTCAGCAGGTGCTGGCTCAGTGAGACAGTCACCCAGCACTCACTCCTCGCGTCCCAGTGCAGTCTGCTCTCACTCTGAGACACTCACCCTGTCTCCGCAGGTGCTGGCTCAGTGAGACAGTCACCCAGCACTCACTCCTCGCGTCCCAGTGCAGTCTGCTCTCACTCTGAGACACTCCGCCTGTCTCAGCAGGTGCTGGCTCAGTGAGACTGTCACCCAGCACTCACTCCTCGCGTGCCAGTGCAGTCTGCTCTCACTCTGAGACACTCCGCCTGTCTCAGCAGGTGCTGGCTCAGTGAGACTGTCACCCAGCACTCACTCCTCGCGTCCCAGTGCAGTCTGCTCTCACTCTGAGACACTCACCCTGTCTCAGCAGGTGCTGGCTCAGTGAGACTGTCACCCAGCACTCACTCCTCGCGTCCCAGTGCAGTCTGCTCTCACTCTGAGACACTCCGCCTGTCTCAGCAGGTGCTGGCTCAGTGAGACTGTCACCCAGCACTCACTCCTCGCGTCCCAGTGCAGTCTGCTCTCACTCTGAGACACTCACCCTGTCTCAGCAGGTGCTGGCTCAGTGAGACAGTCACCCAGCACTCACTCCTCGCGTGCCAGTGCCGTCTGCTCTCACTCTGAGACACTCACCCTGTCTCAGCAGGTGCTGGCTCAGTGAGACAGTCACCCAGCACTCACTCCTCGCGTCCCAGTGCAGTCTGCTCTCACTCTGAGACACTCACCCTGTCTCAGCAGGTGCTGGCTCAGTGAGACTGTCACCCAGCACTCACTCCTCGCGTGCCAGTGCCGTCTGCTGACACTCTGAGACACTCACCCTGTCTCAGCAGGTGCTGGCTCAGTGAGACTGTCACCCAGCACTCACTCCTCGCGTCCCAGTGCAGTCTGCTCTCACTCTGAGACACTCACCCTGTCTCAGCAGGTGCTGGCTCAGTGAGACTGTCACCCAGCACTCACTCCTCGCGTGCCAGTGCCGTCTGCTGACACTCTGAGACACTCCGCCTGTCTCAGCAGGTGCTGGCTCAGTGAGACAGTCACCCAGCACTCATTCCTCGCGTCCCAGTGCAGTCTGCTCTCACTCTGAGACACTCCGCCTGTCTCAGCAGGTGCTGGCTCAGTGAGACAGTCACCCAGCACTCACTCCTCGCGTGCCAGAGCAGTCTCTTGACACTCTGAGACACTCCGCCTGTCTCAGCAGGTGGCTCAGTGAGACAGTCACCCAGCACTCATTCCTCGCGTGCCAGTGCCGTCTGCTGACACTGCGCCAGCGCAGCTGCCTCTCGGGTCCGCGGCTCCACGCAGCTGTGCGCAGCTGTGCGCGGTGCCTTGGGCCCGGACCCTGGTAGAGTGCTGTCTCCTGCACGTGAGGTGGGCTGGCTTTGAACATATCTCCTGGGCAGCCCCCAACCCTTCCCAGCATGCTCCTCCAGGTCTGTCTTTCTGTAGACTTCCTTCCCTTAATTGCCTGCAGTCTTCTCGAACTCTCTAAATGGGTCAGCCGCCTCTGCGCGCTTTTCTCCGGTGCTCCCTGCTTCGCTGGGTCGGTTCGTGTGTGCGAGCGATCAGCTGATGTGTGGTGTCTGTGACATGACAGATATGTGGTGTCTGTGGTATGACAGATGTGTGGTGTCTGTGGTATGACAGATGTGTGGTGTCTGTGGTATGACAGATGTGTGGTGTCTGTGGTATGACAGATGTGTGGTATCTGTGGCATGACAGATGTGTGGTGTCTGTGATATGACAGATGTGTGGTGTCTGTGGTATGACAGATGTGTGGTATCTGTGGCATGACAGATGTGTGGTGTCTGTGGTATGACAGATGTGTGGTGTCTGTGGCATGAAAGATGTGTGGTGTCTGTGGTATGAACAATGTGTGGTGTCTGTGGCATGGAAGATGTGTGGTGTCTGTGGTATGACAGATGTGTGGTGTCTGTGGTATGACAGATGTGTGGTGTCTGTGGCATGGAAGATGTGTGGTGTCTGTGGCATGAACAATGTGTGGTGTCTGTGGCATGGAAGATGTGTGGTGTCTGTGGTATGACAGATGTGTGGTGTCTGTGGTATGACAGATGTGTGGTGTCTGTGGCATGGAAGATGTGTGGTGTCTGTGGCATGAACAATGTGTGGTGTCTGTGGCATGACAGATATGTGGTGTCTGCGACATGAATGATGTGTGGTGTCTGCGACATGACAGATGTGTGGTGTCTGTGGCATGGAAGATGTGTGGTGCACGTGGTATGAAAGATATGTAGTGCACGTGGCATGAAAGATGTGTGGTGTCTGTGGCATGGAAGATGTGTGGTGTCTGTGGTATGAAAGATATGTGGTGTCTGTGGCATGACAGATGTGTGGTGTCTGCGACATGAAAGATGTGTGGTGTCAGCGGCATGAAAGATGTGTGGTGTCTGTGGCATGTAAGATGTCTGGTGTCTGTGGCATGAAAGATATGTGGTGTCTGTGGTATGAAAGATATGTGGTGTCTGTGGCATGAAAGATGTGCGGTGTCTGTGGCATGAAAGATGTCTGGTGTCTGTGGCATGAAAGATGTGTGGTGTCTGTGGCATGAAAGATGTGTGGTGTCTGTGGTATGACAGATGTGTGGTGTCTGTGGCATGTAAGATGTCTGGTGTCTGTGGTATGAAAGATATGTGGTGTCTGTGGCATGTAAGATGTCTGGTGTCTGTGGCATGAACGATGTCTGGTGTCTGTGGCATGAAAGATGTGTGGTGTCTGTGGCATGAAAGATGTGTGGTGTCTGTGGTATGACAGATGTGTGGTGTCTGTGGCATGAAAGATATGTGGTGTCTGTGGTATGAAAGATATGTGGTGTCTGTGGCATGTAAGATGTCTGGTGTCTGTGGCATGAAAGATGTCTGGTGTCTGTGGCATGAAAGATGTGTGGTGTCTGTGGTATGAAAGATATGTGGTGTCTGCAGCATGGAAGATGTGTGGTGTCTGTGGCATGTAAGATGTCTGGTGTCTGTGGCATGAAAGATGTGTGATGTCTGTGGTATGAAAGATATGTGGTGTCTGTGGCATGAAAGATGTGTGGTGTCTGTGGCATGAAAGATGTGTGGTGTCTGCGGCATGACAGATGTGTGATGTCTGCGGCATGAAAGATGTGTGGTGTCTGTGGCATGAAAGATGTGTGGTGTCCGTGGTATGAAAGATGTGTGGTGTCTGTGGCATGACAGATGTGTGGTGTCTGTGGCATGAAAGATATGTAGTGCACGTGGCATGAAAGATGTGTGGTATCTGTGGCATGAAAGATAGGTAGTGCACGTGGCATGAAAGATGTGTGGTATCTGTGGCATGAAAGATATGTAGTGCACGTGGCATGACAGATGTGTGGTGTCTGCAACATGACAGATGTGTGGTGTCTGTGGTATGAAAGATGTGTGGTGTCTGCGGCATGAAAGATGTGTGGTGTCTGTGGCATGAAAGATGTGTGGTGTCTGTGGTATGAAAGATGTGTGGTGTCTGTGGCATGACAGATGTGTGGTGTCTGTGGCATGAAAGATATATAGTGCACGTGGCATGAAAGATGTGTGGTATCTGTGGCATGAAAGATATGTAGTGCACGTGGCATGAAAGATGTGTGGTATCTGTGGCATGAAAGATATGTAGTGCATGTGGCATGACAGATGTGTGGTGTCTGCAACATGACAGATGTGTGGTGTCTGTGGTATGAAAGATGTGTGGTGTCTGTGGCATGAAAGATGTGTGGTGTCTGTGGTATGACAGATGTGTGGTGTCTGTGGCATGAAAGATGTGTGGTGTCTGTGGTATGAAAGATATGTAGTGCACGTGGCATGAAAGATGTGTGGTGTCTGCGACATGACAGATGTGTGGTGTCTGTGGTATGAAAGATATGTGGTGTCTGTGGCATGAACAATGTGTGGTCTCTTTGGCATGAAAGATGTGTGGTGTCTGTGGTATGACAGATGTGTGGTGTCTGCGGCATGAAAGATATGTGGTGTCTGCGGCATGACAGATGTGTGGTATCTGCGGCATGAAAGATTTGTGGTGTCTGTGGTATGAAAGATATGTGGTGTCTGTGGTATGAAAGATATGTAGTGCACGTGGCATGACAGATGTGTGATGTCTGCGGCATGAAAGATGTGTGGTGTCTGTGGCATGACATATATGTGGTGTCTGCGGCATGACAGGTGTGTGGTATCTGCGGCATGAAAGATTTGTGGTGTCTGTGGTATGAAAGATGTGTGGTGTCTGTGGTATGAAAGATATGTAGTGCACGTGGCATGACAGATGTGTGATGTCTGCGGCATGAAAGATGTGTGGTGTCTGCGGCATGAAAGATGTGTGGTGTCTGTGGCATGACAGATGTGTGGTGTCAGTGGTATGACAGATGTGTGGTGTCTGCGGCATGAAAGATATGTGGTGTCTGTGGTATGACAGATGTGTGGTGTCTGCGGCATGAAAGATATGTGGTATCTGTTGCATGACAGATGTGTGGTGTCTGTGGTATGACAGATGTGTGGTGTCTGCGGCATGAAAGATATGTGGTGTCTGTGGCATGAAAGATGTGTGGTGTCTGTGGTATGAAAGATGTGTGGTGTCTGTGGCATGACAGATGTGTGGTATCTGTGGTATGACAGATGTGTGGTGTCTGTGGCATGAACAATGTGTGGTGTCTGTGGCATGAAAGAGGTGTGGTGTCTGCGACATGACAGATGTGTGGTGTCTGTGGTATGAAAGATATGTGGTGTCTGTGGCATGAACAATGTGTGGTGTCTGTGGCATGAAAGATGTGTAGTGCACGTGGCATGACAGATGTGTGGTGTCTGCGACATGACAGATGTGTGGTGTCTGTGGTATGAAAGATGTGTGGTGTCTGTGGCATGAACAATGTGTGGTGTCTGTGGCATGAAAGATGTGTGGTGTCTGTGGTATGAAAGATATGTGGTGTCTGTGGTATGAAAGATTTGTGGTGTCTGTGGCATGAACAATGTGTGGTGTCTGTGGCATGAACAATGTGTGGTGTCTGTGGCATGAAAGATATGTGGTGTCTGTGGCATGAACAATGTGTGGTGTCTGTGGCATGACAGATGTGTGGTGTCTGTGACATGAAAGATGTGTGGTGTCTGCGGCATGAAAGATGTGTGGTGTCTGTGGCATGAAAGATGTGTGGTGTCTGTGGCATGACAGATATGTGGTGTCTGACGCATGACAGATATGTGGTGTCTGCGGCATGACAGATGTGTGGTGTCTGCGACATGAAAGATGTGTGATGTCTGTGGCATGAAAGATGTGTGGTGTCTGTGGTATGACAGATGAGTGGTGTCTGCGACATGAAAGATGTGTGGTGTCTGCGGCATGAAAGATGTGTGGTGTCTGTGGTATGAAAGATATGTAGTGCACGTGGCATGACAGATGTGTGATGTCTGCGGCATGACAGATGTGTGGTGTCTGCGACATGAAAGATGTGTGGTGTCTGCGGCATGAAAGATGTGTGGTGTCTGTGGTATGAAAGATATGTGGTGTCTGTGGCATGACAGATGTGTGGTGTCTGTGGCATGACAGATGTGTGGTGTCTGTGGCATGACAGATGTGTGGTGTCTGCGGCATGAAAGATGCGTGGTGTCTGCGGCATGAAAGATGTGTGGTGTCTGTGGTATGAAAGATATGTGGTGTCTGCGGCATGAAAGATGTGTGGTGTCTGTGGTATGAAAGATGTGTGGTGTCTGTGGCATGAAAGATGTGTGGTGTCTGTGGTATGAAAGATATGTAGTGCACGTGGCATGACAGATGTGTGGTGTCTGCGACATGAAAGATGTGTGGTGTCTGCGGCATGAAAGATGTGTGGTGTCTGTGGTATGAAAGATATGTGGTGTCTGTGGCATGACAGATGTGTCGTGTCTGTGGCATGACAGATGTGTGGTGTCTGTGGCATGACAGATGTGTGGTGTCTGTGGCATGACAGATGTGTGGTGTCTGTGGCATGACAGATGTGTGGTGTCTGCGGCATGACAGATAGTGGAGAAGCGTAGCTCAATGGTTAGAGCGGCAGACCCTGAATCAGAGGTCTGGCCTGGGACAAGGGTTCAATTCCCCGCCTCTACGGGTCTTGGGCTCAAATTTCCCCGGACCTGATAATTCTCGCCTCGGTGCCTGTTCCAATCATGGGTCCCACTCTGCAACTCTGGGCAATAGCTTGCTTAATCTCCACAACGGCCCCAGCAGCGCTGGGATGTCTGGCTTCACCTTGGGGGTGCCCAGGAGTGGACATCTCACAGGAAAAGCCAGGAAGGGTTCCACAGCGGTATGAATACAGCGCTACGAGAGCTCTTGGTAGAAGGCGCTATATAAATACAAACACATTTACATTTACATATGTGGTGTCTGTGGCATGACAGCTATGTGGTGTCTGCGGCATGAAAGATGTGTGGTATCTGTGGCATGACAGATGTGTGGTATTTGTGGCATGACAGATGTGTGGTGTCTGTGGCATGACAGATGTGTTGTATCTGTGGCATGACAGATATGTGGTGTATGTGGCATGAAAGATGTGTGGTGTCTGTGGCATGAAAGATGTGTGGTGTCTGTGGCATGACAGATGTGTGGTGTCTGCGGCATGAAAGATGAGGACCTCGACATGAGCCAAGGAAGGGAGTCAGAGAAGCTCCTGACATGTCTAGGCCTCTGGAAGAATAGGGCTAGGTAGCTCACTTGTTAGCCATAATAAATAACTGACACCTTCCAAGCCCTACCAGTCTTTCAAAGACCAACATTACTATTTCCAGCTCATCCGATCTTTGTAGGGCCAAGGCTGGCATGTAACTGACTCTGCACCCGCTCTACTGGCCTTTCATGTTTTTGCCATGTGAATGGCTGTGGCCCCGTGCCATTGACGTTCAAGGAAGAGCTGGCACTGGACTTTCAGAGGTTCAGGACTGGCACCTAACTCACTTTGCCTCAAATGCTGCTGGACATTTGAGCCAAAACTGACCCCTCCCCAGCCCTGATGCTCCTTCAGCCATACAGACCCTGTTGGACGTTCTAGATGTAAGACTGAGCCACAACTAACCCCTCCCCAGCCCTGATGCTCCTTCAGCCATACAGACCCTGTTGGACGTTCTAGATGTAAGACTGAGTCACAACTGACCCCTCCCCAGCCCTAATGCCCCTTCAGCCATACAGACCTCGCTCTGGCCTTGCTAAACAGGACTCAACAGAGAATCACCAACAGAAAAAGTTCTCTTCTTTACCAATGCTCCAATCTATCACCCAAGAATGCTCCTTCGGAAGTAACTTACTTCAATTGAAACTTTATTTCCCATTCATTAACAATACGTCAACAGGCATACAGTCAACGTGTTTCGCTCTTCACAAAGAGAGCTTCTTCAGGGCTACTGACAACTGTAAGTGATGTACCAAAAACTGTGAGTCCTGTTCTTGAGTATAAAGTGAACATGTGTCTCCCTGCTGACCAAAATCCTGGGTACTGGATCTGCATGGAAAGAGGGGCGTCCAAACCTCTGTGACTTTTGGGGGCGCCTTGTCGAGCTACCAATTGAGATTATTTGAAGACTGAGATTCAAAATCAATGGTAACAAGCGCAGGTAGAATAGATTCTCTCAGAAAAAGGGACAGTATTTTGATAAAACTGTAATATTGTCAAACAGTAAAACCAAGTAATGACTAAACTCTAACAAAGGTGTCTATGCCCTATGTACGCACATCCATCCACTGTGTAAGGCGGTACATTCACAACCCCCCCACATTCAAAATAACACTCACTGTCAGTCTTAGTTGTGATGGTCTCATGGTGCCAGCACCTGGCCACCTTGGGTGGAATCGCAGTGCCGATCAATATTGAAACAATAGCACAGAAGCACACACATTGCAGTATATTTTTTTCCCTCACAATCCTTGGTAAGAAAATCGAGCGAGATGGTGTGATGTTCTCTTTTTAATTTATAAGTGATTCAGAGTATCTTGTTTTTTAACAAGAAGCAGCCGACACGAAGAAGCAGCCGACACGTGTTTCGTCCACCCTGACTTTTTCAAGGCTAAATGTGTTTGTAGTTGCTCATGTGTCCAACACTACTCGTCAGTTTCCCGGATTTCAATTTCCAACCCCCCCCCCCACACGGTGGATTGTGAATAGTCTAAAAGGGCCTCCCGATAGAAACCCCTTTCTATGAGCTTGTTTATCGTTAATATCTCCCGGGGCGGCCATGTTCCTACAGTCACAACAATGTTATTCCACTGGTAATAACCTGTGATATGTTTGGTATGTAGGACCCTGATAAACCTACTGTGATCTGCACAATTTACCCGGAGGAAATGCACGAGCGACAGTCGTGGCCAGGGCGAAACACGTGTCGGCTGCTTCTTGTTGAAAACGATATACTGGGCATCATCTATGAATTAATA
This sequence comes from Lissotriton vulgaris, assembly GCF_964263255.1. NCBI lineage: Eukaryota > Metazoa > Chordata > Amphibia > Caudata > Salamandridae > Lissotriton > Lissotriton vulgaris. The sequence goes on along the minus strand of NW_028250627.1, from coordinate 88,150 downwards.
AGAGAATATTACACCATCCACGCTCAAACTGGGCTTTCTTATCAATGATTGTGAAAAATATATATATACTGCGGTGTGTGTACTTCGGTGCCATTGTTTGTGAAACAGTAAAACCATAATTAACAAAAGTCTGATATCTGTATCATCCGCTGCACAGTACGAGGACCCACCACCCTTGAGACCGGTTTAGAATCCCCAGAGGAGCACAGGGTCAGGCCTGAAATGAATGCATTGTTCGTGCTCACTGTACTAACACTGCACAAAGTAAATGCTGATTGCAATCCTTTCAGTCAGGACACAAAGGGCGAAGTAATCCGCAGGGTTCAGCACAATGGAGAGATCCGAGCTGCCCAAGGGCTGGACTAATTTACAATGCGAGTCTAGATGTACCCCGGGGGCACCTACTAGAGAACACTCATTGTGCCCCAGGGGCCTACTTCGACCATTAACACATTATGGTGTAATTTTGAAAAAAACAAGCTGATGTGGAACTAGTAGAAAAAGAGTGAACAGCCCTGCAAAGATTCCCAGGTCCATGCATGATGTGAGGATCCAGTCCAGGTTTTTTCTTTGCATTCTGGGAATTGTAGTCTTGTTTATTTCATCATAAATCACCACTGATCCATTCTTCAATCTATATCTGGCTCTCCTTTAGATGTCTGCCCCCCACACAAAATTAAAATAGCAATAAATGTGCTTCATCTCCATTTTAATGACTTATTTAGGGGCATATTAACAACGGACAGCGATAATTATCGCTGGCCGTGCTTAGCGATAATTATATTATCGCAGGCTATCTCTGGTATTTATCGCCCTGGTAGCGCGTACTTAACAATGCGTTACTCCAGGGCGATAAAAGTTCCAGAGACAGCGAGGTCATCGCCCTTTTGCAGGGAACATCGCTGGTTTAACAGCGATGTTCCCTGCAAAACGGCGATAACCTTGCTGATACGACCCACTGGGCCGTATCAGCATAATCCACCCCCTACGTTAGGGATGGCTAAGTCAGGAGTTTAGCAGACGCTAGATTTTTCGCCAAAATCTAATGTGTGCTAAAATCATGTGGGCTGCCTTGTAAATATCGCAATGTGAACATCAATTATATTTCCAAGGTAGTCCATATGGGGAACGCCCAGTAACGCCCACTTTGCATCTCATTAGAGATGCAAAGGGAGGTGTTGAGGAAAAGGGTGCTAACATGCGATTATGCATGTTTACACCCTCTTGTAAATAGGCGCTGATTTTATCTCTGCTTTTTTGGCTTTGTAATCCAAAAAAGCAGAGATAAAGCCCTTGTAAATATGTCCCTTAATATTTTGCTAGAAACCAGAACCCTTCCTACTAATGGAAAGACGCAATGGTGCTCTGTGTACTAAAAAAGGCAAACTCAGACCCTTTAAACACTAGCAACTACCGGCCGATTTCTCTACTTCCAGTGATGGGAAAATTGCTAGAAACCTGGGTTAACGGACAAATGACCAAATTTCAAACGGGAAAGAATTGTCTCCATCCTTCTCAATCTGGCTTTCGTGATGGATTTAGTACAGAATCAGCACTCCTGGTTGTTGCAGCCTTTATTAAAATTCAACTTGACTCAGGAAGAAAATCTATATTAGTTCTTCTGGACCTGTCGGGCGCATTTGATACGGTCTCTCAAGAGATCCTATTACGGCGGCTGGAAGAAATAGGACTAATAGGCTCTGTCTGCATGGTTTAAACCTTTCTTGCGGGCAGACAGCAAGCAGTCTACCTTCCCCTTATACTTCCAAGCCCTTAGCCCCACGGTATATGCCCCCCCCCCCTTGCAGTCGTGGCACAAACTTTGGGTTTTAATGTTGTGTCATACACTGACGACACCCAACTGATGTCGGCCTTCAATACCTTAGACCTCTCCGCAATGGACACTTTCCAAAGCTGCCTTCCAGCAGTAGCAGATTGGATGTAGAGGAATAGCCTCTGGGTAAACTCAGATAAATGAGAGATCTTGGTCTTCACCACCTACTCACCACTGGAAATGAAGTAATCTGACCAGCTGAGCTTGGAATACCCCTGCCCCTACCACTGTGGCCAAGAGCGGGGGAGTCCAGCTGGTCCTCGAGCCGATGCCACGATTGGGACCTGCTTTACCCCTGCCCCTGCCACTGTGGCCAAGAGCGTGGGAGTCGAGCTGGTCCTCGAGCCGATGCCACGGTTGGTACCTGCTTTACCCCTGCCCCTACCACTGTGGCCAAAAACGTGGGAGTCGAGCTGGTCCTCAAGCCGATGCCACGGTTGGGACCTGGTTTACCCCTGCCCCTACCACTGTGGCCAAAAACGTGGGAGTCGAGCTGGTCCTCAAGCCGATGCCACGGTTGGGACCTGCTTTACCCCTGCCCCTACCACTGTGGCCAAGAGCGTGGGAGTCGAGCTGGTCCTCGAGCCGATGCCACGGTTGGGACCTGCTTTACCCCTGCCCCTACCACTGTGGCCAAAAACGTGGGAGTCGAGCTGGTCCTCAAGCCGATGCCACGGTTGGGACCTGGTTTACCCCTGCCCCTACCACTGTGGCCAAAAACGTGGGAGTCGAGCTGGTCCTCAAGCCGATGCCACGATTGGGACCTGCTTTACCCCTGCCCCTACCTTTGTGGCCAAGAGCGTGGGAGTCGAGCTGGTCCTCAAGCCGATGCCACGATTGGGACCTGCTTTACCCCTGCCCCTACCACTGTGGCCAAGAGCGTGGGAGTCGAGCTGGTCCTCAAGCCGATGCCACGATTGGGACCTGCTTTACCCCTGCCCCTACCACTGTAGCCAAGAGCGTGGGAGTTGAGCTGGGCACTTCAGTTTCCTTGAAGCCTCAAGCCAATGCCACGATTGGGACTTGCTTCTCAATACTGAAATCTCTCTGAATCTTTTGACAAATATCTAACTTTAAATACCCGCAAATGCATCACTTGTGTCCTAATAATATCTAGACTGGACTATGCAAACGTCCTGCTCCTCGGGGCTCCTCACGAGCTGGTCAAAAGACTTCATCGGGTCCAGTATGCTGCAGCCCATCTGGTTCTGGTGCCTACATTCAACTCACTTCAAAAGGGACTGAAAACATTACATTGGCTCCCCATTAATCAAAGAATCAAATGTAAACTCTGATTTTCACCTTTAGAGCTGGTCCGTGATACAACCACACATTCATTTAGGATCTTCTCACCAAAACCCATTCGCTGTCCCAAGAATGCACGAGCTCCACAGCTGGAGGCAGGGCCTTTTTCTATCTAGCACCTACATTGTGGAAGGCTCCTTAGAAAGATACAAAGAGAAACCTTGTGTAGGAAAGCAGGATTTGCTTTCATGGTTTCCCCCACTCTTTGCTGGTGTTAGTATGGTTGTTTTTTTGACTGGTCTGACTGGGATCCTGCTAATCAGGACCCTTAGTCACTGCACATCCTCCCTAAATTTGGCTTGGTGGGTACTTTGGTACCTCCACAATTGGTTACTGGTGTACCTGTATAAGTCCTTAGTATATGGTACTAAGGTACCCAGGGCATAGGTGCACCAGGGTCTCCCATGGGCTGCAGCATGGATTGTGCCACCCATGGGAGACCCCTCGAACTGTGACTTCATGCCAGCCATTGCAGCCTGTGTAAGCTGGTGCTAGAACAACTTACGACAGATAGGTGGGTCCTCAGATTCATTTTGGGACAAGACTCAAGCCTGAAAACACATCACTCTTCGACCGTCTGGACACTTGGACTTCACCTGGAACCAAGACTGCATCACAGAAGACTTCTGCAGCTCCAGGCCTCACTGTTCTGCAAGCCTTCTTTGTCATCTGTGTCTCGGCTTCATACAGACCTTGATGCCCACAGACTTGTGGGCATCAAGGACACTGGAAGTAAACTCCATTGGACTTAAGGAGTCACCCCTCTGCTTCTGCAGACCCCACAATGAGGCTGACCGATCTGCTCCTGGCGTCCCACGGACTTCTAAAGGCTCAGCAACACAAGTGGTGGTTCTGCAACTCCCTTGATGTCTGACCTGAGCTTTCTGCAATTTTGAGGCCAGTATCCCTCGTCAGAACCACTGGACTGAACCCCTCTGCAATGTGTTTACTTTCCATTGCCGAGGCTTGTTGACTCTGCTCTCCAGAGATCTTCAGACCACAAGAAGCTCCAGCCTCCAGCATCTCTTCTGCCAAGAACAATGTCCTCACCTCATCTCTGCACCGTGGGCCTTCATCTTTGGTGAGCCTCCCGAGGTCCTCTTGCGACTCCTGTGCCATTGGCCTGTGGGTCCTCTTGAGGGTCTTCTCTTGCTTCAGTGGGCTCCCCTACTTTCTCTGGACCTGCTCTGACTCTCCTGCTTGCGGTGAGTTATTTGTACCTTGCTGCTCCCAACCTTGCTCGTTCTTCACAGTCCACACCTATTGCAGCTGCCAAGGCTTGTTGGTGCTCCCGCCGGACACCAAACCCCTGGTTCTCGAATTCCAATGTGAGACAGCTCTTGCGTGGCTCCTGGTCTTCCTCCGTGTTTTCTGGTCCTCACATCTGTAGCGACATGGTCACTGTCGTCACTCCTTCACCTTCCGACATCAGTGGGCGTTGCTCTCCCATGTCTCCTGGTCAGCCCCGAGTGGCATAGACTCTGTCCCCCCTACTTGCAGGTTTTTCACTTCAAGAATCCACTCCTGGATTCCACTGGACTCTTGCACAGTCTTTGCCAGCCCCATCTTTACTGAAGTCCTCCACTGTGGTCTACAGCTGTTTCCGACGTCACTTCGCACCCGGCTTCCCTGATGTAGGTATCCTGGTTCCCGGGGTATCCATGGACAGGGTTATGTTATGTTATGTTATATTTGGTTTTGTATAGCGCACGGCTACTCAAAAAGAGTGTCCCGGCGCTTTTATTGAGACCTAGAGCAGAATAACACAACACAGTGATGTAAAATCAGAATAAAGAAAACAGAACAGAGGGGTGATGACCTAAAGGGCAAAAAGCCAGGTTTTAAGGCCTTTCCTAAAGGCAAGCAAATTGGTAGCACTGCGCAATGTCAACGGCAGAGTGTTCCACAGCTGTGGCGCCAGCAACCTAAAGGAGCGCCCTCCAATGCGGGCTCTTTTTACTTGTGGAACCACCGCAAGAAACAGAGATTCTGATCTTAGAGAGCGAGCCGGATGGTAAAAGGCAAGTCTCCTTTGAAGGTACTTTGCTCCCACAGCATGAAGGGCCTTATAGGCCAGGGACAAAGCCTTAAAGGCAATCCGCTTCCGGATAGGTAGTCAGTGAAGTGACTGTAACAGGCCAACAGCACTGGCTCGCCTATTTAGACCATAGATGGCCCTCGCGGCCGCGTTCTGAACAACTTGCAGCCGCTGCAGTAGATATTCTGGCAGGCCCAGATAGAGGACGTTGGAATAATCCAGTCTTGAGCCAATCAGGGCCTGCACTGTCATCTTCCTATGCTCCTCTGAGAGAAGAGGCAAAAACTTTCGGAGCATCTTGAGCAGACCAAAACATGTTCCCGTTAAACCAAGGATCTGGGATCTCAACGTCAGACCCTTGTCTATCTTGACCCCCAGGTTCTTAGCCACCTGGGATGAACAAGACGGGGGGAACATATTAATAGGCCACCATGCCTGCCAGTCCGGATCCGATGAACATCCAAAGAAGAGTACCTCAGATTTATCTAAGTTGCACTTGAGGCTGTTCAGCTGGAACCATTTAAAAACAGCCCCAAGGCACTCCCGGATACTCTCTCCATCAAAATCTCCTCCTTTCTTACATGAAAAGATGAGCTGGGTGTCATCGGCATAGGATGACTCTGCAACCTTCCATCTTCCATAGGTACCATTCCTTAGGTAGTTCCCTGTGTCCCCAGCTCATGTGAGTCTCATGGTCCAGGTATGGACTATGGTCGCAGTTCGCAATCCATTTGTTTTGTAAATGGTTCGGTCTCCCCCTGGAGACCACTATGTATTGTGCTTACATAATTATTTGCAAATGAAGTATTGCTGTGTATTTGTGTTGATATTTCTGAGTAGGAGATTTCCAATGTGTTAGTGAGTGTTGTGTAATAAATAGAAATATTGTTTTTTATGCAGTGTGTGGTTCTTTTTTTGTTTAATCCACACTCTATATGATTAGTTCTGGTAAAACAAGCTGCTTAACACTGCTTCTTGACTAAGCCTGAAGGCTGCTCCACGCAGCTACCATTAGCCCCTTCGCAGCGGGGGTAATTCCCCCGCTGTGCTGGGGGGAGTGGGATGCGCACAGCGCCCCGGTGCTCATGACAAGCTGAGCTCGTCATGACCACACCCGTTTCCATGGAACGCTCAGCACAGCAAGGGAATTATCCCTGCGTGTGAGCGTTCCACGGCTCATGACGAGCTCAGCACGTCATGAGCACCGGAGCACCGTGCCTCGTGATGAGCTGAGCTCGTCATGAGCATGGAAAGTCAAGTCAAGTCAAAAGATTTATATAGCGCGCTACATACCCGGAGGGTCTCAAGGCGCTTGAAGAAGGGTGGGGAGTTACTTGTCGAATATCCAAGTTTTAAGTTGCTTTCTGAATGCTAGATGGTTCTGAGTGAGACGAAGGTGAGTGGGGAGGTTAGAGAGCTTTCTAAGGTTTTCTAAGAGTACTATAATCACTATAAGGGTAGTCAAGATTGGTGCAGGGTGCTTCACTTACACAAGTGAACACCATATACCAACCCTGCCTCCTACATCTTGTTTACAGCCAGCTAAACCCCTACTTTTTGAATAACTGTGATTGCCCCTCGTATCTCCTCTTTCATAGTCGAATCCGTCTCTCGGCTTGCGCTTTGACTGTTACTAGTGCCCGCCTGCCCCAGCATGAGCAACTGCAGCGCTTTATACATTTCATTCATTCACTTTAATTCATTCATAATGCAAGTCTCAGAATTTAAAATTAAAAAAACTGGACTGGGGGAGCAATCATGCATTGACCTGGGAAACATGGCTGCCAGGAGGGAAATTACAGTTGAAATATGCGTAACGAATAAAGTAGCTATACACCAGTTCCTTATCAACACCATTAACTATAGAGCGATGCTTGAGGCTAACTGGATACCTGAATACTGGCACCAATACTGTGGCGGAAATTCAAACTCTGTTGGTACAAGTTCTCTTCCTGATCAACTGTTGACCCAGAACTTTAAACAGAGAAGTCCTTTAAAACGGTGGATTGCTCAGGGAGTCGGGGCTGTCTCCTGGTTCGGGGGATCCCTGGGTATAAGAACAGTGTAGTTCCGTAGTTTGAGGGTCTGAGGTTCGGTGGTTCCGGACCCGTTCAATAAAGGTCGTCCGAAATAGACGATTTTGGTGTCAGCGGACCGCAAATCACGAATGCGGTATGTACGAATGTTTTCGCATTAATCGACCAAAGAGAACACTACGTGTTCAGGGATTTCTTTTGAACCCTCTGGTTCCATTTTGTGAACGGCAGCCATTTTGTGTGGTTGCCCTCACATAGGCCGATGACTGCGGCCGAACGAGTCCTTGAGGACACGTACACTTTAGCTGACTTCTGAATGACCTGGCCGAACTGACTCCCTTGCCCGAGGCTGACCTCGCTGACCTCGCTGAGCCAGTTCCTTGTTAAGCAGCTGGTCAGATAAAGATCAAAGAGCAGGACATGCCGAAGTTTACAGTACACTGTACCCACCTATCTATCTTGCTTCCAATCTGTTCCTGCTCCTTCCTTTACGACATAATCACTGATTTGGGTTAAGGTTTTATGATGGGTTTGTCCGGCCTGATCGAACAGGATATTGGAATTTGCTTGGTCATTTCTGGTGGGCTGGACAACGGAAAGTGGGATTGTCGTTATACGATATGTCTGAAATGTCACGATCTGATTGGTTAGTTTGTATGTAATCGATGCCACTTTGGAATGTGATTTTTGGCATAAAAGACCATGCTCCGCTCATTGAAATTGTGCAGTCTCTGGCGAACCACCCATGTTGTGCTTCGTAGATCTCTGTTCCTGGTTGCAGCCAATAAACTTTGGTCTTTGACGTCATCAAGAAGTGTCCTGTGTCTTTGTTTGCCAAGGCAGGGGAATCCAAAGACATCGGGCGTTTTCCCTGGCGCCGCTGGGTTCTAAAACCCGGTTCTTCAACAGGCCACCACTAGGACAACAGCATCAGATGAAGGGTTCTCATAGTCAGGGGAGCCTCTCTTGCTGATCAGAAGGGTTGGGGTCGGATCTGTCTGCAGGAGGCACCTACAGTGTCAGCCTCAAAATGACACTGGACACTAGGGGTGGGTGAAGAATTCCGCTCCGCTGGCAGAGTCGCAGATTTTTGCCCGCTCAGCACAGAGTTCCACAAAACTCGTCAAAGTGACGTAAAGCAGAGTTTTTCCTCATGTGCGGCTCACCAAGGGTAAGGTGGCGAGCGGTCGTGAGAAAATCATCTTATACTAGACCTCCTACTGATGATATTTCTCAATTTGAGGGTGTCAGCAGGTCGCAACACCTCGCTTTGTGAAACCTGCCACTCGTGTTGAGGAAACAGCAGCTCGAATAGAAAGTCTACTCAAGCGGCAGAAAGCAGCAACACCCTCCTGCTTGACGCAGAGTGCCGTTTGTGCTGATTTTACAGTGCGGTGCAACATCCTGCACTTAAATCAGTGAAAGCAGTGTGACTTAACCCCTTTGCTGTGGGGGTAATTCCCCCTCTGTGCTGGGGAAACGGGGCGTGCACAGCGCCCCCATGCTCATGACGAGTTCAGCTCATCATGAGGAACGGCGCTCCTGTGCTCATGACGAGCTGAGCTCGTCACAGGTGCACCGGCTCCCGTGGAACGCTCAGCACAGCAGGGGAATTCTCCCCTTACCTGAGCGTTCCACGGGCCATGACGAGCAGAGCTTGTCATGAGCACCGGAGCGCAGTGGCTCATGACGAGCTGCATTGGAGGGGTTAATAGACTCTGCTGTTGGCGAAACTCCGCAGAGCGCGGCAGAGTTTTAGCGGCACTTCATGGAGTACCGCAGAGTAGAACTCTGCAAACTCCGCCCAGGCCTTCTGGACGCCCAGGGTGCTCGCTGTCCAGCCCTAGAAGTATGGGTCCAGATAAGCAGAGGTCAGAAGTGTACTTATGCACTGTACAGACAGTGGCTACAAGAGGACTCCATTTGTGGCCCAGGCCGGACCAAGAGGTTAGTAATGAGCCGGTGCAAACTCAACACCGCAGTGAGCTTATTGTGAGATGGGGACGAACAAGAAAGTGGGGGCCGGAGTCCCCACAAAAAGAAAGAAACATTTTGTGGAGGGGGGTGTAGTCCTAGACAGTCTCACCTGTCTCTAGTGTGTAAGTCCTGACAGCACTGTCTCTGATGAAGAGGAGTAGGAAGGCCTTCAATGTCCTCTGAGATGGCAATGCTGTGTCTGGGCCCATTCGAGATGCTCCTTGCATTCCTAGCTCCTGGAAGCAGATAGTAAGGGCTTAGCAGCTCCAAAGGGGCTTAGAGAGTGCCCTCTCCTGACCTGGTCACTGCTACTGTGAACCTTTAGATCCAAATATACTGTAGACTCCTTGGCTCAGCCTTCCTCAGCAGCGGACGAACAATCATGGACTGAACTCAGAAAGAGGATTGTCCTCAGATACAGGGCAATCAAAATGGTGTCACCCAGGGTGCAGGAGCCAATTCGCCCAGTGCCATACTGTGACTCATAAGTTAAGCCAGTGACACAATTCTATCCATCCATCTTTAAGCCAATAGCATGGGGTGGTCCTATGACCTCATTGATGAGTGAATGACAAAATGGTAACCTATAGTTCTTGATGTGACGTCGGGGGCACAACATCCTGTGGCTCTTAGTTTTATATCAATGACACAGTGTTATCCTATGACTGTTAATAGTAGTCAATAAGACCACCTTGTCCTATGGCTCTTCATGATAAGCCCATGACTCAATGTCATCCTATAGCTCTTAGTGTTACGTCAACAGCACAGTGTTATCCTATGGCTCTTAATGATTGATGGCCAATAACACGCTGTTATCCTATGGTTCTTAATGATAAGCCAATGACACAATGTCATCCTCTGGGTCTTAATATTACATCAATGACACAGCATCCTATGGTTCTTAACGTTAACATGCAACCACCAAATGATCCGGGGAACCAAACACGCCACTCTGGCGGGCCGCATCGGTGCCAGCATCAACAGAAGCAAAGACATCTTTGCCACTGTGAAAGATTTCACCTCACAGTCAGCCGTCTCAAGCTCAATCACCCCCTTGCAGGATCCCTGAAACATTCTTTCTCAATTCATCAGCAACAAAATCACTGCCTTTTACAGCAACTTCAGCCTGCAACTGGACTCGAAAGACTTTGCAACACGTCTCCCCAACTTTTTGAAAGAATCAGTGCTAATCACATGACCCGTCATCACCCTCAGAAGAAACCGCCACCACCATGAAGTCAATCCACTCGAGAACCACATTAGACCCCTGCCTCCACCACGCCTAATCCAGAGGACTGCAACTCATCAGTGCCACATTCACACCCATTCTAAATGCCTCCACCTCTTCTGTAACCTTCCCAGATGCTTGGAAACATGTAACTGTCCTCCCATGTACTACAGGAACCCTCTGCAGACCGTTCAATGCGTGTCAACTACAGACCAATCTCTCTGCTACCATTCCCAGGAAATGTCTTAGAGAAAATCACCAACAGACGCCACCGAATACCTCAACGATCATGAACAACTTGACAACACTCAGTCTGGTTTAAGACCCAAGTACAGCATAGAAACTGCCCTTATCTCTACAACAGATGACATCCGCATAAGTTTGGATAGACGAGACACGGCGACCATCATCCTTCTGGACCTCTATACAGCATTTGACAAGTCTCCCACCCCATCCAATGCCAACATGACATCGGGATCCAAGGATGTTCACTCCGATGGGTCTGCTCCTTCCTGACTGGAAGGACCCAGCCAGTCAGTCTGCCACTGTACACATCGAATGCCCGTGACCTCATCTGTGGAGTTCCATAACGATCCTCCGTGAGCCCGACCCTCTTCAACACATACGTGATCCCCCTAGCTGGCATTATCCGCTCTCACAATATCAACATCCTCTCCTATGCCAGTGGCACGCGACTCATTCTCTCTCTCTCACAGAAAAGACGCCCAGTACCCACCAACTTTCTAAAGCTGAACATCAACAAGACTGAAGTTGTGATCTTCGGGACGAGCACATCGCCATAGTACTCCACCTGATGGCCAACAGAGCCATGATTGGCACCCACCCTCCCCACCCACACCAAGAGCCTCTGGATCATCACAGTCAGCAGACTCAACATGTCCGCCCAAGTCAATGGCGTCACCGTCTCTTGCTTCCATACACTGAAGACGCTGAGGAAGATTTTCAAATGGCTCCCAATCAGCACCACGAAACCCATCATGCACGCCCAGGTCACAAGCAAGTTGGTCTACGTGAACACCCTCTATGCCAGGATGATCAAAAGCTCACCAGAAGGCTGCAGATCTTTCAGACCTTGCTAGCTAGATTCGCTCTGAACCTCCTATTCCACACTCAAGGAGCTCCACTGGCTCCTCATACACTAATGAGCACCGTTCAGACTCCTCGCCCGCTCTTTCAAGGTGCCACATAACACTGGCCCAGCATTCCTCAGCAATCACATCAGCGTTCACAAACTTTCCAAACACCTCTGCTCGTCTGTACTCCTATCATTACACATTCATCCCATACACAAGCATACATAATACCAGATCCGGTGGCCAAGCCTTCTCCTACATCGCTCCTACAGTGTGGAACGACCGGCAGCCACACTACAGAGCCTCCTCCTCACTCCTTGAATTCAGCAAGAAGCTCAAGACCTACTTGTTTAGGTCTCACCTAGCGATGCAGCACATGCGTTGTCGCCTTGGCGAGACCTATTGTCTGATGAGAGAGGAAAAAAACTCAGCAACGCTATTTGGAGCAGAGTTTTTCAGAACTCCGCGAGCTCCACGGATTGCATAAAACTCTGTAAACTCTGGCTGATGACCCACCAGACCAAAAGTGGGCAGTTCTCTAACATGTGTGGGGGTACCTCCGTGAAAGACCCCATGGAAGGGCTGTGGGGGGCAATCAACATCAAAGGCTAGCCTATGACCTGCCAGACCTAAAGTGGGTGGTCCAGCACCATGTGTGGGGGTGGCACCAAGAAACACCACATACAAGAGGCTGAAGGGGACAGTCCAACACAAAGAGTGGGTGATGAGTCCAGCAACATGTGTGGAAGCAGCTCCATGAAAGACCCGTGGAATGAGCTAGGGGAGTTCACACAGGGTTTAGAAAAGGCTGCTAATGTGCTAGGAACGCCCCCTACGCACGCGATGGAGACGTCACACCCTCATTTGATGGTGAAAATCCCACAAGCTGACGTGGGCAGTGATGAACTTTCCAAGAGAGGTTCCATCACCTGAAAAGCTCTCTTCCTGGAGCTGGTACAGTCACTTTAGTGAGGAACTCTACTTATTTCCTGGTGCTAATTTCTTAAGTTGACTGGTTTCCTACCTGTTTGGTGTATGTGGAGTGGTGTGGCTCACTGGTTAGAGGCGGCAGACCCGGAAGCAGAGAACGGCCCGGGACCAGGGTTCAATTCCCGACGCGGCAGGGTCGTGGACCAGGGTCAACGGGCTCGATAATTCTCGCCTCGGTGCCTACTCTAACCAGGGATCACACTCGGCAACTCTGGGCATTAGCTTGCCTCATCCCTACAAAGGCCCCCCACATTCGCCGGGGATGCCTGGTTTCACCTTGGAGATACCCAGTAGGGACCATTTCACAGGGATAGCCAGGACGGGTTCCCCAGCGGTCTACAGCGCCACGACACCTCAGGGCAGCAGTGCGCTTTACAAGACACATACATTTACATGAGGGAACTCAGCCACGCTGTGGATCAGGCGGTGAGGACCGTACCATGGAGTGACCCCTGCTGGTCCATGACATGGACTGCCCCCTCTCTGCCCCCTCTCTGCTGGTCCATGCCAAGGAGTGACCCCCTGCTGGTCCATGCCATGGAGTGCCCCCTCTCTGCTGGTCTATGCCATGGAGTGCCCCCTCTCTGCTGGTCTATGCCATGGAGTGACCCCCTGCTGGTCCATGCCATGGAGTGCCCCCTCTCTGCTGGTCTATGCCATGGAGTGACCCCCTGCTGGTCCATGCCATGGAGTGACCCCCCTCCCTGCTGCTCCATGCCATGCAGTGACCCCTGCTGGTCCATGCCACAGAGGGACCCCTGCTGGTCCATGGCATGGAGTGACCCCTCCCTGCTGGTCCATGCCATGGAGTGACCCCTCCCTGCTGGTCCATGTCATGGAGTGACCCACCCACACCCTACCCCCCCCCCCCCCACTGGTCAATGCCACTGAGTGACCCCTGCTGGTCCATGCCATGGAGTGAAACCTTCCTGCTGGTCCATGCCATGGAGTAGCCCTGATCTTTGGACTGGGTAAGAGTGGTCTGCTTAATTCAGACACTCTGTTCGTCACCACCCCCTTTTCTGAATCGTTTTTGGCCACTATAGGTGTGGCAGGGTATACTCAGACATGAGTCCCTTTCTCACTGCTCCATCAGGATTCAAGCAAGCCGGGCCAAAGACGGCTGAAATGCCAGAAACCGGTCCCCGGTAGCTTGTCTCCTTTCTGGTGAAGAATTGGCTTGGTAGTTTAGTCTGCCCTGTTCCCATGATGCACTGGGCCAGGGACAGACTGATTTGCATATAGCCAGGTTCTGAGCTGGGATGGGGCAGTGAGATAAATAACGGTGATGGATCAAGCCCTGATCTTTGGACTGGGTAAGAGTGCTCTGCTTAATTCAGACACTCTGTTCATCACCACCCCCTTTTCTGAATCGTTTTTGGCCACTATAGGTGTGGCAGGGTATACTCAGACATGAGTCCCTTTCTCACTGCTCCATCAGGATTCAAGCAAGCCGGGCCGAAGACGGCTGAAATGCCAGAAACCGGTCCCCGGTAGCTTGTCTCCTTTCTGGTGAAGAATTGGCTTGGTAGTTTAGTCTGCCCTGTTCCCATGATGCACTGGGCCAGGGACAGACTGATTTGCATATAGCCAGGTTCTGAGCTGGGATGGGGCAGTGAGATAAATAACGGTGATGGATCAAGCCCTGATCTTTGGACTGGGTAAGAGTGGTCTGCTTAATTCAGACACTCTGTTCATCACCACCCCCTTTTCTGAATCGTTTTTGGCCACTATAGGTGTGGCAGGGTATACTCAGACATGAGTCCCTTTCTCACTGCTCCATCAGGATTCAAGCAAGCCGGGCCGAAGACGGCTTAAATGCCAGAAACCGGTCCCCGGTAGCTTGTCTCCTTTCTGGTGAAGAATTGGCTTGGTAGTTTAGTCTGCCCTGTTCCCATGATGCACTGGGCCAGGGACAGACTGATTTGCATATAGCCAGGTTCTGAGCTGGGATGGGGCAGTGAGATAAATAACGGTGATGGATCAAGCCCTGATCTTTGGACTGGGTAAGAGTGGTCTGCTTAATTCAGACACTCTGTTCATCACCACCCCCTTTTCTGAATCGTTTTTGGCCACTATAGGTGTGGCAGGGTATACTCAGACATGAGTCCCTTTCTCACTGCTCCATCAGGATTCAAGCAAGCCGGGCCGAAGACGGCTGAAATGCCAGAAACCGGTCCCCAGTAGCTTGTCTCCTTTCTGGTGAAGAATTGGCTTGGTAGTTTAGTCTGCCCTGTTCCCATGATGCACTGGGCCAGGGACAGACTGATTTGCATATAGCCAGGTTCTGAGCTGGGATGGGGCAGTGAGATAAATAACGGTGATGGATCAAGCCCTGATCTTTGGACTGGGTAAGAGGGGTCTGCTTAATTCAGACACTCTGTTCATCACCACCCCCTTTTCTGAATCGTTTTTGGCCACTATAGGTGTGGCAGGGTATACTCAGACATGAGTCCCTTTCTCACTGCTCCATCAGGATTCAAGCAAGCCGGGCCGAAGACGGCTGAAATGCCAGAAACCGGTCCCCGGTAGCTTGTCTCCTTTCTGGTGAAGAATTGGCTTGGTAGTTTAGTCTGCCCTGTTCCCATGATGCACTGGGCCAGGGACAGACTGATTTGCATATAGCCAGGTTCTGAGCTGGGATGGGGCAGTGAGATAAATAACGGTGATGGATCAAGCCCTGATCTTTGGAGTGGGTAAGAGTGGTCTGCTTAATTCAGACACTCTGTTCATCACCACCCCCTTTTCTGAATTGTTTTTGGCCACTATAGGTGTGGCAGGGTATACTCAGACATGAGTCCCTTTCTCACTGCTCCATCAGGATTCAAGCAAGCCGGGCTGAAGACGGCTGAAATGCCAGAAACCGGTCCCCGGTAGCTTGTCTCCTTTCTGGTGAAGAATTGGCTTGGTAGTTTAGTCTGCCCTGTTCCCATGATGCACTGGGCCAGGGACAGACTGATTTGCATATAGCCAGGTTCTGAGCTGGGATGGGGCAGTGAGATAAATAACGATGATGGATCAAGCCCTGATCTTTGGACTGGGTAAGAGTGGTCTGCTTAATTCAGACACTCTGTTCATCACCACCCCCTTTTCTGAATCGTTTTTGGCCACTATAGGTGTGGCAGGGTATACTCAGACATGAGTCCCTTTCTCACTGCTCCATCAGGATTCAAGCAAGCCGGGCCGAAGACGGCTGAAATGCCAGAAACCGGTCCCCGGTAGCTTGTCTCCTTTCTGGTGAAGAATTGGCTTGGTAGTTTAGTCTGCCCTGTTCCCATGATGCACTGGGCCAGGGACAGACTGATTTGCATATAGCCAGGTTCTGAGCTGGGATGGGGCAGTGAGATAAATAACTGTGATGGATCAAGCCCTGATCTTTGGACTGGGTAAGAGTGGTCTGCTTAATTCAGACACTCTGTTCATCACCACCCCCTTTTCTGAATCGTTTTTGGCCACTATAGGTGTGGCAGGGTATACTCAGACATGAGTCCCTTTCTCACTGCTCCATCAGGATTCAAGCAAGCCGGGCCGAAGACGGCTGAAATGCCAGAAACCGGTCCCCGGTAGCTTGTCTCCTTTCTGGTGAAGAATTGGCTTGGTAGTTTAGTCTGCCCTGTTCCCATGATGCACTGGGCCAGGGACAGACTGATTTGCATATAGCCAGGTTCTGAGCTGGGATGGGGCAGTGAGATAAATAACGGTGATGGATCAAGCCCTGATCTTTGGAGTGGGTAAGAGTGGTCTTCTTAATTCAGACACTCTGTTCATCACCACCCCCTTTTCTGAATCGTTTTTGGCCACTATAGGTGTGGCAGGGTATACTCAGACATGAGTCCCTTTCTCACTGCTCCATCAGGATTCAAGCAAGCCGGGCCAAAGACGGCTGAAATGCCAGAAACCGGTTCCCGGTAGCTTGTCTCCTTTCTGGTGAAGAATTGGCTTGGTAGTTTAGTCTGCCCTGTTCCCATGATGCACTGGGCCAGGGACAGACTGATTTGCATATAGCCAGGTTCTGAGCTGGGATGGGGCAGTGAGATAAATAACGGTGGTGGATCAAGCCCTGATCTTTGGACTGGGTAAGAGTGGTCTGCTTAATTCAGACACTCTGTTCATCACCACCCCCTTTTCTGAATCCCTACTGGTCCATGCCATGAAGTGACCCCTGCGTGTCCATGCCATGAAGTGACCCCTACTGGTCCATGCCATGAAGTGACCCCTGCGTGTCCATGCCATGGAGTGACCCCAGCTGGTCCATGCCATGGAGTGACCTGAGGTTCCGTGACAATTGTAAGTGGTGTTTTCGACTCACACGAATATGGTCGAGTCTAGTATCTATGAACCGCAAATGACGAGTTTAGCAAGTGTGCGCAGTTTCGCTGTGCTAACTTAAACCGTTCGTTTGTTATGTGGGTTTGTCATCTGTACCCACGGGTTCCATCTTAGATACGGCATCCATTTTGTCTCTTGCCCTCAAGTAGCCAGCGAACGGACGCTGTCCGCTTCGCGACCCTGGGACTCCCAAGATATTTGCGGAAGACACATGTTCTTTGAAAGTGTCTTTATGACGAGGGGGATGCTACTGTAAGGCAGATGGCGCCGCTCGAGGCTCATCTTGCCGCACGGGCTTATTGTCTCAGCCGTGCATCTCATTAGGCACGTCCCTTTGATGCCTGTATCTCGTGCTTCTCGACACTCCCCTTTTACACCCTTTCCGATCTCCCCACTGTTTCCGTCTTCCTCTGCACCTGTTTTCGTTCCTGTTTCGATCTACTTTACTGCTGATTGGAATTTGCTAATGGTGGGAAGATGGGTTTTTACAGTTGGGAACCGCCAAATGTTTCCGCACTTATGTTCCGGATCTTGTGTGTTTCAAAGTGATCTAAGCGACCCCTCTGAGAGCGACTTGTGGGAACCAGGTTGTAAACTATTGTGTATCATGTTATCCTATGGGTAGAAACTGTATAAAAGGAGCGATCCACAAATACAATTTGAAGCAGTCTCCCCGAACTACACTCGATGTACTTCCTGTGACTTCTGTGTTCCCTGCAGTAAATAAACCTTGACTCTTTGACGCCGAAGGAAGTGTCCCGTGTCTCTGTGATTTGTACGCCGGAGCAGGTTACCCACGAAGGTTTCAGGTGTTGTGCCCTGGCACCGCTGGGACTAAAGAACCCAGTCCTTCAGTTGGCGCCCAACGTGGGGCTGCATCAGTGGTACCGGTCCAAGCCTGACGATCGTGAGGAACTTCGTGTGAAATCTCCGAGGGAAGGTGCACCCCGCTTCATCGATCCTGTTGTCGAAATAAGTGGCCCGAAGACTTTTCCCGCGAAGATTCCCGCCTCCTAACGGCTGCGACGGACTGCTACCCTGACTGTAGACCTGTTTTGGCGCCTGGCGTAGACCTTGGTATAGCGAGACGATTGACGGGCCTTCCTGAGGACGCCATTGATCTTTGAGTTAAGTATTTGTGGGTCGCTCCCAGAGTTCTTTGTTGTAAACACTTTAGCGAGTGTTTTTGTTGTAGACACTTTAGCGGGTGTCTTTGTTGTACACGCTGTGTGAGTGTTTTTGTCGGTGACACTTTGCTAGCGTACTTTGTTGTTGTTGTATTTGTTTGACGACTGCAGCCGCCAAAGACCGAGGGTTTAGTTCTTTGCTGGGACTTGGTAAATCCCGTAACCCTTGAAGTTTGTGAAACTCGGCTAGTGTGCAAGATGCCTGGTCGCAGTACTTTGTTCAGTTGCTTTAGACCTTGTGGTGCGGATTCCCTGCTGGAGGACTCGTGTCCGATACCTCCGGTTGGAACTCCTACTTATGACCTATATAGCAAACATGGGCTAGGCCCGATTGCTTTTAACGATTATTGGATCAAATATACAAAGAAAGACGGCGATCTTCGTTGGCCACCTCACGGTAGCTTCGAAGCGTCGATCTTAGATAATTTGGAAATAAAGTTGTTCGAACGTAAATCAAGGCCGGCCATGTTTGATGCCTTTCGGTTCTGGCGCAAAGAAGCCCGACAGAAAGAGATCAGACAAAATAAACGTAGTCAGCGAGATACTGTTGCTACTATAGTGAAGAAAGCTGAGCAGTTTCAGCGTGATAAGGAGGATAAGGATAAGGAAGTGTTTGAGAGATTACAGCGTATGTCCATAGACAAATGCTATCCTGTTTTGTCTACGGAGTCGGATAAGAAGGAAGAGGCAGTTGAGGATTCTTTAATGTCCTATCTTATGAAGTCGCCACCTCCGTACGTACAGGGTACCGCAGTTCCTGTGGTCCCTGCCGTACCTGCTCTCCCACTTGTTATTCCTCCGCCTATTCCTCAACCTGCACCCGCTCTTCCGACTGTTCCTGCTCCTGTGCCTGTGGCTATTCCTACTGCTCCTCCGCTTCCACATACTCCTACTCACGCTACTGCTCCTGTGTTGTTAACCCCTGTTGCTGCTAACGTCTCTACTCCTTCTCTTGTTAGTCCTGTGTCTTACTCTTCTCCCTCTACTCGTAATCGTGATTCTCCCCTTGCGACAAACTTCTTTCAGTCGCTCGGACCTGTTTCTGGGTCTGCAGGTTCTGATGGTCCACAGAGACGTAGCCAGCTTCCTGGTAATAGAGAACGTGTTGCGCTATACAATATGGCGATGGGTTGGATGATAAACCCTGTTAGAAATCCACCTCGTGTTGTCCTCGAAACGTTTGATCAATTCAACATACCTACTCAGAGATATGTGTTTGATGAAATGTGCAAGTTCTTACATGATCAGATAGCGGCTGTTGCGCCTGACGAGGTGCTGACCGCCCTGTCTAATCTTCGGCTTCAGTTCGCAACTGGACTGATAGTCGACACTAATGTCCGACGTGCTATTGAACGGTTGCTATCTCTTCGTCCCGCTCCTATTCCTCATGCATTGTTCGTTGAGGACATTGAACAACGAGATGGGTCTGGCCAATATCCTATGCGAGAAGTTCCGCCAGTTTGGGTACCCGCTGATAATACTAATGCTAATGCTCCAATACCAGCACATTTCCAGAGAGTGTGGATACACCTCCCTTGGAAACGATCGGAAGTGCTTCAGGTGAAACAAACTTTGCCTGATCCTCGCAAAAATCCTGCGGGGTATTACAAAGAATTATCGCAGCTCGTAGACGCTACGATAATGAATCTGGCCGATATCGACATGTTGTTTGGCAATGTCGTACCGCAACCGGTATGGGCCAAGATTCGTCACCAAGATCACGCGAATGAATTAGGTGGTGATTGGGCTGCCATTACAGCGGCAGACGCTGGACAAGTGGCTGCTACTAAACCCGATCAGCTGATTGAACTTCTTCCCCAGCGAATCATTACGTTAATGAAAACGCTTATGCCAGCTATGAGGGTAAATTGGGATAAGTTGTCAGCCTGCAAGCAGAAGAAAGATGAGAGTGTTTCAGACTTCTTTACGAGGTTCGAGGAAACATTCGTCGATCATAGTGGGCAGGATATGGGTACTGAGGGTGGACAGAGGTTGTTTGTGGATAAATTTGTATCGAACTTATTGCCCGACTTGTGCAATAAATTGAAGAATTCAGAAAGTGCGTGGGCCGTTTCTACCTCAGCTCAGATATTGGCTACGGCACAATATTACGAAAATAGAGAAAAAGAGGAAAATGACCGTGCCGATAAAAAGACGAAAGAGCTGAAAACTAAAGTGTTGTTACAACAAGCATATCCGCCGCGTTCTAATCAGAATGCGCCTCAGCAGAATAGATCGCAGTCGCAATCAAATCGATCGCAGCCGCGTAATGATTCATCTTTTCAGAGATCTTCGTTGGGGTACAACCAATGTGCTTATTGTAGACAGGAGGGACACATTAAATTTGATTGTCCTGCTTTAAATGACCGTAGTGGTGGTAATTCGTCTAGAGGAGGTCGTGGTGGTGCACAGCACGCATCACGTGGTAGAGGTCGTGGTGCTCAGAACGACTGTTCTGATAACTCGTCGAATTCTAATAATTGTTTCGATCAACGTGGATCATCGCAAGGACGATCTGCGCAGTACAATGTAGACGATTATTACGTCGATCAGGGAACTGACGATAGTAATTACTAGGACAGCCAAAGACAAGGAGAGGGAGTGGTATCAGTTCCGGTTGATCAGAGAGGGCCTTACGTCGCAGTTGCTACATCGGGCGTCGTTGAGCCTTTTCTGTTGGACACTGGTGCAGCGAAAAGTTCTATCATGCATTCGAAACTCCCTGGCGCACCTTTGTCTGGCTTAACAAATGTATCTGTTGGATTCTCTGGCGCCCCCGTTAGCAATCCAGTTTCGCGCCCTTTGCCCCTTAAAATTGGGCCTCGTGAGCTCGAAGCTCCGTTGATTTTAACCACTGGTTGTGGTGAAAATCTTTTGGGTCTGGATTTGCTTAAACGCTTGTATGCGACTTTGTATTGTTCTCCTGCGGGTGTAAAGCTTACGTTAGGAGAGAGGGTAGTCTCTCCCATGTACTTGTCCCTCGATAAGCTTCCACCGGAATTGGATTCTCTTCCTGCATCTTTGTGGGCGACGGGTCCAAACGACGTGGGCCTACTTGATATCTCCCCTTATGTTGTTCAGTTGAAATCGAATGTGCGATTGCCACGTATTCCCCAATATCGTATCTCCCTTGATGGTGAACGAGCTTTGTTAGCGATCATCTATGATTTGATCGAGAAAGATGTCATTGAAGAAACTCGGGGAAACGTGTGCAATAGTCCTGTACTGCCCATTCTTAAACGTACTGATCCTACCAAACCGCCTGTTTATCGTTTTGTTATTGATTTACGGGAGGTGAATAAAATTGTGGTTCCTCAATTCCCTGTTGTGCCTGACATTACGGCGCTACTGACTCTGATTCCAGCTACGGCTTCATGGTTTTCGGTGATTGATTTGAAAAATGCGTTTTTCAGCATCCCGATTGCCGAAGAGAGCAGGGACCTTTTCGGTTTCTCTCTTGGTGGACGTAGCTTCCGGTTCAAACGCGCTCCTCAGGGCTACTGTGAAAGTCCATCGATTTACAGTCAAGCTTTGAAGGGTCAACTAGATGCGTTTAGGTTGCCGGTTGGTGCGGCTTTAATCCAATACGTCGACGACTTATTGGTGGCTGCTGATACTCAGGATATTTGCAAACTTGCTACAGTGTCGTTGCTGCAACATCTCTGTGAGTTAAATCACAAGGTGTCACCTTCTAAGCTCCAATATTGTTGTCAAGAAGTAACCTATCTAGGTCACTTATTGTCAAAGGAGGGAAGGAGATTGACCCCAGAGAGAATTGCAGCGATTGCGCGCATGGCTGTGCCACAAACCCAAAGAGATGTGCGTGCCTTTCTAGGTATCACATCGTACTGCAGGCAGTGGATTCCTAATTTTTCATTGCTAGCGAAACCATTGGTGGCTCTTACGTGCAAGGATGTTTCGACTCCTTTACCATGGACGGAAGAATGTCAGAAAAGTTTTTCTGAATTACGTGATTCATTGTGTTCGGCCCCTGTGTTAGGTACCCCTGATTACAGCAAGCCGTTCACGTTATATGTTCACGAGAGGGAAGGTTGTGCTTTAAGCGTCTTAACGCAACCTTTTGGTGGTAAGCAACGTCCATGTGCATATTTTTCCTCGACCTTAGACCCAGTAGCTAGAGCATTGCCGAGTTGTTTGAGAGCAACTGCGGCAGCTGCGGTCTCCATCCGACAATCAGCAGGATTGGTCATGGATAATATGCTTACGGTGATGGTTCCGCATGCAGTCGATACTCTTTTGAACCGTACGAAAACTCAGCACTTGACGAGTGCGAGGTTATCTGGGTACGAATTGACGCTCTTGGCAAGCCACATTCAGATAAAACGTTGTAATGTCCTAAATCCGGCAACTTTGTTACCAATTAGTGCAGAGTCAGATGCAGTAACAGAACATGACTGTTACTTGCGGACAGAGGAGGAAACAAAAGGTCGTGTGGACCTTAAAAACACCCCATTGGAAGACCCGGATGGCACCCTGTATGTGGATGGGTCATGTTTTAAATTGCCGAATGGTGATGTGACTACTGCTTATGCTGTGGTGACATTGAATACTGTTGTTGAGACTGCAAGATTGAACCAGAATTCTGCCCAAGCTGCAGAGCTGATCGCTCTTACTAGAGCATGTGTATTAGCAAAAGGTAAACGTGTGAATGTGTACACCGATAGTCAGTATGCTTTCGGTGTAGCGCATAGTTTCGGACGATTGTGGCGAGAACGTGGTTTCTTGACGTCACACGGCACGAAAATACAGCATGGCCAGCTTGTGAACGATCTTTTGGATGCATTGACTTTGCCTGCTCAAGTTGCAATTGTTAAATGTAGTGCGCATCGTAAGGTGACGGATGATGTTGGTCGTGGTAATGCGTTTGCAGATGAGATTGCTAAGGAGACTGCCCGGAACCTTAGCACTCGAATGTATGTGACGAATTCGGTTAGGTGGCCTACAGAATCAAGTATGTGTGAGAATACTATAGAGAGTGTGAAAGCAATTCAGAATGAGGCCACCGACACTGAAAAGATGAAGTGGAAAGAAAGTACGGGAAGGTTGGATGTGAATGGTTGCTGGATTGATTTGTCAGATCAGAAAAGATGGATGTTGCCTGATGCGTATGTACTGGCCGTTGTGCAAATGGCACATGGGTTAGCACATATTAGCGCGAAAGGTATTTGCAAGTTGTTGGCTGATGTGTGGAAGAATGATGGAATTACTAAGTGTGCTGAACGTTTGGTGAAGAATTGTATGGTGTGTATAATGTACAATCCTGGCAAAGGAACCCCAACTCCCCCTGGCAGTTTTGCTCCTCCTTCGTATCCCTTTGAGGTGATCCAATTGGACTTCATCCATATGGAGCGATGCAATAACCTGAAATACGTTTTGGTTGTGGTTTGCGCATTCTCCCGATGGATCGAGGCCTATCCCCTCAAAGATAATACTGCTTTGTCTACTGCGAAAATCCTACTGAAGGAATACTTTCCTCGGTATGGAATGCCTAGAGTCGTGTGGTCAGATAACGGAAGTGAGTTTGTTGGAAGTGTGATGAAGAGTGTGTGTAAGGGCCTTGGAATTAATCAAAAATTCCACAGCGCCAATCATCCCCAGTCAGCTGGATTGGTTGAAGGGTACAATGGCACCCTTAAACTGAAATTAGCGAAGATCCAGGCTACGACTGGACTTTCGTGGCCTGACGCTTTGCCTCTAGCATTACTGTCAACTAGGGCGACTGTACACTCCCGAATAGGGCTTAGTCCCTATGAAATAGTGTTCGGCCGTCCTGCGAATGTGTGGGGGGTTCCTAGGCCAGGTATGTTTGTTGATCTTGAGTACCCGATGTTGATTGACTACTTACATGACTTGACTGCTAAACTGAGGTTAATTCATCAACAGGTTTACGACGCCTTGCCGACGCAGACGGAGGGTCCAGGCCACCAGCTCCAGCCTGGTGATTGGGTTGTCACCCGAAATTTTTCGCGCAAGAAGAATCTGGACCCCCGCTTTGTTGGACCTCACCAGGTGCTTTTGGCCACGAGGACTGCCGTTCGTCTTGAGGGACGGAAGAACTGGGTACATGCTACCCATTGTAAGCGAGTCCCTATTCCTTTGCCGGCAGACCCGTGGGTGAGGAAAGGCATTGCGTCAACAGAAGCAGCGACATTGCCGGCGTTTGTACCTTTCAGTGACGCACAACTTGTTGGTGAACACTCAGCGCAGCAGAAAGCCATTGTTGGAACATTGTCAGCAAAAGACTCAAGACCAAATCAACAAACTGATCAGCAGGACGCTGTCTCTTCGACAGATCCTTTGTTTGAAGAGCAGACACGTCCCGGGAAACATCGATATTCTTTGCGTTCTCGCATTAAGGACTAATAAAATTGTTTGCTTGCTTTGCTGAAACTGATAACTGCAATATCTTCGTTTCCCCTGATCAACTTTGAACATTCGTATCATTGAAAATTGTTTTGTATATATATATATATCAAGCTTCTTCCTTGTATCTTTTTCCTTCCACAGCTGAATTATTGTGCTAAATAAATACATATTGTGTATTGAGGGCCGTAGGGCCGCGCGCGTACCTCCTTCTGGACAGTAGGTCTTGACGCTAGGTTAAAGGCCGTCGGTTCCTAGGAACTCCTGGGAATTGACTATTGCTGCACAGAACGAAGTGCGTCAAGAAACGTTGCGGACGGTCGTAGGGAAATGGCATTTTCAAAGCTGAACGATTTGGAAGGAACGCAGGCGTATAGAGTCAAACTGCAGAAACTTAGTCGTACGAAATGTTTTGTATTCCAATTGTTTGTACTGTTTTTAACTGCTTCCGCATTTTTGGCGGGTGGGGTGTATTACACTATGTCTTACCTCTTACTTCCTACCCCTATTCCTACTCCTTACCCTAACATTACTTCTACTGCTTCTCCTCATTCCTTTCATATGTTACCAGAACACGAACAGGCTAGACGTGTAGAATTCCGCAACAATTCCTTTATCCAGCTCCTCCATCAGCATCAGTTAGTGGTTAACACTACTAATTGTTGGGTGTGTGGGTTGATGCCACATACTACGGGTAAGGGAATTCCATATCTGGTGTTACCGTATAGTTCCCAAGGGTCAGCTCGAGCATACCAAACAATGCTTCGAAGCGCACTAGGTTTCCACCCCTCTCTAGAACGTTCCCCCAAACCGGGTCCTACCTCATGGCAGTGGGTGGTATCGATGATAATACAGGATTTGGAAGATGAGATCCATGATGCTTATCTCATCCCTAAGGCAGAGGTACAAGCCTATAGGGCACCGAATAGAGGGGAATATAGTACGTTCACTAATGAAAAGCAGCTTAAAAGCTCGTCTCCAATATGGGTCGTACCCCACACTGGTAATCTTTGTCTTGTGGGTCGTGGCTCGCAAGCCTCACTTGGAGTAAGTGCTTGCACTGAAAGTTACGTTCTGTCAATGTCCCCGATCCCTGTGCTTCTGGCTGCCAAGGGTACGTACTTCATCTGTCATGATCGTGCATACACATGGTTGCCCGCAGACTTCATGGGCTCATGTTTTGTTGCAAATCTGTTGCCTCCGACGTTTACTGTAGATGCCGATTATCATAAGACTAGAGTTGTACGAGGCGTAATTAGTGAAGAGGATACTGCCGGTCAAGAGGCAGGAGACTTTTTCAAGGGTTTCCTCCCGTTTTGGGGACCTATGGTTAATAGTAGGAACCTGAGACATTTGACTCGAGTGGTAGAATCGACAGCTAATATTACTGCCAGTGCCCTTGGTAATATCACCACAGAACTTCAGGCGGAGAGACTTATGACATTACAAAACCGTATGGTTTTAGATGTTGTCTTAGCAGATCGCGGTGGGGTATGTAAAGTGATCCATTCGAGCTGTTGCATTTTCATTCCAGATAATGCTCCTACTGTCTATCAAGCCATCTCGAAGTTGCACAAGATCTCCGAATCCATACACGTGGATGTAGGGGATTGGACGCTACTTGGTTGGTTTTGGGGCCTGGTGTCGCCTTGGGGTTGGAAGATTCTGACGATCATCGGGGTTGTGGTAGTGTTCCTGTTCACGTGTTGCCTTTGTGTGCAGTGTGGTCCTGCCTTATGTGGCCTCTGTGCTACAACGTGTATGAGACAACCATCTGTTACCAAGGGGACTCGGTTGGACAGAGCTATGCTACAACGACATCTTGATGGTCTGATGAATATCGAGTATGATTCCGACTAGTGCTTGCCTACATGAGGGCAAAAGGAGCGTCTGAGGTTCCGTGACAATTGTAAGTGGTGTTTTCGACTCACACGAATATGGTCGAGTCTAGTATCTATGAACCGCAAATGACGAGTTTAGCAAGTGTGCGCAGTTTCGCTGTGCTAACTTAAACCGTTCGTTTGTTATGTGGGTTTGTCATCTGTACCCACGGGTTCCATCTTAGATACGGCATCCATTTTGTCTCTTGCCCTCAAGTAGCCAGCGAACGGACGCTGTCCGCTTCGCGACCCTGGGACTCCCAAGATATTTGCGGAAGACACATGTTCTTTGAAAGTGTCTTTATGACGAGGGGGATGCTACTGTAAGGCAGATGGCGCCGCTCGAGGCTCATCTTGCCGCACGGGCTTATTGTCTCAGCCGTGCATCTCATTAGGCACGTCCCTTTGATGCCTGTATCTCGTGCTTCTCGACACTCCCCTTTTACACCCTTTCCGATCTCCCCACTGTTTCCGTCTTCCTCTGCACCTGTTTTCGTTCCTGTTTCGATCTACTTTACTGCTGATTGGAATTTGCTAATGGTGGGAAGATGGGTTTTTACAGTTGGGAACCGCCAAATGTTTCCGCACTTATGTTCCGGATCTTGTGTGTTTCAAAGTGATCTAAGCGACCCCTCTGAGAGCGACTTGTGGGAACCAGGTTGTAAACTATTGTGTATCATGTTATCCTATGGGTAGAAACTGTATAAAAGGAGCGATCCACAAATACAATTTGAAGCAGTCTCCCCGAACTACACTCGATGTACTTCCTGTGACTTCTGTGTTCCCTGCAGTAAATAAACCTTGACTCTTTGACGCCGAAGGAAGTGTCCCGTGTCTCTGTGATTTGTACGCCGGAGCAGGTTACCCACGAAGGTTTCAGGTGTTGTGCCCTGGCACCGCTGGGACTAAAGAACCCAGTCCTTCAGACCCCTGCTGGTCCATGCCATGAAGTGACCCCTGCGTGTCCATGCCATGAAGTGACCCCAGCTGGTCCATGCCATGGAGTGACCCCTGCTGGTCCATGCCATGAAGTGACCCCTGCGTGTCCATGCCATGGAATGACCCCTGCGTGTCCATGCCATGGAGTGACCCCTGCTGGTCCATGCCATGGAGTGACCCCTGCTGGTCCATGCCATGGAGTGACTCCTGTTGCTAATATCTGAGGCCTACACACACATAAAGTGTACACCCGAGCCCCCCATTCACACCTGGGGCGGGGAGGTCTTCAGAGGCGCTGAATGAAAAGATGCCACGAACAGGGGCGGCTTTGTAAAGTGTGGGCGCCTCTCGGCTCGTTGTGCGCCTTGCGCAGCGCGCTGCAGGCTTCAGCTGGGACAAGAGGCAACAGCTGCCCTTTCACGTCCTTGAAGGCCGCGTCGGCTGCGAGGAAAGCCACAGAGAGAGAGCGCCTTTCCCATCACATCCGGGAGCCAGGCGCTGCCTCGTCAGAAGCTGAGAGCCGCCGAGAGAAGCGGCTCCAGAGGACATCAGAGCCCAGAAGAGGC
This sequence comes from Lissotriton vulgaris, assembly GCF_964263255.1. Classification (NCBI taxonomy): domain Eukaryota; kingdom Metazoa; phylum Chordata; class Amphibia; order Caudata; family Salamandridae; genus Lissotriton; species Lissotriton vulgaris. The sequence goes on along the minus strand of NW_028250627.1, from coordinate 60,363 downwards.
TTGTAAACAAGAAAGACAGATTTATAAACATGTCAGACCCCAGAAGAAAGGCTTGTAAATAAACAAGGCCTCAAAAGACGCCTCGTAAAGCAAAATAACCTCGAAGAGAGGCTCGTTAACAGGCCGGGGTCGAAGGGGAGGCGTGTAAAGGATTCAGAGCCCAAAGGGGGCTTTTACACCAGAAAACAGAACTTGTAAAAAAACTCATCTTATGTGATCCACTTTGAAACTAATCAGAAAACAGAAGTGAACTTGAAAATGAGAAACCCCAGAAGAGGGGCGCATAGGCACATCAACATTGAATCCACGCCCCCTCTATTATCTGAAGGAAGTCCTTCCATTATAGGAAATTCTATTCTCCATGACTATGGAAGTGCCTTCCCAGTGTGTTCTTGTGGTTTGAGAGTCTGCCATTTATTGCAGTATTATCCTTCTACTTGTATTGTGTACTTTTTTGTAACATGCACACGTCACTTTCCCTCTTGTAATGTATCGTTTGCTACCTCTTGTATTTTGTCTGCTTTTCATACATGCACAAGTGCCACAATTGCCTCATGTAACGTAATGTTTGCTTTTGTATCATGCTGACTTGTAATTTTTCCTCATGTTCCACTACTGTTCCTATGGTGGAGCAGTGTGGCTCAATGGTTAGAGCGGCAGACCCTGAAGCAGAGGTCAGACCCGGGACCAGGGTTCAATTCCCGACGCGGCAGGGTCTTGAGCTCAAATGTCCATGGACTCGATAATTCTCGCTTCGGTGCCTGACCTAATCATGAGTTCACACTCTGCAACTCTGGGCATTAAGCTTGCTTAATCTCCACAACGGCCCCCCGCGGCAGGATGCCTGGCTTTCACCTTGGGGATGCCCTGTAGGGGCTATTTCACAGGGAAAAACCAGGACGGGTTCCCAAGGCAAGCGCGGAGATACCCCTTCGAGGGTCAATTCTGGCGCTATATAAGACATAATAATAATAATAATAATAATAATGGTGAAGCGCTCTGACACCTTCGGGTAAAGTCCGCGCTATATAAAAACTCAATAAATAAATAATGGAAGTGATTGTAAACAAATTACACCATAGAAGTGGACTTGTAACCTATGAAACACTGAAGAGGGACTCATGGGGACACCAGGGTCCACACCTGGCGCTCGGCAGCAACTGTGTGCTTCACACCTAACGCTCGGCAGCAGCAGTGTGTTTCACACCTGACGCTCGGCAGCAGCTGTGTCCTGCACACTTGACGCTCCGCTGTGTGCTGGGCACTTGACGCTCGGCAGCAGCTGTGTGCTTCACACCTAACGCTCGGCAGCAGCTGTGTGCTGTACACCTGACGCTCGGCAGCAGCTGCTGCCTGCACACCTGACGCTCGGCAGCAGCTGCTGCCTGCACACCTGACGCTCGGCAGCAGCTGTGTCCTGCACACTTGACGCTCGGCAGCAGCTGTGTGCTGGGCACTTGACGCTCGGCACCAGCTGTGTGCTGCACACCTGACGCTCGGCAGCAGCTGGTGCTGGGCACCTGACACTCTGCAGCAGCTGCTGCCTGCACACCTGATGCTCGGCAGCAGCTGCTGCCTGCACACCTAACGCTCGGCAGCAGCTGTGTGCTTCACACCTGACGCTCGGCAGCAGCTGTGTGCTTCACACCTGACGCTCGGCAGCAGCTGTGTGCTGCACACCTGACTCTCGGCACCAGCTGGTGCTGGGCACCTGACACTCTGCAGCAGCTGCTGCCTGCACACCTGACGCTCTGCAGCAGCTGCTGCCTGCACACCTGATGCTCGGCAGCAGCTGTGTGCTGCACACCTGACGCTCGGCAGCAGCTGGAGCTGGGCACCTGACACTCTGCAGCAGCTGCTGCCTGCACACCTGACACTCTGCAGCAGCTTCTGCCTGCACACCTGATGCTCGGCAGCAGCTGCTACCTGCACACCTGACGCTCGGCAGCAGCTGTGTGCTTCACACCTGACGCTCGGCAGCAGCTGTGTGCTGTACACCTGACGCTCGGCACCAGCTGTGTGCTGCACACCTGACGCTCGGCAGCAGCTGTGTCCTGCACACTTGACGCTCGGCAGCAGCTGTGTGCTGGGCACTTGACGCTCGGCAGCAGCTGTGTGCTTCACACCTAACGCTCGGCAGCAGCTGTGTGCTGCACACCTGACGCTCGGCAGCAGCTGGTGCTGGGCACCTGACACTCTGCAGCAGCTGCTGCCTGCACACCTGATGCTCGGCAGCAGCTGCTGCCTGCACACCTAACGCTCGGCAGCAGCTGTGTGCTTCACACCTGACGCTCGGCAGCAGCTGTGTGCTTCACGCCTGACGCTCGGCAGCAGCTGTGTGCTGCACACCTGACGCTCGGCACCAGCTGGTGCTGGGCACCTGACACTCTGCAGCAGCTGCTGCCTGCACACCTGACGCTCTGCAGCAGCTGCTGCCTGCACACCTGACGCTCGGCAGCAGCTGTGTGCTGCACACCTGACGCTCGGCAGCAGCTGGAGCTGGGCACCTGACACTCTGCAGCAGCTGCTGCCTGCACACCTGACACTCTGCAGCAGCTTCTGCCTGCACACCTGATGCTCGGCAGCAGCTGCTACCTGCACACCTGACGCTCGGCAGCAGCTGTGTGCTTCACACCTGACGCTCGGCAGCAGCTGTGTGCTGTACACCTGACGCTCGGCACCAGCTGTGTGCTGCACACCTGACGCTCGGCACCAGCTGGTGCTGGGCACCTGACACTCTGCAGCAGCTGCTGCCTGCACACCTGACGCTCTGCAGCAGCTGCTGCCTGCACACCTGACGCTCGGCAGCAGCTGTGTGCTTCACACCTGACGCTCGGCAGCAGCTGTGTGCTGCACACCTGACGCTCGGCAGCAGCTGTGTGCTGCACACCTGACGCTCTGCAGCAGTTGTGTGCCTCACACCTGATGCTCTGCAGCAGCCGCATGCTGCACACCTGATGCTCGGCAGCAGCTGTGTGCTACACACCTGACGCTCAGCAGCAGCTGTGTGCTGCACACCTGACGCTCGGCAGCAGCTGTGTGCTACACACCTGACGCTCAGCAGCAGCTGTGTGCTGCACACCTGACGCTCGGCAGCAGCTGCTGCCTGCACACCTGACGCTCGGCAGCAGCTGCTGCCTGCACACCTGACGCTCGGCAGCAGCTGTGTCCTGCACACTTGACGCTCGGCAGCAGCTGTGTGCTGGGCACTTGACACTCGACAGCAGCAGTGTGCTTCACACCTAACGCTCGGCAGCAGCTGTGTGCTGCACACCTGACGCTCGGCAGCAGCTGTGTGCTGCACACCTGACGCTCGGCACCAGCTGTGTGCTGCACACCTGACGCTCGGCACCAGCTGGTGCTGGGCACCTGACACTCTGCAGCAGCTGCTGCCTGCACACCTGACGCTCTGCAGCAGCTGCTGCCTGCACACCTGACGCTCGGCAGCAGCTGTGTGCTTCACACCTGACGCTCGGCAGCAGCTGTGTGCTGCACACCTGACGCTCGGCAGCAGCTGTGTGCTGCACACCTGATGCTCTGCAGCAGCTGTGTGCCTCTCACCTGATGCTCTGCAGCAGCCGCGTGCTGCACACCTGATGCTCGGCAGCAGCTGTGTGCTACACACCTGACGCTCAGCAGCAGCTGTGTGCTGCACACCTGACGCTCGGCAGCAGCTGTGTGCTACACACCTGATGCTCAGCAGCAGCTGTGTGCTGCACACCTGACGCTCGGCAGCAGCTGCTGCCTGCACACCTGACACTCGGCAGCAGCTGCGGCCTGCACACCTGACGCTCGGCAGCAGCTGTGTCCTGCACACTTGACGCTCGGCAGCAGCTGTGTGCTGGGCACTGGACACTCGACAGCAGCTGTGTGCTTCACACCTAACGCTCGGCAGCAGCTGTGTGCTGCACACCTGACGCTCTGCAGCAGCTGTGTGCTGCACACCTGACGCTCGGCAGCAGCTGTGTGCTGCACACCTGACGCTCGGCACCAGCTGTGTGCTGCACATCTGACGCTCGGCAGCAGCTGGTGCAGGCCACCTGACACTCTGCAGCAGCTGCTGCCTGCACACCTGACGCTCGGCAGCAGCTGCTGCCTGCACACCTGACGCTCGGCAGCAGCTGTGTGCTTCACACCTGACGCTCTGCAGCAGCTGTGTGCTGCACTCCTGACGCTCGGCAGCAGCTGTGTGCTTCACACCTGACGCTCTGCAGCAGCTGCTGCCTGCACACCTGACGCTCGGCAGCAGCTGTGTGCTTCACACCTGATGCTCGGCAGCAGCTGTGTGCTGCACACCTAATGCTCGGCAGCAGCTGTGTGCTGCACACCTGACGCTCGGCAGCAGCTGTGTGCTGCACACCTGACGCTCTGCAGCAGCTGTGTGCTGCACACCTGACGCTCAGCACCAGCTGTGTGCTGCACACCTGACGCTCAGCACCAGCTGTGTGCTGCACACCTGACGCTCGGCAGCAGCTGGTGCAGACCACCTGACACTCTGCAGCAGCTGCTGCCTGCACACCTGACGCTCGGCAGCAGCTGCTGCCTGCACACCTGACGCTCGGCAGCAGCTGTGTGCTTCACACCTGACGCTCTGCAGCAGCTGCTGCCTGCACACCTGACGCTCGGCAGCAGCTGTGTGCTTCACACCTGATGCTCGGCAGCAGCTGTGTGCTGCACACCTAACGCTCGGCAGCAGCTGTGTGCTGCACACCAGACGCTCGGCACCAGCTGTGTGCTGCACACCTGACGCTCGGCACCAGCTGGTGCTGGGCACCTGACACTCTGCAGCAGCTGCTGCCTGCACACCTGACGCTCTGCAGCAGCTGCTGCCTGCACACCTGACGCTCGGCAGCAGCTGTGTGCTGGGCACTGGACACTCGACAGCAGCTGTGTGCTTCACACCTAACGCTCGGCAGCAGCTGTGTCCTGCACACTTGACGCTCGGCAGCAGCTGTGTGCTGGGCACTGGACACTCGACAGCAGCTGTGTGCTTCACACCTAACGCTCGGCAGCAGCTGTGTGCTGCACACTTGACGCTCGGCAGCAGCTGTGTGCTGGGCACTGGACACTCGACAGCAGCTGTGTGCTTCACACCTAACGCTCGGCAGCAGCTGTGTGCTGCACACCTGACGCTCTGCAGCAGCTGTGTGCTGCACACCTGACGCTCGGCAGCAGCTGTGTGCTGCACACCTGACGCTCGGCACCAGCTGTGTGCTGCACATCTGACGCTCGGCAGCAGCTGGTGCAGGCCACCTGACACTCTGCAGCAGCTGCTGCCTGCACACTTGACGCTCGGCAGCAGCTGTGTGCTGGGCACTGGACACTCGACAGCAGCTGTGTGCTTCACACCTAACGCTCGGCAGCAGCTGTGTGCTGCACACCTGACGCTCTGCAGCAGCTGTGTGCTGCACACCTGACGCTCGGCAGCAGCTGTGTGCTGCACACCTGACGCTCGGCACCAGCTGTGTGCTGCACATCTGACGCTCGGCAGCAGCTGGTGCAGGCCACCTGACACTCTGCAGCAGCTGCTGCCTGCACACCTGACGCTCGGCAGCAGCTGCTGCCTGCACACCTGACGCTCGGCAGCAGCTGTGTGCTTCACACCTGACGCTCTGCAGCAGCTGTGTGCTGCACTCCTGACGCTCGGCAGCAGCTGTGTGCTTGACACCTGACGCTCTGCAGCAGCTGCTGCCTGCACACCTGACGCTCGGCAGCAGCTGTGTGCTTCACACCTGATGCTCGGCAGCAGCTGTGTGCTGCACACCTAATGCTCGGCAGCAGCTGTGTGCTGCACACCTGACGCTCGGCAGCAGCTGTGTGCTGCACACCTGACGCTCTGCAGCAGCTGTGTGCTGCACACCTGACGCTCAGCACCAGCTGTGTGCTGCACACCTGACGCTCAGCACCAGCTGTGTGCTGCACACCTGACGCTCGGCAGCAGCTGGTGCAGACCACCTGACAGTCTGCAGCAGCTGCTGCCTGCACACCTGACGCTCGGCAGCAGCTGCTGCCTGCACACCTGACGCTCGGCAGCAGCTGTGTGCTTCACACCTGACGCTCTGCAGCAGCTGCTGCCTGCACACCTGACGCTCGGCAGCAGCTGTGTGCTTCACACCTGATGCTCGGCAGCAGCTGTGTGCTGCACACCTAACGCTCGGCAGCAGCTGTGTGCTGCACACCAGACGCTCGGCAGCAGCTGTGTGCTGCACACCTGACGCTCTGCAGCAGCTGTGTGCTGCACACCTGACGCTCAGCACCAGCTGTGTGCTGCACACCTGACGCTCAGCAGCAGCTGTGTGCTGCACACCTGACGCTTAGCAGTCAAACACTGTCTAGAGATCTTAGATACGATCAAGGACATTAAACTTGACATCATGTTCTCACTGAAACCTGGATCAATGCTCAGTGTTCTTCCCCTTCTCCTACCCCCCACTCTACTTTACTATGGGGGGGGGGCACTGAGGAGACAAACAAGGTGGAGGTGCTAGCGGTCATTTATAAAAACTTAATAAGCTGCAGGCTCTTTCTCCCAAACCTCTCTGAGTTCTCGAATTCTCGAAGCGCACGGCTAAGGAAATCTCCTCGTGCACTGCTCGGAGCCTCAGAGCGAAGATTGGTCATTACGTCCTGGGCCAATCAAACATTTTATTTCATCCCAGTAAATCAGCTCTGACAGAATTATCTTCCTTGGTGACATCAATCTTCACTGGGTCTCTGAGAGCAACAAACAAATGGACACGCTCTACACCTTTCTCAGCTACAATGACCTCCGGCATCACTGCCAGAAACCCACACACTGCAAGGACTCCTCCCCGGCTCTTTTCCTGTCCAAAGCTCCCCGTCTGGCAACCCCTGGTCCCATCCCTGTAGACTGGCTCCACCCTGGTTCTAATCACATCCAAGCTCCCTCCCTGACAACCCCTGGTCCCGTCCCTGTAGACTGGCTCACTCTGGCTTTTATCCTATGCAGAGTTCCCCTCCTGACAACCACGGGTCCCATCCCTGTAGACTCGTCTGTACACCTTTTATCCCCTTTCACAATATACCTAACAAACACTAGAACCTGTAGTCAACCAAAAAAGAAGAACATCTGGTTTAGGGACACAAGTGGAATCAGTATTAAAGTCCTAGCTCACAAGGCTCTCCTGAATCTAGGTTTTGTAGTTCCTCAACATGACATCAAGGCGGTCAGATACAAATTTAAAGACTGGGAATTGACACCCCTCAAGACTAAACGCAAAAGACCCACACCTTCTCTAGCTGGGTCTCAAAAGACTCTACGAAGAAAGAAAGCATCTCAGAAAGCTTGAGACAGAATGGAGACAGCCACCTTCTAAGCTGAGATCTGAGAGACAAAAACACCAAGTCCACATCTTCAGAGGCGAAGTCACCACCAATCAGATCCGTCCTACAGAATGCAAAGAGCAACCAGAGGAACAGACCTGGATTACTATTTGAAGTAATCCAACAGACAATCAACACTCTGAAAGAATCCAGTAATCCAAATTAAGTTTAAATGATTTAATGTCAAATTGCAGCTCAGCAACATAGAGCAGTCAGATCTTCGAAGATACTCGGTGCAACTGGCTGTTCAGACACATAAAGTTCTAAAGCAAGGTTCCAACGGAGCTAGAATGAATAACAAATGATAACTAGGATGTCTTATGCACAAGTATTGAAATATTACATATCCTTTATATGAAAAATAAAGTAAGACAAAGGGAAAAACAAAAGAAACAGAGGAAATATAAATCTAGCTAACAAAATCTAATAATTTCACAGGTAACATTCTTGAGCGGGTAGAGTCCTTAAATCTATTAGCAACAGAGTCATTATGTGGAAACGTAGTACCAGAACAATTACGTTGAACATCATCTGACCTAGTAGGCATTGCCAAATTTAAACCCAAATCAGCATTGTTCACATTAAATGATTCCGTCATGGTCCTAAAATTCTCAAGACATTTAGAGACACGTCTAATATTCCACATTTTGCCATCCTGAGTAATGAGGGAATTTTTGAAAAGCATAGTGACCTTAATAGGTTTAGAGAATTTACTCATACACTTACCAACAAAACCTGTTTTCTTAATTCTCACCCGGTCCCCTACCTTAAAGTTATGCTCCCTGGTATTCCACTTCTTGTCATGCCATTCTTTGTACTTGTTTTGTTTTTCCTTTACCTTTAAACTGGTATCAATCATTTTGTGATCATTCCTTATATTATTCTTACATTTCTCTTTAAGCCACCAGGGACAAATATTAGAAGCCTGGTCCCTGCCCTTAAAAAGGCAGAAGGGACTAACCTCTGTAAGGGAATGCGGAGTAATTCTAAAAATCCATAATCGTTCCCTTAATACATTTTTCCAATCCTCTCTCTGTTTAACAACATCAGCAATATAACCCTTCAATACACGATTGAAGCGTTCTACTTGACCGTTTTCCTGTGGTGCATACAGTGACGTTGTGACGTGTTTTATATTGTGACATTTAAGATATTCCTCCATATCTGTTGAAATCAGTTGAACCCCATTATCAGTTACAATGGTTGAGGGACAACCTTCCCTTGCCAAAATTTCCTTTAAGAAATCCAGCACTCTATTAGTTGTAGACATCGGCACCAACTTAACCTCTGCCCATTATGAGTGATAATCAACTAATACTAAGGCATATCGTGAATCCAATGGAAGATTCATAAATGGACCAGATATATCAAATGCCACTTTCTTCCAAGGTTCTTCTGGCCAGTCTGTACTCTTAAGAGGAGGCACATCGACTTTGAGCATTTTTTCACTTGAAAAGCAAACATCACATTCTCTAACTAAGCGATCTGCCATGCGATCCATTCATGGCCACCAAAAATAAGATCTTATCAAACCTTTCTTAGCAGACATCCCTGGATGGGAATTATGAGCTAACCTCAGAATTACTTCCCGCACACCAAAAGGTTGCACACACTTCCCATTTTTATCAACAAAATCCCCGTCCAGTTCTACATCCTCTGCAACATTAAACTTGGGCATACGTTCTTCACTGGTATTCTTTTTTGTAGGCCAGCCTTCCACAATATACTTTTTGATCAATTGCCATAACGAATCATCTTCTTCACTGGATTTCCATGTCTCCTCTGAAATATCAGAAACCCCCCCCCCCAACTACAACATCCCGAATGCTAGTAACTATTTCTAAGTCATCATCTTTTTTTGATGACTGTATCTCACAGGGATGACGTGACATAAAATCAGCGGTAAAAAAAAATTTCCTGGTACAAATTCAGTTTTGAAACAATACTCTCGTAATCTTGAAGTTAACCTGGCAATGCTTGCGGTGGAATTCCAACCTCCACCTGGAAAAAGTATATTAACCAAGGGTTTATGATCTGTCCTCAAAGTAAAATTGCTTCCCCAAATATAGTTCCTATAATGCTCAATTGCCCAGACACAGGCAAGGAACTCTTTCACTATAACAGCAAAACACCTTTCAGTTTCATTTAAGGTTCTCGAAGCAAAACAGACATTCCATTCTTCATATCCACACTTTGGTGACAACACCCCACCTATACCATATAAACTGGCATCAGCCGTTAAAACACAGTGTTTGTTCATGAAAAAAGGTCTTAAGGTCGGAGCATTTACAATATCTTGCTTACTGATGAAAAACGCACCCTGTTGCTCTTCAGCCCATTCAAAAACAGCATTTCGTCTTAACAACTTCCTCAATGGCTCCATTTTAGAGGCAAAGTTAGCCACAAACTTGGAATAATACTCACACATGCCTGCAAAGGATAGTAATTGCTCCTTGTTCTTAGGAGCAGGAGCATTTACTATAGCCTTATAGCCCGCAGTAGAGGGCTATACCGGCTATTACAGGCCCTCTCCAGCGTTAACAAGGCAGAGGGACTTTAAAAGCCGGTATAGCCCAGCTACGAAGGGTTATAAGGCTATCAGAACATTCTGCCACTAGAGAGTAGAATGTTATAACAAATAAAACAAAGCCTTTTGGGAGCGTGAGGGGATTGGAATCCCCTCAGGCTCCCTGAAGCCTTTGTTCACAGCCAGAGCAGTGAACAAAGAAACATTGGAATGTTGGAGCTCCAGGCTTCTACCAGCCATTATCAGCCCGGAACACTCCATTGTTTTCAATGGAGCTCCCAACGTTCCAATGTTCTAATGTGCCATCCACATTAGATCTCTTGGGTATTACACCATCACCTGTAAGGGTATGACCTAAATATTCCACACTTTTCTTAAACATCTTGCATGTTTGTGCTTTAAGTGTTAAACCACTTTGTTTTAACCTATAACAAACCTCAGACAGATGTTTGAGATGTTATTGTTCATTTGCAGAAAAAAATAAAATAATGTCCTGAAAACATTTGACGAAATTATCAATGTCCCTGAAAATGTGGACATGATTCTTTGAAATACTGATGCCGCAGAGGCCAAACCAAACAGCATTCTGGTATATTGATATAAACCCTGTGGAGTGATAAACGGTTTTAACATTTTTGAATCTTCAGTAAGTGGAACCTGATGGTACGCTGAACTCAAATCAAAAGTGGAAAAAACGTTGGCACCCTCTAATAATGAAACTACCTTGTTTATGTTGGGTAAAGGGTGACAGTCCACAATAATGCCTGAATTTAATGCTCTTAAGTCCACGCATAATCTCAATTTTTTTAGGGGTGAGCGTGAAATCCGTTACGCCCGCGAATTTTGCGGATTTCCCGCAAAATCCGCAAAAAAAAATCCGCGGACTTAACGGGTTCAAAAGTTGAACCCACACTCATTTAACTATTTTACAATGGCGCCAGCAAGCTGCCAGCGCCGTTGTAAAATAGTTACAAAGTTAGCTTGCACAGGAACCACTTGATAAAACGAAGCAGGTGCTTCCTGTGCAAGCTAACTTTGTAACTATTTTACAACGGCGCTGGCAGCTTGCTGGCGCCATTGTAAAATAGTTACAGGGCAGCACAGGGCGATTGCATAGTAACACACACATGGTCGCTCGAACTAGTTGATGCTGAAAATCAGTGACTCATTCATTAGCCCAAAAACAATCATGAGCGTCTTCGAGGCTGGACAGATGTGCCTCTTCCCAAATCTACCGTGGAAAATCAGCTGTGATGCTGGGTAGAGGCCTTTGCATCCTTGACTTTCATGAGCGCAATCCCCGTGCTGTTCCTCTGACCAGGAGCTTCTTTCTCTTCATCGCACGGGTTTCTGCAAGTTCGCGAGCGGTTTGTACAATTTTGCAATTTGCGAAATTGTACAAAACCCTCGCGAACTTGCAGAAACCCGTGCGAACACACAAAAAAAAAATCTGCGAGGATTCGCGGATTTTGCGGATTTTCGCAATCCGCGAATTCGCAAATCCGCAAATTCGCGGATTGCCAATCCGCAAAATCCGCCCATGCCTAAATTTTTTATCTGGTTTGCGGACTAAAACGATGGGCGAAATCCACACAGAGGAGTTAATTGGTTCAATAATGCCTTCTGACACATGCTCCGTTAACAAATCCTTTAACGCCAGTCAATACTTTTGTGATGAGCGAGCAAAGACCTTTCAATCAAAAGTACATAATGTTTTTTCCACTTTTACCACAAATGTTCCCACATTATCTAATGATCATCAGCCCCACCTAGAATCCATCACTGAATGCAGTTTTCCTAACTTCTTATTCATAACCCAAGAAGAAGTTAGGGCCCTTTTTACTAACACAAAATCCGTTTCTCCGGAAGATCCGTTTCAACCCAAAGTGCTACATCTGGTTACCGAGATAATCTCTGGACATCTCACTTGCATTTTCAGCAAAATCATACAAACAGGTTCTTTCCCAAACTCTGGAAGCAAGCAGCGATGCTCTTCCTCATAAGGAAGGAAAATCTCCCAGCATCGGATCCCTCAAACTATCGTCCCATACAGTGCTTAATTTGAGCCAGGGCTTTCCGGTGCTGTACACCAGCACTTAATTGCTTTCCGGTGCTCGGCACCAGCCTCTAAATATCAGCACTATACCTAGAACAGTTTACCACATGGTGGCGCTGCTCATCTACTTTAGAGATGAGCAGAACCACGATTTTTTAGGAAAACAATATACATTGAAATTGCTAACACCTGCCTCCCCAGCCATTCCTTTAGGTTTGGGGACCTGAAATAATCTGAACTGTTGCATTTACATGCAAGAGAGATGGTTAGTAGTTGTTTTGGCAGCAAAGACAAGGACAATGGGAGGTGCAGGCTGCAGTGGCCTCCCGGTCAGAGCGCTGGCTCTTAATATTTTACAAATCAAGCACTGGTCTTATAGCACGACTACCTCTACCAGTGTAAATACCAGACAGGCTCCTAAATCAGAAATCACCTGCTTACATAAAAGAAGACAGCCTACTAGACGACTCACAATCTGGATTCCGGAGCCATCACAGCACCGAATCTGCTCCTATAATTGCCGCAGAAAGCATCAGATCTGTAGTAGACGGAGGGGAAAACTATCCACTGACACTATCGGATCTCTCTGCAGCATTTGATACCGTCAACCACGTCATTAAGCTACAGCGCCTGGCTGAGATCGGCATTATAGATAACGCCCTCGCCCTACTGACGTCATTTCTAGCTGACAGAGAACAATACATTATCTTAGGAGACGTCTCATCCGCCCCTTGAATCTCTCCCTGCGGAGTCCCTCAAGAAGCATCAATGAGCCAACTCTATTTAATCTGTACATTGCCCCTCTGGTAAAACTTATTAAGACATTTGGTTTCTCTGTTGTCTCCTACACAGACGACACGCAAGTAGTTGTGTCAGTCACAGGAAACCCGGCACGCACAGCCGCACTGTTCCGCCTCTGTATGGAAAAACTCGCAATTTGTAAGGCCGAAAACATCCTGAAATTAAACTCTGATAAGACGGAGATATTACTCTTCAAAAAAAAAATTTGATTTCAGGTCCCCGGCATGGTGGCCACCATATGGCTCTTGTCCATCTCTAGTGGAAAAGGTCAAGAATCGGGGTGTCTTCTTTGATAAAAATGGACTTTTGAAAACCTGATCAACAAACTGCATTTTTGTTTTTTACAGAAATCAGTCATGCCTGCCCTAATTCTAACCACACTAGACTATTGTCATGGATAATACATTGACCTACAACAAAAAATTTTATTCAAACTCCGGAACCTCCAAAACGCAGCGGCCCGTCTTACTTCAATCACCCCAGATTTCAATCCGCAGCCACAGCCCTCATGAGCTTACATTGGCTGCCAGTAAAATAAGGCTCAGATTCAAAGCATCAGGCTTTGCTTTCAAGGCGCTCCTCGATGCTGGCCCTATGCCTCAGTGTTCCTGCTGATTGCCTTCAAGGCGCTCCTCGATGCTGGCCCTATGCCTCAGTGTTTCCGGGGGTACACTCCCAAACTTTTGACTCCTGAGGACCCCATTGACTACCTACTGGAAGCCGGGGACCCCAGCAATTTGCATTGTTTAATTTTCAAACATTTAAAGAGTAATTAAAAAAAAATAAACACATATGCACACAAAACAAACACTCGAATTACTAAGGATTTTAGCATTTTATATTGAAAGAGTTTGCAAAAAGCTGAAAAATGTAATGGAGAGGTTGGTGCTGCATCTCCGTGATTAATTTTTAAATGGTTAGTTTTATTTTGCAGTACGAGGCTCCTGCTCCTGCCAAGGCCTGAGTGGAAACCCAAATGTTTTCAGACCAGTCCTCATACGGTGCACACCAAGTGCAGTGAGTGAACCTGACCACTACAAAGGGGGCTTTGGGAGCCTCTCCCCTCGAGAAAATTTAGGAAACAATGGTGCATTCTACAACACATTTATCATTAAATATTGAATTGTATCATCTTTTAAAGAATAGTAAATGATAACCTTACTATGCACCAGGATACGACAATCTTTTTTGGGGTTCTTCAATGAGTCCCTTATTATCACCCTTCAACAGTGCCTCTCATCTCTCCATAGCACATCTGTCATTAGTATTTCATTTGTTTGATAGCATCTCTCTTACCATTGTAGGATGACAGAGCACTTTACATCACACACATATAGAGACAATGAATCATACGTGTAAATCAGTGTAGAGAAAATGTTACATAGGCAAAGAGGACCACAGGGTGTAGGATTCATATGTCCTTTATATGGGTAGGCCTTTTTGAAGAGTGCCTGGTCTGGAAAAGTACAAACTCGGAATTCAGAACATAACACATTGGTTTGCATTGACTTTAACAATAAAAATCTATTTCTACCCAAATAAAGTTCTTTTAACAGCAACAGGATAATGAAAGACTGGGAAAAAACATAAGTTACTGACTTGTACCATTCAGTGTGTACGCAGCTCTTTGGTGACTGTTTATAGGTCACTGTGCTAGATTATGTTTGTCTCTTATGAGCTGCAGAGTAACACAAGAATATCTGTGACAAAAGCAGTAACCCACTGACCTATGCACATAAAAAACTGTTCTTTAAAATGCAGGGTATGCGTTCTTTGCAGCAGGCACATTAACGCTCTGTGCTACATTAGATAAGTCAAACCTGTCACTGGACAAAACTCTCATCTCTCTCCAGCAGGTACATTAATCACTGGTGTTATCTTGACACTTATTGTTGCTCGAAAACTGCTAATTCTACAAGGAACTTTGTAGTGCTTTTAAAGCTGCTGCCTGAGGACCCCCTGGGAATGTGTCACGGACCCCTGGGGGACCACGGACCCCAGTTTGGGAAACACTGTTCTAGACCATGACACTCCTCTGGAGCAATGGAGGCCGAAGGACCTAAGTTCGAAGTCGCCCGATGGGGTGGAAAGGGTTTTGCCAACTGTACGACTGGACTATGGAACTCTCTTCCGTTAGAAGTAAAAAAAACTCCTAAACCCTCTTCCAATTTAGGAAAGCACTGAAAACATGGCTCTTTTAACATCTACGGCCGCACTTGTAGCTAATCCAACTTTCCTGAACCTCCCTGCTGCGTCAAGACACCTGTGGGTACACAAGCGCTATACAAAACCCCCGAACATAACCTCCTACCCATTCAGACCGAGAGAATTCTTGCAAAGCACAGCGTCCGTGAACCTGTGTGCCCCAGTTTCAGAGACAGAACTACTAGTGACCCTATCTAAGATGAAATTCTCAAATAATCTCTGGCACCATGCCTGGCTCCATCAGTAAGAGCCTCGCCAAATAGCTTCTCCTCTCCTGGTCACCCTCCAAAAGTGGGCCAGATCTTCACTTTCCAAAAAATAAAGAATTGTTGGGCCCCATTGACTTTAACACCTTCCGCCCAGCGCCCCCATTCCGTTCTCAGGTAAGGTGATTCAAAGAGGCAGAACCTCCAACATTCACCCCACATCCACACACACAGCCTCCCTGACGCGCCTCAGCCTGGCTTCAGAGGGGGCCACAGCACCGAGAGTGCAGTCTCGCAGAGGGTGGACGAGCACCTCTGCACTCTCGACACTGGACATCACCTCTCGTTCTCCTGGAGTCTCTGCAGCATTTGACACCGTCAACCACCACGCTCTGATAGACACCCCGAATCAGCCAATGGGATTTGGAGGCGTGGCCTCAGCTGGTTCACTTCCTGTCTAATGACCTGCTCCTAAGTAGTGAAAGTTGGGAGCCCTGTCCGAGAGCTCCTTTGTGGGCAGCAGGGGGGCCCCAGGGGGGGAGGGGTGGGGGCAGGGGGCCCAAGGCTTGATTCTCTCTCGAGCTCTGTTTAATTCCGATCTTGAGCCTCTGTGTGCGACAACAAGGAAGTCTGGGGTCCTTTTCCCACCTGTACATCAACAATCCAGTGCTTAGTTTGTACAACAATAAGTGCCAGGACTCTTGTCAGGAGGCCTCTGCAGCATGAACCACCCATCGCCCCTGCCAGCGCTGCCAGCGCCAGGATCAACACAACCACTGACCATCACACTCTACAAGTGTGACTATTCGGACTATTTCAGGCCCCCAAAGTTGCAAGAATGGCTCGGGCAGCAGGTAATTGTCATTTTAATGTATATTGAATTAAAAATAAACTGTTGTTGAACTCATCTCTAAGACAGCGCCACCTAGTGTGTTAGTGTTGGACAGGCCACGTGAAAGGTTTGCTCCCTCCCCGCACGACCAGGCCCGAGCCTGGCTCTTCAGGTGTTACCCGCAACAACCCCCCGGTTCCCGCCTCATATGGGACCCCTGCCCCTGGACATCTCCCCATCCTGGGCCCGATTCTCTACCGGCCCTCTCGCCCGGCCTGGGCGCCATCTTGGACACAGCACCACGAGGCCGCATGGCCTCCGATCGACCCCAACCCTGGGCCTGGCCAGGCCCCGACATCCCGGCACCACCATCCACCCAGGAGGTGAGCGGACTACTTGGCAGGTCAATGGGAGAAAGAGGTGTCGATGGCTCTCCCCCCGCCAGGTGCCGATCGCCCCAGCTCCCCCGGGTGCTGGCTCCACCCCCCTGCTGGGTGTCTGGACTCCCTCATCCTGGACCTCCCGACCTCCAAGTGCGAGGGTCCGGACATCAAAGGGCGCCAGACCTATAACTGGGGCAGCTCCAGAGCAGGAAGGCAGTTGTATCCTGGAGTCGAGAGACGCAGTGAAGAACTCATCCTTGACGGACTACTGGCGCTGCCGTAGTCCTGCCTTGTGAACTATCGACCTGCCTGCTGGCGCTGCCGCAACCTTCTGAAACCTTCCTCGTCGTCGGGACCTGCTGGCGTGGCCGCGGACCGTTTGTAACCACCTCCTTCCTCGGGACCTGCTGGCTCCGCCGCGGACCGTCGCTACCTCCAACCATCCCGGGACCTGCTGGCTCCGCCGCGGCCCGACCATCTAGAACGCCGAGCTCGAGGATTGTGAGCTATTTCATCTACCAGCTTGGTAACGAGACTCTCCCGCTACCCTTTCCCCAACCAAGAGACTAGAATAGAGGGGACCCCTGAGTCCAGACCTCCTTGTACCATTTCACCGTACTTGAAGTTTTGCCTATAAAGAACGTTGAACCTTATCCTTGTGTGGTGTACATCTGTGGGGGGGAAGTTACTTGTCTGTACGATCGCTGGAGACGGCTCTCCCCGGAGACCTCTCCCCTTGTCCTCGGCCGACCCTCCAGGTCCCGTCTAACTTTAGTGGCCAGCGGCGCGATCCGAATCGACGCGTAATCGTACAGAGAGTAGCTCACCCCACGACAAAACCACAATGTCAACTAAAGAAAGCGGATCCACCGTGAAATTCCAGATGGAGAAATTGGAAGAATACAGCCATCGTGAGTTGAAACAATTCTGCATTGAACTAGGTATCGCTACCACCGGCCTGAGTACTAAAGACGATTTCAAGCACGCCATTGAGTCATGGGCAGAAACCGGGGCCGTCAGACCCCCGGACCAAAATGTCGCAGCAGCAGAGAAAAACACCACGGCTCCCGAGGAGCAAAGAACGGGTCTCTCGCAAGATGAGATCCAAGAACGAGAACGAAACCGACTACATGAACTAGAAATGGCCCGGCTCAAAATGGATGGCGAACTCAAATTAGCCGAACAAAAACTGAACCTGGAACACCTGCGGCTCCGGGAAGAACGAGAAGAGAAACAGAGACAGAGAGAGCTCGAAGAGAAGAGACTGGCGTATGAACATGAGCGCAAACTAGCTGAGATAGACCTACGCAAGCAGAACAAAGAATTAGGGGTGCTCGAGCAACCGCGCACCCCGGGGCCAACAGAAAAGAAGGTACACATCCCCAAGGATGTCGTTCGGGAATATTTCCGAGATGACGACATACAGCAGTGGTTCAAGGCCTATGAGATCGCTATGACCTCCCACCGGATCGATCGCAGCGACTGGGGAGCCGGTCTATGGGGGAGGTTCGTCAATGAGGGCCGCGATGCCCTGCTACAGCTTCCCGACCATCTGATGACCTCCTATGACCACATGAAAGCTACCCTCCTCACCCGCTATGGGCTCACACCCGAAATGTACCGCCGGAGGTTCCGAGACTGCACCCGGATCCCGGGTACAACTTGGGTGGAATACGTGAACTATTTCAGCCGAGCCTTCGAGGGTTGGATCAAGGGAAGCAGCGTAACGACCTACGAGCAACTCTTCAATCTCATGGTATGGGAGCATCTATCCAACAACTGCTTCGTCGAGCTCAGGCAGCACCTCCTCGACAGTAAATTGACTGATCCGCGGCAGCTCGCCGCCAAGGCTGACCGGTGGGAAATTACCCGAGTGGGCCGAAATGGGTCCCATGAACAGAACCGGAACAACCACGGTCAGCACCGTCCCCGAGGAGGAGGAGGGGGCCAGGGCCGAGGAAGAGACAACGCCCCGGCCGCTCCCGCTACCAGCACCCCACCCCCGGCCAACCGAGGCAACCCACCGGCGCGGCCGGGATACAGAGCCAATGTCACCTGTCACCGATGCCAGCGAGTCGGCCACTACGCAAACGACCCGAATTGTCCACAGAGCCAGACTCCGAGACCCCGCCAGATGGCTGCCGCCGCCCTGGGGGAAGAACAAATCTCCGAAGAACACGAGGAATGTGAGCAAGAACACCAAGAATGGGAACCCGCCGCCATGGTTCTAGCGTGCCTAGGGGGAAGAGACATGGTCCCGCGGGTCCCCCTACCCGCCAACACCAGGAAGTACAGTCAGTGGGTGAACATTAACGGACGCCGGGCCGAAGCCCTACGTGACACCGGGGCCAGTGTAACGGCCGTCCGCTGTCACCTGGTGACCCCAGAACAGATCCTGCCAAACGTTCTCTGCCCTGTCCGTTCAGCCGACAATTCGGAGAGTCTATGTCGAATGGCCTGCGTCCCCTTCGAGTGGGGAGGAGTCTCCGGCATGTTGAAGGTGACGGTCCGAGATGATGCCCCCGTAGACTGTCTCCTGGGAAATGATCTTGAGAGTTCCCCGTGGGCCGCCGTAGAGAGGAGAGAGCACCTGGGGATGTTGGGCATCCCGGACTGGGCGTGCGTAACCACCCGGTCCATGGCTGCCCGTGCCACCCCCCGACCCGAAGAACCTGAATGGCCGGCACCTCCTCCCCCGGTCGCTCCAGTAGAAGACACCGACCGTACCGTCCCCCCAGAGCAAACTCCCGAGGGGCTCGTTCAGCCTCAGGACCTTCCCGGCCTGGCTCAGTGGCGTCAGGAGGGGGGGCCCACCCAGGAACAGTTTCGCCACGAGCAAAAGACCTGTCCCTCCCTCGAGGGACTCCGCCAACAAGCCCTCGCCCAGAGTGCAGGGGATACCTCCGGAACCCATTGGGTCTATTGGGACAATGACCTGTTGTACAGCGAACAGAGAATCGCAGAGTTAGGGGCCGGTCGAGTGCTAGTGGTGCCCCTACGCTTTAGAGACTTCTTGCTGAACCTGGCCCACGATGTCCCCCTGGCTGGCCACCTGGGTCAGGACAAAACCTACAGTCGCCTGGTGACTCACTTTTTCTGGCCCAAGATGAGGAACGACGTACTCCAGCACTGCCGGTCTTGCCCCACGTGCCAGGCCAGTGGGAAGAGCGGCCGCAAGCTTAAAGCACCTCTGCAACCTTTCCCGGTAGTCACCACCCCGTTCGAGAGGGTGGGGATAGACATTGTGGGGCCCCTGGACCCCCGTACAGCCCAAGGACATCGGTTCATCCTGGTACTGGTGGACCACGCCACTCGCTACCCCGAGGCTGTCCCCCTGCGAACTGTGACAGCCCCGGTAGTCGGCCGGGCCTTGATGGGGATCTTCTCCCGGGTGGGCTTCCCCCGAGAAGTCGTCAGCGACCGGGGCACAAACTTTATTTCAAAATACATGAAGTCCCTCTGGCAACAGTGTGGGGTCACCTACAGATTCACGACCCCCTATCACCCCCAAGGAAACGGACTGGTTGAGCGGTTCAACCGCACGCTCAAAGGAATGATTGGGGGGTTGGAAGAGCCCCTCCGTCGCCAGTGGGATGTGCTACTGCCGTGCCTCCTCTTTGCCTACCGAGAAGTCCCCCAGAAATCCCTCGGCTTCAGCCCGTTCGAACTCTTGTATGGACACCCAGTGCGTGGGCCGCTCAGCCTAGTCAAAGAAGGCTGGGAAATGCCCCCTCTAAAGAACCCTCCAGATGTTTTCAAGTACCTCCTAACCCTCCGCAACCAGACCAGACGGTTCAGGGAAATGGCAAAAGCAAACTTGGAGGCCAGTCAGGAAGACATGAAACGGTGGTACGATCAAAATGCCTCCTCCATCGAATTTGAACCTGGCCAACAAGTGTGGGTAATGTCTCCCACCGAACCATGCGCCCTGCAAGACAAATGGGCAGGGCCCTTCAAGGTAGTCGAGCGTAAGAGCCCTGCCACCTATCTCATCGATATGGAATCTTCACGGAACCCTCTCCGGGTCCTCCACGCCAATAGACTGAAACCCCACTTCGTGCGCTCGGAGCTCAGCCTCCTGATGGCAACAGACAGCGGAGCCGAAGAGGACTCCGAGCCACTTCCTGACCTCCTACGGACTCAGGAGAAGGACGGCTCCGTGGACGGGGTCCGACTCTCGGAGGCCCTCACCCCGGAACAGCGCCAAGGCTGCCGAGACCTCCTGCTGCAGTTCGCTACCCTGTTCTCCCTCACCCCAGGGGTCACCCCCTGGTGCTTACATGACGTGGACACCGGAGAGAGTCCCCCTGTCCGCCATCGGGCCTACCGCGTACCAGATCGGGTACGGGCCTGCATCCAAGAGGAGGTGGCCAAGATGCTCACGCTCGGGGTCATCGAGCCCTCCGACAGCCCCTGGGCCAGCCCGGTGGTACTGGTCCCCAAAGCAGCCGCCCCCGGCACCACGCCTGAGCTCCGGTTCTGCGTCGACTACCGGGGCTTGAATGCGGTCACCAGAACAGACGCACACCCCCTTCCCCGAGCAGATGAACTAATCGACCGCCTGGGAGCGGCCCGCTACCTCAGCACCTTCGACCTGACAGAGGGCTACTGGCAGATCGGTCTCACACCCCGGGCCCAAGAACGATCTGCCTTCTCCACCCCTGATGGCCATTACCACTTCAAGGTCATGCCATTCGGCATGAAGAATGCCCCAGCAACCTTTCAGCGGCTAGTAAACCAGGTCCTGGCGGGACTCGAGGAATTCAGCGCCGCCTACCTGGACGACATCGCTGTGTACAGCCGCCACTGGTCCGACCACCTCCACCACCTCCGAGAGGTGCTACAGGCCCTCCAACGAGCTGGCCTCACGATCAAGGCCAGCAAATGCCAAATTGGCCAGGGGTCCGTGACCTATCTCGGGCACCAGGTGGGAAGCGGTCTGGTGGCCCCTCTGCAACTCAAGATCGCTGCAATCCAGGCTTGGCAGCCCCCCATCACCCAGACCGAGGTCCGCGCCTTCTTGGGACTCACAGGTTACTACCGGCGGTTCGTGAGGGACTATGGTAGCATTGTGGGGCCCCTCACGGAACTCACATCCAAAAACCAACCAACGAAAGTCAACTGGACCCCCGACTGTCAAGCGGCCTTCGAGAAGCTGAAGGCCGCCATGTGCTCCACCCCTGTGCTCCAGGCCCCCGACTACAGTCAGGAATTTATCGTCCAAACGGACGCCTCCGACCATGGCATTGGGGCAGTCCTTTCCCAGCTGAACCCCGAAGGACTTGACCAGCCAGTGGCTTTCATCAGCAGACGGCTCCTGGCCCGAGAGCAACGCTGGAGCACCATCGAGAGGGAGGCCTTTGCCGTGGTATGGGCCCTCAAAAAGCTCCGGCCTTATCTCTTCGGTACCCACTTCCGGGTACAGACCGATCATCGGCCCCTGCAGTGGCTAATGCAGATGCGGGGGGGAAACCCGAAACTCTTGCGTTGGTCCATCTCCCTGCAGGGGATGGACTTCACTGTGGAACATCGACCAGGGCAAGACCACGCCAACGCAGATGGCCTGTCACGCTTTTTCCGCCTCGACGAAGAGAGCCCCCAAGAGGATGGGTGACTCTCCCCGCCTTCAGCTGGGGGGGACGCATGTTGGACAGGCCACGTGAAAGGTTTGCTCCCTCCCCGCACGACCAGGCCCGAGCCTGGCTCTTCAGGTGTTACCCGCAACAACCCCCCGGTTCCCGCCTCATATGGGACCCCTGCCCCTGGACATCTCCCCATCCTGGGCCCGATTCTCTACCGGCCCTCTCGCCCGGCCTGGGCGCCATCTTGGACACAGCACCACGAGGCCGCATGGCCTCCGATCGACCCCAACCCTGGGCCTGGCCAGGCCCCGACATCCCGGCACCACCATCCACCCAGGAGGTGAGCGGACTACTTGGCAGGTCAATGGGAGAAAGAGGTGTCGATGGCTCTCCCCCCGCCAGGTGCCGATCGCCCCAGCTCCCCCGGGTGCTGGCTCCACCCCCCTGCTGGGTGTCTGGACTCCCTCATCCTGGACCTCCCGACCTCCAAGTGCGAGGGTCCGGACATCAAAGGGCGCCAGACCTATAACTGGGGCAGCTCCAGAGCAGGAAGGCAGTTGTATCCTGGAGTCGAGAGACGCAGTGAAGAACTCATCCTTGACGGACTACTGGCGCTGCCGTAGTCCTGCCTTGTGAACTATCGACCTGCCTGCTGGCGCTGCCGCAACCTTTTGAAGCCTTCCTCGTCGTCGGGACCTGCTGGCGTGGCCGCGGACCGTTTGTAACCACCTCCTTCCTCGGGACCTGCTGGCTCCGCCGCGGACCGTCGCTACCTCCAACCATCCCGGGACCTGCTGGCTCCGCCGCGGCCCGACCATCTAGAACGCCGAGCTCGAGGATTGTGAGCTATTTCATCTACCAGCTTGGTAACGAGACTGTCCCGCTACCCTTTCCCCAACCAAGAGACTAGAATAGAGGGGACCCCTGAGTCCAGACCTCCTTGTACCATTTCACCGTACTTGAAGTTTTGCCTATAAAGAACGTTGAACCTTATCCTTGTGTGGTGTACATCTGTGGGGGGGAAGTTACTTGTCTGTACGATCGCTGGAGACGGCTCTCCCCGGAGACCTCTCCCCTTGTCCTCGGCCGACCCTCCAGGTCCCGTCTAACAGTTAGTGTCACAATCACCAGTGTTAGCAATGAGGTGCCGGACCAAGCACCGGAAATCACCGCCTCAATTTAAGCACTGACTTTCAAATCTACTTTAAGGTCGCATCCCCAGGTGACCCCACTCTGAGCCCCCCAGCCTCCCTCTACACATGGTGGCCCAGGGGGTCTGTGGTGAGATGTCTGGAGCTGTCCAGTGTCCTGTGGTCGTCTGCCTGCCCCCTCCTACCCTCCAGCCGCCCTCAGTACATGGTGCCCCAGGGGTTCTATGGTGAGATGTCCGGAGCTGCCCACTCTTCAGTTGTCGTCTCTCTGCCCCCCCACCCCTGCCTCCCTCTGCACTGCACATGGTGCCCCAAGGGGTCTGTGGTGAGAAGTCCGGTGCAGTCCACTCTCCAGTGGTCGTCTCTCTGCCCCTCCCCCCAGCCTCCCTCTGCACTGCACATGGTGCCCCAGGGGGTCTGTGGTGAGATGTCCGGTGCTGCCCACTGTCCTGTGGACGTATCTCAGCCCCACCCTCTCACCACGCCTCCCTGGAGGGGAGGGGGTCATGGGGTCTGCCCACACACCACGTGACACTGCGGAAGACTGTGATAATGTCAAGACGTGGACACGAGGCGCTTCGCCCCCTCAATTGATGTCAAGCGCTATCGAGCGGCAGCTTATCGCGCCTGTCCAGCGATCAACCGCTCCCCCTCCCCCCAGGGGGGCACCGGCCCCTTCACTGGGCGAGGGGTGTCCCATGAAGGGTGGGGACCCTGCGCAGGGCAGGGGCAGCCCCGGGGGAGAGAGAGTGGATGGGGGACACCGGGGCTGGAGGGAAGCCAGTGCCTTGGGCGGAGGGGGTGAGGGGGGCCGGGGGACGCTTGCTGCTGGCTGTGGGGGATGCTGCTGGCATTGCAGGGGGAGGGGGTGCGAAACACGTTGGGCCCCAAAATCTTTCAGATGACTGCAGAGGCATCCAATGTCGGCTACATCTCGCCCAATGCAGTGCATTCCCTCTCACACTACACTTCTTGACCCTACTACAGTCACCCCTCAATCCTACACTTCACCCCCTTCACTGCCCCTCACACTACACTCATTGACCCTACTGTCACCCCTCAATCCTACACTTCACCCCCTTCACTACCCCTCACACTACACTCATTGACCCTACTGTCACCCCTCAATCCTACACTTCACCCCCTTCACTGCCCCTCACACTACACTCATTGACCCTACAGTCACCCCTCAATCCTACACTTCACCCCCTTCACTGCCCCTCACACTACACTCATTGACCCTACTGTCACCCCTCAATCCTACACTTCACCCCCTTCACTACCCCTCACACTACACTCATTGACCCTACTGTCACCCCTCAATCCTACACTTCACCCCCTTCACTGCCCCTCACACTACACTCATTGACCCTACAGTCACCCCTCAATCCTACACTTCACCCCCTTCACTGCCCCCCACACTACACTCATTGACACTACAGTCACCCCTCAATCCTACACTTCACCCCCTTCACTGCCCCTCACACTACACTCATTGACCCTACTGTCACCCCTCAATCCTACACTTCACCCCCTTCACTGCCCCCCACACTACACTCATTGACACTACAGTCACCCCTCAATCCTACACTTCACCCCCTTCACTGCCCCTCACACTACACTCATTGACCCTACTGTCACCCCTCAATCCTACACTTCACCCCCTTCACTGCCCCCCACACTACACTCATTGACACTACAGTCACCCCTCAATCCTACACTTCACCCCCTTCACTGCCCCTCACACTACACTCATTGACCCTACTGTCACCCCTCAATCCTACACTTCACCCCCTTCACTGCCCCCCACACTACACTCATTGACACTACAGTCACCCCTCAATCCTACACTTCACCCCCTTCACTGCCCCTCACACTACACTCATTGACCCTACTGTCACCCCTCAATCCTACACTTCACCCCCTTCACTACCCCTCACACTACACTCATTGACCCTACTGTCACCCCTCAATCCTACACTTCACCCCCTTCACTGCCCCTCACACTACACTCATTGACCCTACAGTCACCCCTCAATCCTACACTTCACCCCCTTCACTGCCCCTCACACTACACTCATTGACCCTACTGTCACCCCTCAATCCTACACTTCACCCCCTTCACTACCCCTCACACTACACTCATTGACCCTACTGTCACCCCTCAATCCTACACTTCACCCCCTTCACTGCCCCTCACACTACACTCATTGACCCTACTGTCACCCCTCAATCCTACACTTCACCCCCTTCACTGCCCCCCACACTACACTCATTGACACTACAGTCACCCCTCAATCCTACACTTCACCCCCTTCACTGCCCCTCACACTACACTCATTGACCCAACTGTCACCCCTCAATCCTACACTTCACCCCCTTCACTGCCCCCCACACTACACTCATTGACACTACAGTCACCCCTCAATCCTACACTTCACCCCCTTCACTGCCCCTCACACTACACTCATTGACCCTACTGTCACCCCTCAATCCTACACTTCACCCCCTTCACTACCCCTCACACTACACTCATTGACCCTACTGTCACCCCTCAATCCTACACTTCACCCCCTTCACTGCCCCTCACACTACACTCATTGACCCTACAGTCACCCCTCAATCCTACACTTCACCCCCTTCACTGCCCCTCACACTACACTCATTGACCCTACTGTCACCCCTCAATCCTACACTTCACCCCCTTCACTACCCCTCACACTACACTCATTGACCCTACTGTCACCCCTCAATCCTACACTTCACCCCCTTCACTGCCCCTCACACTACACTCATTGACCCTACAGTCACCCCTCAATCCTACACTTCACCCCCTTCACTGCCCCCCACACTACACTCATTGACACTACAGTCACCCCTCAATCCTACACTTCACCCCCTTCACTGCCCCTCACACTACACTCATTGACCCTACTGTCACCCCTCAATCCTACACTTCACCCCCTTCACTGCCCCTCACACTACACTCATTGACCCTACAGTCACCCCTCAATCCTACACTTCACCCCCTTCACTGCCCCCCACACTACACTCATTGACACTACAGTCACCCCTCAATCCTACACTTCACCCCCTTCACTGCCCCTCACACTACACTCATTGACCCTACTGTCACCCCTCAATCCTACACTTCACCCCCTTCACTGCCCCCCACACTACACTCATTGACACTACAGTCACCCCTCAATCCTACACTTCACCCCCTTCACTGCCCCTCACACTACACTCATTGACCCTACTGTCACCCCTCAATCCTACACTTCACCCCCTTCACTGCCCCCCACACTACACTCATTGACACTACAGTCA
This sequence comes from Lissotriton vulgaris, assembly GCF_964263255.1. Classification (NCBI taxonomy): domain Eukaryota; kingdom Metazoa; phylum Chordata; class Amphibia; order Caudata; family Salamandridae; genus Lissotriton; species Lissotriton vulgaris. The sequence goes on along the minus strand of NW_028250627.1, from coordinate 33,946 downwards.
CCCCTCAATCCTACACTTCACCCCCTTCACTGCCCCTCACACTACACTCATTGACCCTACTGTCACCCCTCAATCCTACACTTCACCCCCTTCACTGCCCCCCACACTACACTCATTGACACTACAGTCACCCCTCAATCCTACACTTCACCCCCTTCACTGCCCCTCACACTACACTCATTGACCCTACTGTCACCCCTCAATCCTACACTTCACCCCCTTCACTACCCCTCACACTACACTCATTGACCCTACTGTCACCCCTCAATCCTACACTTCACCCCCTTCACTGCCCCTCACACTACACTCATTGACCCTACAGTCACCCCTCAATCCTACACTTCACCCCCTTCACTGCCCCTCACACTACACTCATTGACCCTACTGTCACCCCTCAATCCTACACTTCACCCCCTTCACTACCCCTCACACTACACTCATTGACCCTACTGTCACCCCTCAATCCTACACTTCACCCCCTTCACTGCCCCTCACACTACACTCATTGACCCTACAGTCACCCCTCAATCCTACACTTCACCCCCTTCACTGCCCCTCACACTACACTCATTGACCCTACTGTCACCCCTCAATCCTACACTTCACCCCCTTCACTGCCCCCCACACTACACTCATTGACACTACAGTCACCCCTCAATCCTACACTTCACCCCCTTCACTGCCCCTCACACTACACTCATTGACCCAACTGTCACCCCTCAATCCTACACTTCACCCCCTTCACTGCCCCCCACACTACACTCATTGACACTACAGTCACCCCTCAATCCTACACTTCACCCCCTTCACTGCCCCTCACACTACACTCATTGACCCTACTGTCACCCCTCAATCCTACACTTCACCCCCTTCACTGCCCCCCACACTACACTCATTGACACTACAGTCACCCCTCAATCCTACACTTCACCCCCTTCACTGCCCCTCACACTACACTCATTGACCCTACAGTCACCCCTCAATCCTACACTTCACCCCCTTCACTGCCCCTCACACTACATTCATTGACCCTACTGTCACCCCTCAATCCTACACTTCACCCCCTTCACTGCCCCTCACACTACACTCATTGACCCTACTGTCACCCCTCAATCCTACACTTCACCCCCTTCACTACCCCTCACACTACATTCATTGACCCTACAGTCACCCCTCAATCCTACACTTCACCCCCTTCACTGCCCCTCACACTACATTCATTGACACTACAGTCACCCCTCAATCCTACACTTCACCCCCTTCACTGCCCCTCACACTACACTCATTGACCCTACAGTCACCCCTCAATCCTACACTTCACCCCCTTCACTGCCCCTCACACTACACTCATTGACCCTACTGTCACCCCTCAATCCTACACTTCACCCCCTTCACTGCCCCTCACACTACACTCATTGACCCTACTGTCACCCCTCAATCCTACACTTCACCCCCTTCACTGCCCCTCACACTACACTCATTGACCCTACAGTCACCCCTCAATCCTACACTTCACCCCCTTCACTGCCCCTCACACTACATTCATTGACCCTACTGTCACCCCTCAATCCTACACTTCACCCCCTTCACTGCCCCTCACACTACACTCATTGACCCTACAGTCACCCCTCAATCCTACACTTCACCCCCTTCACTGCCCCTCACACTACATTCATTGACCACTGCATTGGAGGGGTTCACCCATTCTGTGCCCCTGGGGGCAGGCGTTCCTATGGGTCCGAGCTCAGGACAGCTGCAGAAAGTGAGCAAACGCTGAGGGTACTCCTTTCATCCGTGCATTGGAGGGGTTCGCCCCATTCTGTGCCCCTGGGGGCAGGCGTTCCTATGGGTCCGAGCTCACGGCGGCAGCAGAAAGTGAGCAGAGAGCACCAGGCCCTCTGGTTGGCTCCGATGGTACCCCTTTCATCAGTTTATTGGAGAGCTTCAGCATCAACATATTCATATTTAAATTATACATATTTGTATAATACCCGGATGCTCGGTACCCCAGTGCCTGAGAGGTAAAGACACGCAAATGTTGATCTGAGGTCATTAAAAATGTTGGAAACTTTTGCACATTGTGAACATGAACGAGAGCGGAAATCCACACATTTTTTACAGAACGGTTTCAGCTAAAATCTATTTGTTTTAAATTTTTAAGTTTGATGTTTTTCCCAAAGTAATGTTCTCCTCCTGTCGCGCAGGGCGTTGAAGAGGCTACATTTAAAATGGCGACATTCACACCTCACTCGTGTCTGGACACGGTTCAAGCAGGGAGGGTTCAACCGCATGGGATATTACTGAGGAAATAAGGTGTAAGTGAATCCTTGCAGCCTAGCGCCTAAAGAACCAGGCCTCTGAGAGCTACAAAAACACACACACATCATAAACCTTGTGGTTGCTGTAACAATCCCACGTCAAAGCGTGCAGCCGAAGCCATTGGTACACAGGTGAGACGCACCTTTGCGAAGGCGTTTGGAACTTGTCCTGCAACAAGTTACAAATGCCAGAGGTAAAAAATGTGTCAAGCATTATGAGACAGCTGACAAACACAGCACCCGCCTCCATCAGAACCGAATCAGTGGACACCCTCTGCGCCATGTGTGACATGCGCAGCTGGAGCGTAGCGAGGGCGCAATCCCTTAAACCATTCTTCAAGGAGCCATTCCAGACATCCTGAAAACGGGGCAGGTCTCGTCTATCCTAAAGAAAACCACAGCGGACCCCTAGGACCCTAATAACTATCGCCCGATCTCTAACATCCCTATGTTAGCCAAACTCCTGGAAAAATGCGTCAACATACAACTGAACAATTACATCGATCGATTCAACCTGCTGAACAAATTCCAATCCGGCTTCAGAGCCGGTCACAGCACAGAATCAGCCATGACACATGTATTAGGCGACGCTCTAAAAATCCTAGACCAAAATGAAGCCCGTCTGCTAATCCTACTCAACCTGTCATCTGCTTTTGACACCGTCAAACACGAAAACTTGCTGGATCTCCTGAAACACAGAATGGGCTTGTCCGGAAATGTTTTCAACTGCTTCACCTCTTTCCTCCAAAATAGATCCCAAAGATTCAAGGTCAACCAATCCGTGTCCCTCCCCTCACCTGTCACACTGGGAGTTCCACAAGGCTCTACCCTCTCTCTAACTCTGTTCAACCTCTTCATGGAACCTCTTACTGATCTTCTCAGCCTTTCCAAGATTCACTTCCACATGTATGCGGACGACACCCAAATATACATCAAGGTCCTGGAAAAGTTGGCCCACCAACAACTTGCCAGCTTTATTGAGTCCAAGTCCTTCTCCGTGACTCTCAGTATGGATTTCGATCTGGCTACAGCACGGAGTCGGCCCTGATTGAAATGGCCGATTCCGTGCGCTGGACACTTGACAGGGGATCTAGGGCGGTGTTAGTGCTGCTGGATTTGTCAGCAGCATTTGACACCGTCTCCCTCCCGATCCTCCTGAAACGACTGAAATCCATTGGAATCCAGGGCACGGTTCTTAACTGGATTGCCTCATTTCTTTCAGACCGTAAACAACAGGTCCACACTCCTCCTTACACCTCTTCGGTCAGGCGCTTAAATGGGGCGTCCCTCAAGGATCCTCGTTGAGCCCGCTTCTTTTTAATATCTATTTGACCCCTCTGGCCAAACTGATTTCACAGTCGGGAATTAAAATAACATCATATGCTGACGATATCAGCTCCTATTTTCCTATGATGAATCCTCGGCCACCACTTTTGACCCCCTAAAAACATGCCTCAGGAATATTGCAAAATGGATGGACCTCAATTTTCATAGACTTAATGCGGATAACCTTCTCCCCTAGCCTACAACCTCTGGTGGCCGGAAGATCTGAGCTCTGCCCCCCTTACTAAAGACTCAGTTAGAAACCTGGGTGTCAGGTGGGACAACCGCTTGTCCTTTGACAATCAAGTACAAACAGTCTCTGCCGCTTGTTTTGGCAAAATTAATACAATAAAAAAGCTTATCAACTACCTGCCCAGTAATACACGTAAAACCATAGTCCATGCGCTCATAACCTCGCATCTAGACTATGCTAATGGACTCTATCTGGGTCTGACAGCAGGATGTGCCATAGACTCCAGATGGTTGAAAATGCCGCTGCCCGACTGGTCGGTGACATTTCACTTAGACAACACATCTCCCCCTACTTGCGGAAACTGCACTGGCTCCCCATCGCTAAAAGAATGGAGTTCAAAGCCATGACCCTGGCCTTTCGGACCACCAAAGGCTTAGGATCAGCCTATCTCATAAAGAGACTTCATCCCTATAGCCACTCCAGAGCCCTGCACTCTAACAACAAACTGTTACTAGTCACCCCTAGATTTAAAAAAAGCCCGATCTGGAGGTAAAACCTTCGAAGTGTGTGCCACCCGCTACTGGAACAAACTCCCGCTTCACCTACGATCGACCCAGTCAGAACATGAATTCCGTAGATCCCTCAAAACCTGGCTTTTTTGCTAGTAAGTGCTACTCTGGACCTTCGGCTGTCTGTTCAATGGCGCCGGGACACCCCGTTGGGGTAGCTGAGCGCTTTATAAAATACACAAATATAATATATCCACTCCCTGGAGAACATTAAATCTCTCAACACCACACTTCAAAAAACCCAAACTTGGCTGGCCGAAAACCATCTGAAACTTAACTCCGTCAAAACGGAATTCCTTTTAATCGCCCCGCCTAACAAAACTCACTCCATCCTGGACTGGATGAAGCACCTAACAGCTCTTAATGGTCAACCACTCATAGTCGACTCAGCAAAATCTCTTGGGGTAACGCTTGACAATCAACTCAAGATGCAGAAACACATCAGCACCTCAACAAAGGGAGCCAACTTCCACCTAAAGACCCTGCGAAAACTGAAACCTTATCTGCCCGCCCTCGATTTCAAACAAGCTGTGCAAGCTCTAGTTATCCCCGCGTGGAATATGCAGCAGTAACCTTATGTGGCCTCCCAAGATCTTCGACAGCCCCATACGATCAACTCAGCGGCGAGACTCATCACTGGCTCTAAGAGAAACACCCATATATCCCCAAACCTGAGAGCCCTTAACTGGCTTCCGCTTGAAGCCAGAATTCATTTAAAAATCGCATGTATGACGCACAAGACCCTCCACCACAAAGCCCCACAATACCTAGCTCAGAAACCGGTGCTCTTCCAGGAGTGCCAAGACTCTTCTTCTACAACCTCAACGTTTTGCAAAGAAAAAAACGTATAACCGGTCCTTTTCTGGTATGGCTCCTAGGATAGGGCACGCCTTGCCTAGCGAAACACGAATGAACCCTTCCCAAGCCTCCTTCAAAAGAGAAGTGAAAGCTATCCTCATGCCTAAATTCACATGAACTATTTGTCTATTCAATGTATTGTATTACTTGCTGTTTCTTGTGCTCATATTTGTCCTGCTGTTTATATTGTTTGCGCTAGCTTAGCACTGTATTCTCTAGATTTAGTACTATTATAACTTATTCTCATTAATCATCGTAGACTATATCCTTCCTTCTACTTTACTTGTAAAGCGCTCTGATACTCGCAAGAGTCTTGTTCGTGCTATATAAAACCTTCAAAATAAAATAAATAAATGGAACTCTGCAAAGTGACAGACAACATCCACCGCACTCCACAGAGTTCCGCCAGCTGCATCATTCCGCCAGCGACATCAGTCCACCAGTGGCATCGTTCCGGCAGCAGCATCGTTTGGGCAGCGACATCGTTCCACCAGCAGCATCGTTCCGTCAGCTGCATCGTTCCGCCAGCGGCATCGTTCCAGCAGTGGCATCGCTCCGCCAGCGGCATTGTTCGGGCAGCGACATTGTTCCGCCAGTGGCGTCGTTCCACCAGCGGCATCGTTCCGCCAGCTGCATCGTTTGGGCAGCGACATCGTTCCACCAGCGGCATCGTTCCGCCAGCAGCATCGTTCCGCCAGCGGCATCGTTCCAGCAGTGGCATTGCTCCGCCAGCGGCATCGTTCGGGCAGCGACATTGTTCCGCCAGTGGCGTCGTTCCACCAGCGGCATCGTTCCGCCAGCTGCATCGTTCCGCCAGCGGCATCGCTCCGCCAGCGGCATCGTTCGGGCAGCGACATTGTTCCACCAGCGGCATCGTTCCGCCAGCTGCATCGTTCCGCCAGCGGCATCGTTCGGGCAGCGACATTGTTCCGCCAGTGGCGTCGTTCTGCCAGCAGCATCGTTGCAGCAGCTGCATTGTTCCGCCAGCTGCATCGTTCGGGCAGCGACATCGTTCCACCAGCGGCATCGTTCCGCCAGCTGCATCGTTCCGCCAGCTGCATCGTTCCGCCAGCGGCATCGTTCCACCAGCGGCATCGTTCCAGTAGTGGCATCGCTCCGCCAGCGGCATCGTTCGGGCAGCGACATTGTTCCGCCAGTGGCGTCGTTCCGCCAGCAGCATCGTTGCAGCAGCTGCATTGTTCCGCCAGCGGCATCGTTCCGCCAGCTGCATGGTTCTGGCAGCGGCATCGTTCCGCCAGCGGCATTGAGTGCAGACTGCGGGGGAATCATTTTTTGCACAAACTAGTAAATCACACAAAATTGTGTAATGCAAAACTAATTTCAGGAATTTTGAAAACACAGAGTTTGAAATTCTGCAAATCTTGCCAGTGTAATTAAAATTTCTCCTAGGCCTAGTTATCACAAAGGAGAACTTCAGAGACATCTGCTTCAGCGACAGGACAGAAAAAAGAAAATACAGATGAAAGCAGGGTAGAGAACTGAGACCAGACACTGAGACAAAAGAAAGACGGATCTGTGCTCTCTCCACAGAGGTTCAAAGTAAGGACTGATCGCTGATAATTGGTGGAGCTCTCAGTGAGTCCTCGTTTGAGGGTTGATAGTGGCAACAGGCCAGGTTTGGACAAAAAATTCTGCTCCACTGGGAGAGTTCACAGGTTTTGCACACTCCATGTTATGTTTGTACCGTAGAGTTCTGGCAAAACACCGACAACCGTAGTGTTAAGCTGGAGAGCGCGAGCGAGAACGGGGGTCCTCCATTGTGATTTTTAGGCACTAGGACAGCACCTGGCGAGATTCTTTCAACATGGACGATTGCAGGCGGTTGTAACCATTTGCGGAGAGAAAGCTGCCGCTCGAGTAGAAAATACTTAGGTGGCAAAGAAGCAGCGCCCTCTGGTGCACGGCGTGGTGCTGTTCAAGCTGATTTTGCAGCGCGGAACAAGCTCCTGGCTCTAAAAATCAGTGTGACGTGCCAAGTCCACTCACTCGTGGAAATCCATGGAATCTCGCTGAGTTTTCATGTAACTGCACAGAATTCCACCGGGTGAAACTCCGCGAGTTCCACCCTCCCCCACATAGACTGTTAAGAGCAGAACGCAGTGCGTTAGATCAGCAGGCGGGAGGGCAAGACCAATGGTTGAGTACATCGGAGTAAGTTCACCAAAATATTGGTGGGTTCCGACCCACAGAGGCAAGGCAAGGTATCTTGTATGGCATACAAGATGCCCTACTTCTTGGGCATGATGCCAGGCGGAAAATATCTGTGAATGACAGCATCCCCCGGCCGCGGGACCGTGCACGCACCACTAATGGGTTACTTTTGTATAGCACCAAAACCCAGCGTGGGACACCCCAGCTGTACACACTCGAACCCAGAAAACAACCTACGAAGAAACATTAAAATGTAATTAGGACATACAAAGACGTTATTTTAAACAAAAATGATGTCATAACCAGATGATACCGGTCATATTGAAAGGAACTGGTCAACCTCCCATGCAAAGATACATATATATATTAATATATATGATGTTTCTGATCTTGCAGGACTTTCCCTTGAGGCAGTGCAGGCCACTATTCTCCCATGGGACGCGCAGAAGTGAATGGGTCGCTCGCCCTGGCTTCTGTGGGGGTCCTACGGGATCATGAAAAGCCAAACATCTTTTTTATGTGGACCAAGGGGTCAGGCTAACCTCCCCTGTCTCCTGAACTTGATACTTTCTTAAAATTTTCTGGACACAGGGAATGTGTCTCAGTCCTGCAAAGATGGCAGCAACATTTCTCTTCATGTTGCAGCCAGCCAATCAGAGTGCGAGCTGCAGCTGGACTCACAGGAGCCACTTGCTCCTGGGCAGCAGGAAAGAAAGACCCTCGGCCAGTTGAAGTTGCATGCCTCTGGGACATCTACCCAACTGTCCAGATATCCACACATTTTTAACCTTAATTTCCCCCAAACTACTGATCAGCTCTACACCAAACCACAAAAAGCATTTTGGCTGCAGCACTCTTCAGAAATCCTTGTGGACATTGCATGGGGAAATTCTCTTTTGGGATTCACCCCAAAACTTTCCAGGAAGGAGCTGAGGTGGAGGAAGTTTTTTTTGAGAAATTGTTAAGAGTCATCAAATGGCTGCAAAGTTATTAGCAGCTCATAAAAAATCCATGTCTAAGGGTAAGGAGTTCCTCATCATCAATACAAAGCAGTGAAATATTTATTTCAACACCTCACTTTAACGTCACTTTAACTTTTTTTTCTTTCATATCTGTAAAATCTCTGAAGAGTTGGCCGTGTGCAGAGCAAAAAGCACAATTTTTATCCAGCACATGGGATGTTATTATTTCTGACCTTCGCTAGGCCTGGGTAGAATTTTTATTACGCGTGATTATTCAGCGTAATTTTGGTAATTCCGCGTTACTCTTTGACAGAGAATTATGAGATTACTGCTGCTAGAGTAATTTGGGGGAACAATCCTACCACGAGGGCACCATGGCACCCGCTCTTTGTGTCCCGCTACATTTAGGGCTATTTCCAGGCGCAAAACACACCCTTGCGCCCGTTTGGATGCTGGAGGCATATTTTGCACTAAGAAATAGAGATAAACTCAGAATTACTCTTCCTGGATAATTCAAGCGTAATCTCGATAAGTTCTCAGGCCATTCTGAGTGAGCACCTGCACAGAGCTGCTCGAGTTACTCCCACTCCCAGTCTCTGTGTCCACCCCCTGGGCCAGCAGCAGTGTGTCTGCTGCTGGGCGCACACACCGTTGTAATGCTGTTAAAGGGCCTTAGATGATGGATCATTGGATGTGTTTGTTTCTCTCTGGCAGCAGCACAGGTGGGAGGAGGGCAGCCATGATGATTGCATCACAGGCCCACCTCCCTCCCCTTCCGGTGATAACTTTAGGCTTCAGAGTGCAGTTTTGTGTTTGAGAGCAGGATGGGATACTCAAACCCACTGCACTAACCTACATGGATCATTATGCCTGGTTTGACAGTGTAACCATTACCAGACCTTACGGGATGAACAAAATAAGAGATTTAGAGTGCTTCAGAGAAAGAGGCTTAGATGCTGCTGAGTACAGGATTTGATTGGTTCGAATGTGTGTGCTTCCACTGGAAAGAGTGCTTGCATTGCACTTTTTGGCATGTGACAAACTTTATTGTCGATACTGCAGGAATGACTTAGTTATGATGGAAAATATTGAGTATAGGTAGAGGCCTGTGCGGCTTATTATGAGATGGTATGAAGAAGACGCTAGGCTGACATACTTATTGAAAGGCGCACCTGTTAAAGTCTTATTAGCATTTAATTGCGGATTGTTACTACTTTATATTAAAGTCCACCACCATGTATTGTGTTCCATGGAATCGCACAGATTGCGATAGAAGGCAAGGGGCTTGGTGCGGGTTATCCTGTGTGACAAACCTTGCATAGGGAAGGTTTGCCCTGTGAGAATCCTTGTTCAGCCCCTTAGGAGGGATAGAAGCTTGCTTAACCAACTGTGCATTTATATGCCTTTCTAATTCCATGGCTGCATGGGGTAATGGTTCAGCCCGCATCCGTCATCGGTACTCTCGCCTGCGAATGATCGCATTTTTGAATCCCATGTGTACATTCACCTGAAAATGAGCTCGCTTTGGTGTTACGACCGGGTGCCCAGCACTCTAGTTTTCAATTTATTCCTTTTAATTTTTCATTTCTTTGCTTCTCTTATTTTTATTTGAATGTTTCCTAAGAGGACACTACAGCTTTCCAGGCTCCTGTTTACCGCTTGTTTCATCTGCAGTGCACCGTATCCCATGTGGACCATTATGGAACGCTGTTGTCTACAGCGTCTCATTGTTTTACCATTCCAAGATGGCCGACCTGTTATTTCTAAATGTAGTGGCCATGAGGGAACATTAAAACAACAATAGACTATTTACAATCCATCTGCAATACGGACACCTGCTGCTATGATTAGTTTCATTATTGCAAGCATCTGCCTGCCGTGATTAGACGGCTGGAGGTTTTTTTCGACTTGCCTTCTTTTAATTTTTCCTGCATATGTTGTTCAGTTTGTGTTTTTTTTTAAGTGGTTAAGGCAGAGGAACAATGCAACAATGAGTCGGTGGGTGGAAGAATGGATGTGTGAGTGCAAAGATGAGTGACAGAGTGAATGTATGAGGACTTATCGAGTGCCTAAACCCATCAATGACACAAAGGGCACTTTCTTTCATAAGCCAGACCAATTAGCATTGCCATTGTTTGTTTTATGAATGATACTACAGTTGTAAGATCTATATTTTGATGATTATGTTATAAATAGTTTATTTCTTTTGATATCTGTTTCATTGTTTTCATAGTGATGACTACAAGTAATAATTAGGCCTGGACAAAATGTAAATTACAGCAGCGTCATTTGTCTAATTTTGGTAAACTTCTGTGTTGGAATTGGCCCTTCTGGCAGGTTCACCCCTAAAACTTTTGCTTTTATTGTGTGATTTGGTGGTAGTGATTTTTGGTTTCTGCGCACTTTCACTGTGTCCCAGTGGAAAGTGCGTGCGTGGAGTAAGGTTGACCTGCCCTCCCATAGGAATGCATGGGGAATGTATGTGTCCCTGGTAGTTCCTGATGCGTGAGGTGTGCAGGCTCGAGTTTGGTATGTGCGGACTCGTGTGATTGAATGCTGCGCAATGATATGTGCAGCGTGTATGTGTCTAGTGTGGAAGTGCCACTTCTAGACATGGGTGTGCGTGTGCAGTGAGTGTGCTGGCGTGTGATTGGCTGGAGCTGGCTGGTGAGCCTGGCTCCAGGAGTCTGGATGGGTCTGCCAGGTGTGAGTGTGGAGATTAGCATGCTGATGGCTGGGGAGGGGTGCATCTGGGTCCTGAATAGGACTGGGCTTTCCCCACACAATGCTGGCTCCGCCCCCTGTGGTGCGACTGATGACCCTAGCCCTGCCAGTGAATAGAGTGAGGGGCTGAGCACATCAAGGGTGCTCCAAAACCAGCTGCGACTGGTTTCTCCCCCACCCTGCACCCTGAGACAAAGGATTTTCTAGTATAAGAAGGGGCTGTTTCCCCTGACAAAATTTTCTTGCCTGATACTACCTGAGGGGGGCTGCTGCTGGGCGCCAGGAGGAACCGCCACTTGGGACTGCCTTCCTGCCTGGAGGAACCAGTGAGCTTGTTCCTGGCCCAGCCTTGCCCCCCTGCCTTGCTCTGCTAGAAGGACCTTTTTGGCTGGACTGGGGTTTTCCTAGCGCTGGGAGCGCTTTACTTTTTCTTTGCTAGCGCTTGGAAGCACTGTAATTTTCCCCCTAGCACCTTGGGAGCACTCTCTGTTTCAAGCCGGTGCCCACCTGGCATTTTCCCCGCAAAGATTGCAAGTTTAGAATTCCAGCGAGTGCCCAACCCGCCAGGGACCTGGTGCAGTTTTTGTGCCCCCGAGCGAGTGCCCACCTCGCTTTATATCTAAAGTACAGAGGGAGACTACCCCTCGTTTGGCCTCGTTTATTCTTCAACTCGAGGGAGCCTACCCCTCGGTTGATTATCTCCCAGCCTACAAGTGCCTGAAAGGGGCCGCCGCGCTGCCCGCGGCGACCCCGAAGTACTGCCTCCAGAAGCCGGAAGTTGACGGGAACTCACCCCGCGCTCCGGTGTCCAGAGGAAGAGTGCGTGTGGAAGAGAGGCGGCCGGGACTGAGCAGGTGAGGTCTATGGGGTTCCCGTGCCCGGTAGAGCCCCACCTACTGCCCAGTCCCGCCTGATACCGCTAGAGAAGAAGGAGCAAGGAAGCAGAGCCCCGCTGGTGCCGCACTGCTGCCCTGCCGCCCAGACAGAAGGAACCCTGCAAGCCGATGAGTGGGGCCCGGGGTTGTCTATGGTAGAGGGGGCGGCGGGGCACATTGCCGGTGCCCGCCCCCTCCCCCAGTCCAGGTTCACAAGTCCGGGGGCAATTTGTGCATCTTGAGTCCCCGAGCGGGACTCCTATGACCTCCAAGGGCATTTCGTGAGCTTCAGGGGCATTTTTCCTACTTTGTAGAGCAGCCTCGAAGGCGGCGGGCCACTCCCACTTACCACCCCTCCAGTGTGCTCTCTCCGTGAGAGAGAGCAGTTTCCTCTTTTGTTCCTAGAGCGGCCCGGTTGACAGAGGGCCGCTCCAACGAAGGGGCCATTGAGGCATTTCCTAGAGCCCCAGAGGCTCAAAAGCGCCCCATCGGTTTTGCGAGGACCACGAGGGCCCCGGGGCCCTATCTTCATTCCGAGTCCCCAGGGGGGGACTCCTACGATTTCCGGTCGTTGTCCCTTTTGAGTCCCCAGGAGGGGGACTCCCGCGTAGGGGGCATTTCTTGTTGGTTGAGCCAGGGAGGCTCGTGAGGGCCCAGCATTGTTCTCGAGCCCTGAGAGGCTCCAACGTTGGCAGAATTGCTTTGAGAGCCCACGAGGCTCAAAGGGGGCATTTGTTGTTCAGAGCCTGTGAGGCTCCCCCGTTGGCCCCAGAAGTATCTACACAGCTGCCCAGCACTTAGTGGGCAGCTGCCACGTATAGGCTTGGCGCATTTCTTCTTAGCTGCCTACAGCCTGCCCCTGACTTTGGGACACAGGGCGTTCTAGCCCCAACAAGGCCAGTTGGCATAAGGACTGCCACAGGTGGTGGCTCATGTGAGTTTGGCGCAATTGTGTTTTCCTGCACCTCTGAATGTGTTTTTATGCGTCATGTGCCTTGTTCTTACACCGCTAAATGTATGTTTATGCATCATGTGTTTTCCTTCCCTACAACTCTGAATGTTGTGATGCATCATGTGTAATGTGCTTATACCCCTACAGGTATTGTGATACTTAGGTGGTTGTTTTTCTCCTAGTACAGGTGGTGCTAGTGAGGTCCTGGTTCCCTGCGTGACCTTTTCCTAAGGTGGTTAGGGTTGCGTAGGTGGTACTTACCTGTTACCAGTGGTTACTGGTTGTGTGCTTTATGTTCTATTTTGTGCTACGGTGATTATTATTATTCCTACAAGTGCTAATTCTACCAAGTACTAAGTCTGAAAGTGCCTATTCCTGACAGTGGTCCATGTGGCCCTGTTCTGTATTTATCCCCTGTAAATTCTGCCCGTGCCTGTTGGCACATTGTAAAGTGTGTGTTTTTATCTAATGTGTTTTGGTATGATACAAAGGCTATTTTTTTATATAACCTTGTGTGGAGTTTCCTTTGTGGTGGGCCTTGGGTGTTGTTGCTGGGGTGCGTGCGCAAATACTTAACCTGCATAGCCTCCAAGTTTAGCCTTGCTGCTCGTGCCACGTTACCTAGAGGGTGAGCAGGGGTTTTCTTGGTGTGTAACTCCCTTGCCCTGACTTAGGAGTGGTGGTCTCTGACTGACTTTGGCGCAAGCCCTGGCCAGCCAGGGATCCCATTTCTAACATCCTGGAATGATGCTGTGTTGTGTTTTTACATCAGTGCGCAACAACATTTTACCATGAACGTGCAATAATAATGTGAACTACCAGAACATGAGCATTTTTAGCTTGCATAGTTTATGTTTTTCGTGTTATTTATTTATGCAGAATGTGTCCTCACATCGAAATTTGACACAAGGACACATTTCATGCTCAAATTATGTGTACTTTTGCATAACTTTCCCAACATTTTGTGCAATCATACAAAAGCAAATTTAGCATGCCCCTAATTATAACTGGCTTTTGAAAATACTATTACTAGCACAGTGAGGTGAACAGGAGTGGCGGTTGTCAGCGGTTGAGGGAGGCAGGTTTGTGGGGTGAGTCTGCGGTGTGCTCTAGGTACGGTGGCCACTATCCTAGGGCGCATAGGCGGTCGCTCTACAGGCTGGTGTGGCTTGCATCCGGGTACTGCAGCTTCAGGCGGGCTCACACTCCTAGGTCTCCACCTATTACCCCCCTCTCGGTCTTCATCAATCACGGCCCTCTCACTGTCGGTGCTTAACTTGAGCTGGTGGTGTCTAGTGCTCAGCACCGACACATAATTGTCAAAATCTTTACTTATGACTGGCGTCCACATGGTGGCTCTGTTTGTCTAAATTTGAGGTAAACACAACAGTTGTTTATAAATATGACTGGCGTCCACATGGTGGCCCTGTTTGTCTAAATTTGAGGTAAACACAACAGTTGTTTATAAATTAAGTATACATTTAATATAGCCTTATAGCCCGCCATAGCGGGCTATTTCGGCTTTGAAGGCCTGCTCCAGTGTTAAAGGCCCGAGCCGAAGGCAAGGGGCTTTAACAAGGCAGCGGAACTTTAATTGTCAAAATCTTTACTTATGACTGGCGTCCACATGGTGGCTCTGTTTGTCTAAATTTGAGGTAAACACAACAGTTGTTTATAAATATGACTGGCGTCCACATGGTGGCTCTGTTTGTCTAAATTTGAGGTAAACACAACAGTTGTTTATAAATTAAGTATACATTTAATATAGCCTTATAGCCCGCCATAGCGGGCTATTTCGGCTTTGAAGGCCTGCTCCAGTGTTAAAGGCCCGAGCCGAAGGCAAGGGGCTTTAACAAGGCAGCGGAACTTTAATAGCCGGTATAGCTCAGCTATGAAGGGCTATAAGGCTATTAGAACATTCTGCCACTATAGGGCAGAATGTTCTTACAAGTTAATCAAAGGTTTTAGGGAGCGTGAGCGGATTGAAATCCCCTCAGGGACCCTGAAGCCTTTGTTCACTGCCATAGTTATGAACAAAGAAACATTGGAATGTTGGAGTTCTGGGCTCATAACAGCCATTATAAGCCCGGAGCACTCCATTGCTTTCAACGGAGCTTCCAACATTCCGAAGATCTAATATGCATTAAAAATGACTAAACCTACAGTCCAAGCCCTTCTTATAGCTTTGGGGGTCTGGAATAGTGTCCATTGTCACACTTGTAGGGTGTGATGGTTATTCGTTGTGTTGCTACTATAATTGTCAGTTCTGGCGGGGACAAGGTGTGGTGTAAACTGCAGTTGCTTCCTGATGAGGGCCCTCGCACTTATGTTTTTTTTACAAATCAAGCACTGCTCACTGTGACTTTGTCCGGCCCGAGGGTGACCTGCAGTTGTAGCTTCAACATCGAACAACACCAGCCCTGCTCCCCCCGCTCCCCCATCTCAGCAAATGCACTGAGCAGCTGGAAACAGCAGAAAAGAGGCGGCCCACGTTTGCCAGGCTGATGGGACACCAATCAACAAACCTGCACTGGAGTGTGAGCAGGTTTCACAGCACATCCAAACATAACCCTATAGTCAGCTTTGGAACTGTTTTGGCCTCTTGTGCTACCTGTACCTTCCATTGCTTCCGGAGGGCAGTGAGTTGGCTTAGTGTCCCCAGAAAAGCCACATGGGTGACATGATCTGAAAATGGGGAAAGCCACCAGCAAAACCTACGATTGTCGCAGGTCAGTGACCGTTTCTCCCCTGCAACAGTGTGCAAGTGCCCCACTGCCACCCCGATGCTGGGCATAAATAGGGCTCCCGGGTTAATGGTATTTCTTTTTTGAACATTTACGTCTGTATTTATCCATATTTATTTTGTGTTTTGTGAACCGAAGAGGTGATAACTCGTATATTTCTGCATTTATTTAACGGATAAACGCGCACTCATATTTTGATACCTGTCAGGTTTCAGCACATTAGACAGCCAAACTATAATGAAATAATAAACCCACATAAAAAAAATGCATAGTAGCAAAAATACATGTTGAGATATGCAGTAATTGAAGCACATCTTGTTGAGCTTTGTAACTCCCCAGGCTGCCAATATTCACAGCTATTGGCCTGCAAGTCTTTCATCTCGGCATGGGGAGTCTCTCAAAAGGAGCCAAATTATCTGTATTTTTCTGCTTTTAAAAATAAACACAGACAGGAAAGGCAATGCCTCTTGCCTGTATTTATCTGTAAAAACTGAAAACAGGGAGCCCCAGTCATAAACAGCCCCGCTCCTCAACTGAGAAGGCTATTGGGAGGTCCGGCCGCTGTGGACTCTAGGCGCTTTTAGAAACTTTCGCTTAAAATTCTCAACATTAGGAGTAAGTGCAGAATGCTCAGAAAATGAACACAAACAGGACACAACAAGATAGAGCCACAGAGTGCAGCAAACAAGGGCTAAAGGAGGGAACTGCCTACAGCATTATCCCCTGGAGGGCAGTGATGGGCAGTGTCGGTCACTGGCCGACTCCGCCCCCTCCAGAGCGCAACATTACAAAAAACATATGGGAACTGTGATGTGGCGTGCAAATGGGACAGGTGAGTGAGCAGCGGGCCGGGGTGAGTGAGCGTAAAGACGGGGGCAAAGGCGTGGCTAAAAAAAATACATATTCTGTAACTTTTTTTGTCTTTCACCTTCAGTAAACTACAGAAAAAATAATAAACAGCTTAAAATATTAATATATATAAGTTAAGTTAAGTCGGACATGCACTATTGTACATTATGAAACCACTATTAGTGGACTGCAGAGGTCTGTGTGTGTAACCAGAAAGCCACAGAATTGAACCCAGGATGGAGCAGTGGCGAATAGTGCCACAAGGTCTCAGTCTGTGACATAAAGCACTGTGAATATGTAAGTCATTATTTTAAACTTGCATTACACACAGTATCAGGTAGGCTGCTATAAATTGAGCAAAAAGGTTTAAGATAAAAAACTGCTTCCAAAATTATTATTTTTTTTTTATCGTTCTTTAAAGCACACACTTCACACTGCAACCACCTTGCAATTCCACCCAAAAAGAAAAATTCTGTGTTCTCGGGAAGCTACAAGCAATTCCATCAATGAAAGCCAATACTGGCCCCCAGGCACCCTTTACATTTGCAGATTAACAAGTTGCGCACGTTTACATAACTTTCAGACAGGAGACACACTGGCAAGATGATTTACTGGCTGCATGACCCCTCCCCCTCCAACTGCCCCCCCCCCACCACCACGGTTTCACATCACAGGAGTCTCCCTGCTTTACACATCAGTTGAAGCATTTCACCTCTCGGAATTACACCTCCTGGACAGGTGACTTTTCATAAAAGTAGGGGAAGTGTTTTCCTAAATTAAGAGTGTATGGGCGCGTCATACCCCTCAGATCCCGCCCACTTCAACCACTGACCCTACAGAGGTTGTAGTAGAATTTCATCGAGCCCCGGGCAAGGCAGGGGTCGAGCCCCCATTGGTCAAGGGCGCGGTCTCACCAACACCTTGTCAACCACGAATTATCGACATAGAGATGCATCTGCGGACCTTGACAAGTTTCCTATTTAATGATACAGGTGAGAAGGTTCTAGAAGGGATAGAACAGCCACCGTTGGGCACAACTTTATCGGGAAGGGAATACAGGTCAATGCGCATAATGGGGCAGATTTACAAGCGCCTTGCGCCACTTTTGCGTCACTTTTCTCATGTTAAAAGTGACGCAAAAGTGGCGCAAGGGGCTTGTAAATCTACCCCAATGTGCTTTACATGTTACATGAAAACCATATGTTTTCATACGAGATGACCTGCAGGAAGAAATGCTTTGATTGTGTAATCGAGATATTGGAACATATATTTTGTTAAATGCCAACGTTGGTAAAATAAGTTATGCAAAAAAACAAAAGTTATTAGAGAAAGGCAAGGGTTTTACGTGGATTTCATGCTTTAAACACAGGGAAAAAAAAAGTAACCTTTGCAAATCCTCCCTTCGATCACCAGCCCTTCTGGAAAGAGAAAAGACTTAAAAAGAAATAGCGATTTGAAAAGTACAGCGCACGTTTGTCCTCAGATATATAGCCAATAGAAATACATACCATTGACAAAGCCGACAGTCCTGGCTTGTTGTAGATGTAATGCTACTTGGGTAATATATCTGATGCAATGGCAGAAGCACCAAGAAGCACCAAGATGCCACTCGGGCAGCACACAATGTAAAATGTAAATGTAAATGTACAGGAATTTATATAGCACAAATCACCAACCGGTTTCTAAGCGCTTGCTTAGGGAACCCGTCCTGGTATTCCCCTGTGAGATAACCCCGGCAGGGTATCCGCAAGGTGAAAGCCAGGCATCCCGCCACGAGGGGCCGTTGTGGAGATTAAGCAAGCTATTGCCCAGAGTCGCAGAGTGTGAACCCGTGAATCGAGTAGGCACTGGAGCGAGAATTGTCGACCGAGCCAGGAATTGAACCTGGTCCCGGGCTGACCTCTGCTTCCAGGTCTGCCTCCTCTAACCAGTGAGCCACACTTCTCCACAAAAGCTGAAACAAACACAAAGTTCTCTTCTCCTTCTACTCTGAAGACATGAGGATTCGATCCACTGATTGGATTGGGTAACTTAGTTATAGTAAGGCAACACATTGAGATATAATAAGACACATTTTACCAGGTTGCTAAATTTACAGACAAAAATATATAAAATCGTTCATTGAATAATCAATCTCTAATCAAACATATGATTCAAAGGAATGTATTATCAATATTTTATTCAAAAGATCGTGTGCTATACAATTGATATTGACAAAGTTAAAAACACATTAAAATCATATACTCATCATATTTTTAAATAAAAGGAATACAATATGTGCAATAAATACATGAGGAACAACTGTCGACGTGGCGTTTCGGTGCTAAGGTGGATCGTTACCTTCTTCAGGACAATAGTTTAATATTTAAAATTCTGAAGAGAATGTAAAAAACTTTATTAGAAAAAGAATTTCTTAGAACATTCCTTTGTTACATTCATGTAAATTTAGCAACCTGGTAAAATGTGTCTTATTATATCTCAGTGTATGGCCTAACTATGACTAAGTTATTCAATCCAATCAGAGGATTGAATCCTCATGTTTTCAGAGTAGAAGAAAAAAGGAACTTTGTGTTTGTTTCAGTATCTATACCCATCCCCTTTCCAAGTACTAGGGTACCTCCCAAACCTTTTTGAGACACTATGTAAAAGTACATATGTTTAGCTTAAGCCTCATTAAGCCACGTCCTTAATTACATCAGCCACGCCTCTGTCAAATTTTTCATCCCACTTAAAGCCCAACTGAGAAGTAACTCAAGTGATGCTTAGCTCCTTAACCACAAGGCTTAGGAAAAACATGAAAAACCTTACAAGATCAGCGGGTTGGGTGTCTGATTTAAACTCCGCCCAGGACCAACAACAGTGACCCTGCTCAGCTAAAAGCGTTCCCAATTTTTTGTGAGGCCCAAAACACGTCATCAACCCAGCTAGGGAACAGCACTCCCTTGGCAAACGTTGCCTCTCATGCACCAGCACCCCAGGGAGCTGAGAGCAGGGGCACGTCTACAGGCCACTGCCAATGGCCTCTTGCCACTACACCGCCCCCACCCCCAGCCCTTGTCAACTGCCTAAGGACTGCAATCCAAGGGCTTGGGGTTTCTGAATAACCCAAACAGCCGAGAAAGCACCTCCATGCAGGACCAGCAATGGGCCAAGTGCCATGCTCTCAGCCTTCTGCGAGGTGCCTACCAACCTCATTTGCATATTCTCTTCTCACTAGATCCTGATAACAGGGGACTGTAACGCACATAACTTGGACAATTTGGTGGATTTGACTCCCAACAACAGTGCCCTTTTGGTGGGGAAACTAGTAGGCTGGTTACTAGCATATAGACTCACCTCTCTACCAAAAAAAACAATTTAAGCTCCTAGCCAACCCCCACATACATTCAGGGGTACCATTGGCCTAACGGCTAGGGCGGCCGACCTCAACTCTGGGGAATCGGGTTTGAGTCTCGGCAAGGTACAATTGATACAATTGTAATATTCCTATCCCATACAATTGTATCAAATACTTGAATGGCAATGTATATATGTCAGTGTGGTACTTAACTCTAAATGTACATGAGACCACTTGCAATTTATTTTGAAACTGATCTGATTTCTGCACTACCCTGATCACACTCCTTTCCCTCACCTGTCCTTCTTCCCCACGCCCCTCCTTTCTTGGGCAATAAGAATAAGTTTATTACTTTGTTTGTTAAATGTACTGGCAACTGATCTGCAATTGAGGATGTGTATTAAATAACATTTCTCAGAGTAATTCTTTCAGGAAGTTCCTTAGAATTTATATTTTTTTGTATGAAGTGTGATTTTGTGTTCTTCACATTGTTTCAACTGGGACCCCTTTATATGTACCATTAACTACCCAGGTCCCAGTACCGTTGGGTCAACCCTTATTCCATAACACCATCAGCCAACAGGGCACATGTTTATGGCAGGCATAGTATTCTGGGCCGGTCTGCTCCCCCCTGCACACTCCTTTCAATCCTGCGAGCTCCAACCATCCTGTAGGGGGTCAATCCTTTATCCAATCTATAATAAAGGGAGCAGCGCCTTTCCTGGCAAGTAGCGGATAATTGGGCTGTTAGATGTTGAGGCCAAAGCCTGCGCATACAACTTATTACATGAACTGGAGGCGTGGGCGGCTGAAGCAAATATAACACTGTTCTACCAAACGAGCTTCAGACGCCATTGTTCAACCATCGATAACACTGTCGCCATGTCATATTTGTGTACTGCGCCCCGCATCCATCTCTGCCTCATCTCTTCGTGTGTTTCATGGATTATACCACAGCCTTCGACGGAGCTGACTGTAACCAACTTTGTGCCAAACTGGCAGAGTGGGGCATTCCCACTACCCTACTCAGAGCAATCATCTCTCTTTATTCAAAAATATTGATCTATATCAAAGCGGGCACTGATAACGGTGCCACACATCAGATCACGAGCACGAGGGGGTTGAAACATGAGTGTGTCCTAGCCCCTATGTTGTTCAATCTCTACACCACCGGCACTGGCTACACACTAGCAAAGATCATCCCACCCAAGTTCTGTCCTAACCAGCTTCCTATGATCCAATATGCGATGAGCTGCTCCACCCGATCACTCGAAAGTGGGCCTGCAGCAGGCCCTCAATGAGCTTCAGAGCCGAAACACATTGAACGAGCTGGAGGCCAACTCAGGAAAACAAAAGAGATGAGCTTCCGGTCTCAGAACTGACTGGGGGCTGGAAATCTAAGATTCTCCCTAACATCCAATCATAAGTTTCTATGAGTTCGAATTACCAAGGCATCCAAATCCAGTCTACCCCTATAAAATATCATCAGGAAGACCTTGGCAGTTACATTTGCTTTATAAAGAGTAAACTTCCAACTTTACTCGTTTTTGGCAGCGGCTGTGATTCGAGGTAGGTGAGCGAAGTTACTTCCAACCCTCCCTTGTGGCAAACACGCCTACCAGGGTAGGTTCCCCCCATTATTGGATAGACAACAGTGTAACCCCAATAGAAAACTGCCCCACCTCCCAAAATATACCCGTCGCTCGCTGCTTCGCCTGGAGTTTAGTCTGAACTGGGCCTGGGCGGTGAACTTCGCTCCGTTCGCAGAGTTTGCGGAATTGTTTGCACTTCACACTCCGCGGAGTTCGCGAAGTGCAGAAAACCTAGCTTTGCGATGTGCAGCGGAGTTTTTTCCCCGCTCGCAATCGCGAACGATAAGTTTACGAGGGCACGAGCTGCCGCTCAGGTAGAATTTCTACCCGAGCGGCAGGAATACCAGAAAAAAACAGTAGTTCGCACTGCACTCCGCTCTCTCCTCAGTCCGTTGCACTCTCTCTGCTGAGTCCATTCTCTCTTCTCTACCCCCGCTCTCTCCTCAGTCCATTGCACTCTCTCTGCTGAGTCCATTCTCTCTCCTCTACCCCAGCTCTCTCCTCTGTCCATTGCACTCTCTCTGCTGAGTCCATTCTCTCTCCTCTACCCCCGCTCTCTCCTCAGTCCATTGCACTCTCTCTTCTGAGTCCATTCTCTCTTCTCTACCCCCGCTCTCTCCTCAGTCCATTGCACTCTCTCTGCTGAGTCCATTCTCTCTCCTCTACCCCTGCTCTCTCCTCAGACCATTGCACTCTCTCTGCTGAATCCATTCTCTCTCCTCTACTCAGCTCTCTCATCAGTCCATTGCGCTCTCTCTGCTGAGTCCATTCTCTGTCCTCTATCCCTGCTCTCTCCTCAGTCCATTGCACTCCCTCTGCTGAGTCTATTCTCTCTCCTCCACTCCCGCTCTCTCCTCTGTCCATTGCACTCCCTCTGCTGAGTCCATTCTCTCTCCTCCACTCCCGCTCTCTCCTCTGTCCATTGCACTCTCTCTGCTGAGTCCATTCTCTGTCCTCTATCCCTGCTCCCTCCTCAGTCCATTGCACTCCCTCTGCTGAGTCTATTCTCTCTCCTCCACTCCCGCTCTCTCCTCTGTCCATTGCACTCCCTCTGCTGAGTCCATTCTCTCTCCTCCACTCCCGCTCTCTCCTCTGTCCATTGCACTCTCTCTGCTGAGTCCATTCTCTCTCCTCCACCCCCGCTCTCTCCTCAGTCCATTGCACTCTCTCTTCTGAGTCCATTCTCTCTCCTCTACCCCCGCCCTCTCCTCAGTCCATTGCACTCTCTCTGTTGAGTCCATTCTCTCTCCTCTACCCCCGCTCTCTCCTCAGTCCGTTGCACTCTCTCTGCTGAGTCCATTCTCTCTCCTCTACCCCCGCTCTCTCCTCTGTCCATTGCACTCTCTCTTCTGAGTCCATTCTCTCTCCTCTACCCCCGCCCTCTCCTCAGTCCGTTGCACTCTCTCTGCTGAGTCCATTCTCTCTCCTCTACCCCCGCTCTCTCCTCTGTCCATTGCACTCTATCTGCTGAGTCCATTCTCTGTCCTCCACCCCCGCTCTCTCCTCAGTCCATTGCACTCTCTCTTCTGAGTCCATTCTCTCTCCTCTACCCCCGCCCTCTCCTCAGTCCATTGCACTCTCTCTGTTGAGTCCATTCTCTCTCCTCTACCCCCGCTCTCTCCTCAGTCCGTTGCACTCTCTCTGCTGAGTCCATTCTCTCTCCTCTACCCCCGCTCTCTCCTCAGTCCATTGCACTCTCTCTGCTGAGTCCATTCTCTCTCCTGTAAATGTAAATGTATTTGAGCTTATATAGCGCACAGCTACCCACAAAGGGTTTCCCGGCGCTTGCTTAGGGAACCCGTCCTGGTATTCCCCTGTGAGATAACCCCGGCAGGGTATCCACAAGGTGAAAGCCAGGCATCCCGCCGCGAGGGGCCGTTGTGGAGATTAAGCAAGCTATTGCCCAGAGTCGCAGAGTGTGAACCCGTGAGTCGAGAAGGCACCGGAGCGAGAATTATCGAGTCCATGGAATTTTTGAGCCCAAGACCCGCCGAGGCGGGGAATTGAACCCTGGTCCAGGGCCGATCTCAGCTTCCGGGTCTGCCGCCTCTAACCCCTGAGCCACACTTCTCCACTGCTCCTCTAACCCCTGCTCTCTCCTCAGTCCGTTGCACTCTCTCTGCTGAGTCCATTCTCTCTCCTCTACCCCCGCTCTCTCCTCAGTCCATTGCACTCTATCTGCTGAGTCCATTCTCTCTCCTCTACCCCCGCTCTCTCCTCAGTCCGTTGCACTCTCTCTGCTGAGTTCATTCTCTCTCTCCTCTACCCCTGCTCTCTCCTCAGTTCATTGCACTCTCTCTGCTGAGTCCATTCTCTCTCTCCTCCACCCCGCTCTCTCCTCAGTCCATTGCACTCTATCTGCTGAGTCCATTCTCTCTCCTCTACCCCCGCTCTCTCCTCAGTCCATTGCACTCTCTCTGCTGAGTCCATTCTCTCTCCTCCACCCCCGCTCTCTCCTCAGTCCGTTGCACTCTCTCTGCTGAGTCCATTCTCTCTCATCTACCCCTGCTCTCTCCTCAGTTCATTGCACTCTCTCTGCTGAGTCCATTCTCTCTCCTCCACCCCCGCTCTCTCCTCTGTCCATTGCACTCTCTCTGCTGAGTCCATTCTCTGTCCTCTACCCCCGCTCTCTCCTCAGTCCATTGCACTCTCTCTTCTGAGTCTATTCTCTCTCCTCTACCCCCGCTCTCTCCTCAGTCCGTTGCACTCTATCTGCTGAGTCCATTCTCTCTCCTCCACCCCGCTCTCTCCTCAGTCCATTGCACTCTATCTGCTGAGTCCATTCTCTCTCCTCTACCCCCGCTCTCTCCTCAGTCGATTGCACTCTCTTTTGCTGAGTCCATTCTCTCTCCTCTACCCCTGCTCTCTCCTCTGTCCATTGCACTCTCTCTGCTGAGTCCATTCTCTCTCCTCCACCCCCGCTCTCTCCTCTGTCCATTGCACTCTCTCTGCTGAGTCCATTCTCTCTCCTCCACCCCGCTCTCTCCTCAGTCCATTGCACTCTATCTGCTGAGTCCATTCTCTCTCCTCTACCCCTGCTCTCTCCTCTGTCCATTGCACTCTCTCTGCTGAGTCCATTCTCTCTCCTCCACCCCCGCTCTCTCCTCTGTCCATTGCACTCTCTCTGCTGAGTCCATTCTCTCTCCTCTACCCCCGCTCTCTCCTCAGTCCGTTGCACTCTCTCTGCTGAGTCCATTCTCTCTCCTCTACCCCCGCTCTCTCCTCTGTCCATTGCACTCTCTCTTCTGAGTCCATTCTCTCTCCTCTACCCCCGCCCTCTCCTCAGTCCGTTGCACTCTCTCTGCTGAGTCCATTCTCTCTCCTCTACCCCCGCTCTCTCCTCTGTCCATTGCACTCTATCTGCTGAGTCCATTCTCTCTCCTCCACCCCCGCTCTCTCCTCAGTCCATTGCACTCTCTCTGCTGAGTCCATTCTCTCTCCTCCACCCCCGCTCTCTCCTCTGTCCATTGCACTCTCTCTGCTGAGTCCATTCTCTCTTCTCTACCCCCGCTCTCTCCTCAGTCCATTGCACTCTCTCTTCTGAGTCCATTCTCTCTTCTCTACCCCTGCTCTCTCCTCAGTTCATTGCACTCTCTCTGCTGAGTCCATTCTCTCTCTCCTCCACCCCGCTCTCTCCTCAGTCCATTGCACTCTCTCTGCTGAGTCCATTCTCTCTCCTCTACCCCTGCTCTCTCCTCAGTTCATTGCACTCTCTCTGCTGAGTCCATTCTCTCTCTCCTCCACCCCGCTCTCTCCTCAGTCCATTGCACTCTATCTGCTGAGTCCATTCTCTCTCCTCTACCCCCGCTCTCTCCTCAGTTCATTGCACTCTCTCTGCTGAGTCCATTCTCTCTCTCCTCCACCCCGCTCTCTCCTCAGTCCGTTGCACTCTCTCTGCTGAGTCCATTCTCTCTCTCCTCCACCCCTGCTCTCTCCTCAGTCCGTTGCACTCTCTCTGCTGAGTCCATTCTCTCTTCTCTACCCCCGCTCTCTCCTCAGTCCATTGCACTCTCTCTGCTGAGTCCATTCTCTCTCCTCCACCCCCGCTCTCTCCTCTGTCCATTGCACTCTCTCTGCTGAGTCCATTCTCTCTCCTCCACCCCCGCTCTCTCCTCTGTCCATTGCACTCTCTCTGCTGAGTCCATTCTCTCTTCTCTACCCCCGCTCTCTCCTCAGTCCATTGCACTCTCTCTTCTGAGTCCATTCTCTCTCCTCTACCCCCGCTCTCTCCTCAGTCCATTGCACTCTCTCTTCTGAGTCCATTCTCTCTCCTCCACCCCCGCTCTCTCCTCTGTCCATTGCACTCTCTCTGCTGAGTCCATTCTCTCTTCTCTACCCCCGCTCTCTCCTCAGTCCATTGCACTCTCTCTTCTGAGTCCATTCTCTCTCCTCTACCCCCGCTCTCTCCTCAGTCCATTGCACTCTCTCTTCTGAGTCCATTCTCTCTCCTCTACCCCAGCTCTCTCCTCTGTCCATTGCACTCTCTCTGCTGAGTCCATTCTCTCTCCTCCACCCCCGCTCTCTCCTCTGTCCATTGCACTCTCTCTGCTGAGTCCATTCTCTCTCCTCCACCCCCGCTCTCTCCTCTGTCCATTGCACTCTCTCTGCTGAGTCCATTCTCTCTTCTCTACCCCCGCTCTCTCCTCAGTCCATTGCACTCTCTCTGCTGAGTCCATTCTCTCTCCTCTACCCCTGCTCTCTCCTCAGTTCATTGCACTCTCTCTGCTGAGTCCATTCTCTCTCTCCTCCACCCCGCTCTCTCCTCAGTCCATTGCACTCTCTCTGCTGAGTCCATTCTCTCTCCTCTACCCCTGCTCTCTCCTCAGTTCATTGCACTCTCTCTGCTGAGTCCATTCTCTCTCTCCTCCACCCCGCTCTCTCCTCAGTCCATTGCACTCTATCTGCTGAGTCCATTCTCTCTCCTCTACCCCCGCTCTCTCCTCAGTTCATTGCACTCTCTCTGCTGAGTCCATTCTCTCTCTCCTCCACCCCGCTCTCTCCTCAGTTCATTGCACTCTCTCTGCTGAGTCCATTCTCTCTCTCCTCTACCCCCGCTCTCTCCTCAGTTCATTGCACTCTCTCTGCTGAGTCCATTCTCTCTCCTCTACCCCCGCTCTCTCCTCAGTCGATTGCACTCTCTTTTGCTGAGTCCATTCTCTCTCCTCTACCCCTGCTCTCTCCTCAGTTCATTGCACTCTCTCTGCTGAGTCCATTCTCTCTCTCCTCCACCCCGCTCTCTCCTCAGTCCATTGCACTCTCTCTGCTGAGTCCATTCTCTCTCCTCTACCCCCGCTCTCTCCTCAGTTCATTGCACTCTCTCTGCTGAGTCCATTCTCTCTCTCCTCCACCCCGCTCTCTCCTCAGTCCGTTGCACTCTCTCTGCTGAGTCCATTCTCTCTCTCCTCTACCCCTGCTCTCTCCTCAGTTCATTGCACTCTCTCTGCTGAGTCCATTCTCTCTCTCCTCCACCCCGCTCTCTCCTCAGTCCATTGCACTCTATCTGCTGAGTCCATTCTCTCTTCTCTACCCCCGCTCTCTCCTCAGTCCGTTGCACTCTCTCTGCTGAGTCCATTCTCTCTCCTCCACCCCCGCTCTCTCCTCTGTCCATTGCACTCTCTCTGCTGAGTCCATTCTCTCTCCTCCACCCCCGCTCTCTCCTCTGTCCATTGCACTCTCTCTGCTGAGTCCATTCTCTCTTCTCTACCCCCGCTCTCTCCTCTGTCCATTGCACTCTCTCTGCTGAGTCCATTCTCTCTCCTCCACCCCCGCTCTCTCCTCTGTCCATTGCACTCTCTCTGCTGAGTCCATTCTCTCTCTCCTCCACCCCTGCTCTCTCCTCAGTTCATTGCACTCTCTCTGCTGAGTCCATTCTCTCTTCTCTACCCCCGCTCTCTCCTCAGTTCATTGCACTCTCTCTGCTGAGTCCATTCTCTCTCTCCTCCACCCCGCTCTCTCCTCAGTCCATTGCACTCTATCTGCTGAGTCCATTCTCTCTCCTCTACCCCCGCTCTCTCCTCTGTCCATTGCACTCTCTCTGCTGAGTCCATTCTCTCTCCTCTACCCCCGCTCTCTCCTCAGTCCATTGCACTCTCTCTGCTGAGTCCATTCTCTCTCCTCCACCCCCGCTCTCTCCTCAGTCCATTGCACTCTCTCTGCTGAGTCCATTCTCTCTCTCCTCCACCCCTGCTCTCTCCTCAGTTCATTGCACTCTCTCTGCTGAGTCCATTCTCTCTCCTCCACCCCCGCTCTCTCCTCTGTCCATTGCACTCTCTCTGCTGAGTCCATTCTCTCTCCTCTACCCCCGCTCTCTCCTCTGTCCATTGCACTCTCTCTGCTGAGTCCATTCTCTCTCCTCTACCCCCGCTCTCTCCTCAGTCCATTGCACTCTCTCTGCTGAGTCCATTCTCTCTCCTCCACCCCCGCTCTCTCCTCAGTCCATTGCACTCTCTCTGCTGAGTCCATTCTCTCTCTCCTCCACCCCTGCTCTCTCCTCAGTTCATTGCACTCTCTCTGCTGAGTCCATTCTCTCTCCTCCACCCCCGCTCACTCCTCTGTCCATTGCACTCTCTCTGCTGAGTCCATTCTCTCTTCTCTACCCCCGCTCTCTCCTCTGTCCATTGCACTCTCTCTGCTGAGTCCATTCTCTCTCCTCCACCCCCGCTCTCTCCTCTGTCCATTGCACTCTCTCTGCTGAGTCCATTCTCTCTCCTCCACCCCCGCTCTCTCCTCTGTCCATTGCACTCTCTCTGCTGAGTCCATTCTCTCTTCTCTACCCCCGCTCTCTCCTCAGTCCATTGCACTCTCTCTGCTGAGTCCATTCTCTCTCCTCTACCCCTGCTCTCTCCTCAGTTCATTGCACTCTCTCTGCTGAGTCCATTCTCTCTCTCCTCCACCCCGCTCTCTCCTCAGTCCATTGCACTCTCTCTGCTGAGTCCATTCTCTCTCCTCTACCCCTGCTCTCTCCTCAGTTCATTGCACTCTCTCTGCTGAGTCCATTCTCTCTCTCCTCCACCCCGCTCTCTCCTCAGTCCATTGCACTCTATCTGCTGAGTCCATTCTCTCTCCTCTACCCCCGCTCTCTCCTCAGTTCATTGCACTCTCTCTGCTGAGTCCATTCTCTCTCTCCTCCACCCCGCTCTCTCCTCAGTTCATTGCACTCTCTCTGCTGAGTCCATTCTCTCTCTCCTCTACCCCCGCTCTCTCCTCAGTTCATTGCACTCTCTCTGCTGAGTCCATTCTCTCTCCTCTACCCCCGCTCTCTCCTCAGTCGATTGCACTCTCTTTTGCTGAGTCCATTCTCTCTCCTCTACCCCTGCTCTCTCCTCAGTTCATTGCACTCTCTCTGCTGAGTCCATTCTCTCTCTCCTCCACCCCGCTCTCTCCTCAGTCCATTGCACTCTCTCTGCTGAGTCCATTCTCTCTCCTCTACCCCCGCTCTCTCCTCAGTTCATTGCACTCTCTCTGCTGAGTCCATTCTCTCTCTCCTCCACCCCGCTCTCTCCTCAGTCCGTTGCACTCTCTCTGCTGAGTCCATTCTCTCTCTCCTCTACCCCTGCTCTCTCCTCAGTTCATTGCACTCTCTCTGCTGAGTCCATTCTCTCTCTCCTCCACCCCGCTCTCTCCTCAGTCCATTGCACTCTATCTGCTGAGTCCATTCTCTCTTCTCTACCCCCGCTCTCTCCTCAGTCCGTTGCACTCTCTCTGCTGAGTCCATTCTCTCTCCTCCACCCCCGCTCTCTCCTCTGTCCATTGCACTCTCTCTGCTGAGTCCATTCTCTCTCCTCCACCCCCGCTCTCTCCTCTGTCCATTGCACTCTCTCTGCTGAGTCCATTCTCTCTTCTCTACCCCCGCTCTCTCCTCTGTCCATTGCACTCTCTCTGCTGAGTCCATTCTCTCTCCTCCACCCCCGCTCTCTCCTCTGTCCATTGCACTCTCTCTGCTGAGTCCATTCTCTCTCTCCTCCACCCCTGCTCTCTCCTCAGTTCATTGCACTCTCTCTGCTGAGTCCATTCTCTCTTCTCTACCCCCGCTCTCTCCTCAGTTCATTGCACTCTCTCTGCTGAGTCCATTCTCTCTCTCCTCCACCCCGCTCTCTCCTCAGTCCATTGCACTCTATCTGCTGAGTCCATTCTCTCTCCTCTACCCCCGCTCTCTCCTCTGTCCATTGCACTCTCTCTGCTGAGTCCATTCTCTCTCCTCTACCCCCGCTCTCTCCTCAGTCCATTGCACTCTCTCTGCTGAGTCCATTCTCTCTCCTCCACCCCCGCTCTCTCCTCAGTCCATTGCACTCTCTCTGCTGAGTCCATTCTCTCTCTCCTCCACCCCTGCTCTCTCCTCAGTTCATTGCACTCTCTCTGCTGAGTCCATTCTCTCTCCTCCACCCCCGCTCTCTCCTCTGTCCATTGCACTCTCTCTGCTGAGTCCATTCTCTCTCCTCTACCCCCGCTCTCTCCTCTGTCCATTGCACTCTCTCTGCTGAGTCCATTCTCTCTCCTCTACCCCCGCTCTCTCCTCAGTCCATTGCACTCTCTCTGCTGAGTCCATTCTCTCTCCTCCACCCCCGCTCTCTCCTCAGTCCATTGCACTCTCTCTGCTGAGTCCATTCTCTCTCTCCTCCACCCCTGCTCTCTCCTCAGTTCATTGCACTCTCTCTGCTGAGTCCATTCTCTCTCCTCCACCCCCGCTCACTCCTCTGTCCATTGCACTCTCTCTGCTGAGTCCATTCTCTCTTCTCTACCCCCGCTCTCTCCTCTGTCCATTGCACTCTCTCTGCTGAGTCCATTCTCTCTCCTCCACCCCCGCTCTCTCCTCTGTCCATTGCACTCTCTCTGCTGAGTCCATTCTCTCTCTCCTCCACCCCTGCTCTCTCCTCAGTTCATTGCACTCTCTCTGCTGAGTCCATTCTCTCTCCTCCACCCCCGCTCTCTCCTCAGTCCATTGCACTCTCTCTGCTGAGTCCATTCTCTCTCCTCTACCCCCGCTCTCTCCTCTGTCCATTGCACTCTCTCTTCTGAGTCCATTCTCTCTCCTCTACCCCGGCTCTCTCCTCAGTCCATTGCACTCTCTCTGCTGAGTCCATTCTCTCTCCTCCACCCCCGCTCTCTCCTCTGTCCATTGCACTCTCTCTGCTGAGTCCATTCTCTCTCCTCTACCCCTGCTCTCTCCTCAGTCCATTGCACTCTCTCTGCTGAGTCCATTCTCTCTCCTCCACCCCGCTCTCTCCTCAGTCCATTGCACTCTCTCTGCTGAGTCCATTCTCTCTCCTCTACCCCTGCTCTCTCCTCAGTCCATTGCACTCTCTCTGCTGAGTCCATTCTCTCTCCTCCACCCCCGCTCTCTCCTCTGTCCATTGCACTCTCTCTGCTGAGTCCATTCTCTCTCCTCCACCCCTGCTCTCTCCTCAGTCCATTGCACTCTCTCTTCTGAGTCCATTCTCTCTCCTCCACCCCCGCTCTCTCCTCTGTCCATTGCACTCTCTCTGCTGAGTCCATTCTCTCTCCTCCACCCCGCTCTCTCCTCTGTCCATTGCACTCTCTCTGCTGAGTCCATTCTCTCTCCTCCACCCCCGCTCTCTCCTCTGTCCATTGCACTCTCTCTGCTGAGTCCATTCTCTCTCCTCCACCCCCGCTCTCTCCTCTGTCCATTGCACTCTCTCTGCTGAGTCCATTCTCTCTTCTCTACCCCCGCTCTCTCCTCAGTCCATTGCACTCTCTCTTCTGAGTCCATTCTCTCTCCTCTACCCCTGCTCTCTCCTCAGTTCATTGCACTCTCTCTGCTGAGTCCATTCTCTCTCTCCTCCACCCCGCTCTCTCCTCAGTCCGTTGCACTCTCTCTGCTGAGTCCATTCTCTCTCTCCTCTACCCCTGCTCTCTCCTCAGTTCATTGCACTCTCTCTGCTGAGTCCATTCTCTCTCTCCTCCACCCCGCTCTCTCCTCAGTCCATTGCACTCTATCTGCTGAGTCCATTCTCTCTTCTCTACCCCCGCTCTCTCCTCAGTCCGTTGCACTCTCTCTGCTGAGTCCATTCTCTCTCCTCCACCCCCGCTCTCTCCTCTGTCCATTGCACTCTCTCTGCTGAGTCCATTCTCTCTCCTCCACCCCCGCTCTCTCCTCTGTCCATTGCACTCTCTCTGCTGAGTCCATTCTCTCTCCTCCACCCCCGCTCTCTCCTCTGTCCATTGCACTCTCTCTGCTGAGTCCATTCTCTCTCCTCTACCCCCGCTCTCTCCTCAGTCCATTGCACTCTATCTGCTGAGTCCATTCTCTCTCCTCTACCCCCGCTCTCTCCTCAGTCCATTGCACTCTATCTGCTGAGTCCATTCTCTCTCCTCCACCCCCGCTCTCTCCTCTGTCCATTGCACTCTATCTGCTGAGTCCATTCTCTCTCCTCTACCCCCGCTCTCTCCTCAGTCCATTGCACTCTCTCTGCTGAGTCCATTCTCTCTTCTCCACCCCCGCTCTCTCCTCAGTTCATTGCACTCTCTCTGCTGAGTCCATTCTCTCTCTCCTCCACCCCCGCTCTCTCCTCTGTCCATTGCACTCTCTCTGCTGAGTCCATTCTCTCTCCTCTACCCCAGCTCTCTCCTCTGTCCATTGCACTCTCTCTGCTGAGTCCATTCTCTCTCCTCCACCCCCGCTCTCTCCTCTGTCCATTGCACTCTCTCTGCTGAGTCCATTCTCTCTTCTCTACCCCCGCTCTCTCCTCAGTCCATTGCACTCTCTCTTCTGAGTCCATTCTCTCTCCTCTACCCCTGCTCTCTCCTCAGTTCATTGCACTCTCTCTGCTGAGTCCATTCTCTCTCTCCTCCACCCCGCTCTCTCCTCAGTCCGTTGCACTCTCTCTGCTGAGTCCATTCTCTCTCCTCTACCCCTGCTCTCTCCTCTGTCCATTGCACTCTCTCTGCTGAGTCCATTCTCTCTCCTCCACCCCCGCTCTCTCCTCAGTCCATTGCACTCTCTCTGCTGAGTCCATTCTCTCTTCTCTACCCCCGCTCTCTCCTCAGTCCATTGCACTCTCTCTTCTGAGTCCATTCTCTCTCCTCTACCCCTGCTCTCTCCTCAGTTCATTGCACTCTCTCTGCTGAGTCCATTCTCTCTCTCCTCCACCCCCGCTCTCTCCTCTGTCCATTGCACTCTCTCTGCTGAGTCCATTCTCTCTTCTCTACCCCCGCTCTCTCCTCAGTCCATTGCACTCTCTCTTCTGAGTCCATTCTCTCTCCTCTACCCCCGCCCTCTCCTCAGTCCATTGCACTCTCTCTGCTGAGTCCATTCTCTCTCCTCCACCCCCGCTCTCTCCTCTGTCCATTGCACTCTCTCTGCTGAGTCCATTCTCTCTTCTCTACCCCCGCTCTCTCCTCAGTCCATTGCACTCTCTCTTCTGAGTCCATTCTCTCTCCTCTACCCCCGCTCTCTCCTCAGTCCATTGCACTCTCTCTTCTGAGTCCATTCTCTCTCCTCTACCCCTGCTCTCTCCTCAGTTCATTGCACTCTCTCTGCTGAGTCCATTCTCTCTCTCCTCCACCCCGCTCTCTCCTCTGTCCATTGCACTCTCTCTGCTGAGTCCATTCTCTCTCTCCTCCACCCCGCTCTCTCCTCAGTCCATTGCACTCTCTCTGCTGAGTCCATTCTCTCTCCTCTACCCCCGCTCTCTCCTCAGTTCATTGCACTCTCTCTGCTGAGTCCATTCTCTCTCTCCTCCACCCCGCTCTCTCCTCAGTCCATTGCACTCTCTCTTCTGAGTCCATTCTCTCTCCTCCACCCCCGCTCTCTCCTCTGTCCATTGCACTCTCTCTTGTCTATCCCTTCTCTCTCCTCCACCCCCGCTCTCTCCTCAATCCGTTGCACTCTCTCTGCTGAGTCCATTCTCTCTTGTCTATCCCTTCTCTCTTCTCTACCCCCGCTCTCTCCTCAGTCCATTGCACTCTCTCTGCTGAGTCCATTCTCTCTCCTCCACCCCGCTCTCTCCTCAGTCCATTGCACTCTCTCTGCTGAGTCCATTCTCTCTTCTCTACCCCCGCTCTCTCCTCTGTCCATTGCACTCTCTCTGCTGAGTCCATTCTCTCTCCTCCACCCCCGCTCTCTCCTCAGTCCATTGCACTCTCTCTTCTGAGTCCATTCTCTCTCCTCCACCCCCGCTCTCTCCTCAGTCCATTGCACTCTCTCTTCTGAGTCCATTCTCTCTTGTCTATCCCTTCTCTCTCCTCTGTCCATTGCATTTTCCCTGCTTTGTTCTCTCTCTCCCTGTCTCCTGTGCTTTGATCTCTCTGCTGTATGCTTTCTCTCTCTCTCTCTCTTTCTCTCTCTCTCTCTCTCTCTCTCTCTCTCTCTCTCTCTCTCTCTCTGTCTCTCTCTCTCTCTCTCTCTCTCTCTCTTTCTTCTGTGCTTTGATCTCTCTGGTGTGTCCTCTCTCTTTCTCTCTTCTGTGCTTTGATCTCTCTGGTGTGTCCTCTCTCTTTCTCTCTTCTGTGCTCTCTATCT